>NC_041375.1:16701040-17016040 GCF_900634415.1 Cottoperca gobio | reverse complement strand
TTCTGCTAAACCTGCCATACAAGTCCAATTACACCAATCCATCCTTCTCCACAGCAACCCAATGGTGCATCATTTAAACTGCTTGGTTACCTGACAATGGGAACAAGTTGATATTAACTTAACTCCATGTCACAAGATGTTGTGTCATCACTACCTTGTCTCTACCCTTGAAACGCCGTTACGTAGCTAATTAGCACTCAGATTCGCTTTCACAATGAAGAAGTTCTTGTCCTTCACCTATTAGACAAAAGCATTATTGACCCATCAAGATCAAAAGTACAGATAACCATCTGTTCTTTTGCACGCTTTCATCCTGTCAGCAGTTTAAGGAGATGGATTCTCCACAAGATATATGTAAACATCGCCAAAGTAAAGCTCTGTTTTTATGGGTCACATGTGCCCAACCCTTGAAGTTTGTTAATATACAACCGTTTATTCCACATATGTATATAGTATTACAGTATACAGTATTTAATTCCATTGTACAGTGTTTAAAGTTGTACAGTCTGTTTTATCTTATTCTATTAAGCATGTATATATTTTCTACTTATTTCCGCATTTTACTTGCACCATTATGTCTTTTGCGTTATTTCTATTGCACTATTTTCTTACTTTATTTAAATTGATGTCTTAAGTATACTGTATGTTGCATTGTTGGGGGGATTTAAGATTAAGGAAAAACTACCTGTAGCTTTGGTGCACATGACAATAAAGCCTTTGAATCCTTTGAGATCACAGCTCTCTAGAAGAGTTTCAATGTACTGCCTCCTGAGACAGAAAGAATAACCTTTAAAAGTAAAGTGTTGCCTACCACACTCTTTATTGAATTGTGTTTATCAATTTCTGCCAACTGTAGTGCCAAGGACAAATGATCAGACTTAGCTACTTATCTCTTTTTTTTTACATCAGTGAGAGTCTACAGGACAACTTCTCTTTTTAAATAATTCACTAAACTAGACAAAACTGAAACGTATTTGCTTTGTGATTAGTAACATTTTAACAAAATATACAACATACTATTAGTACAGCTTCTTCAGTTTAAGGCTCTGATCTACATCTGTCTATTTAGCAACACAATGCTGTAATCTACAGTATTAACAGATTCTTTAATGATACATCAATAATCTTAAAATAAAGACAATCATTTCCTCTCATTTAATAATAAAGACTAAACATTAAATAGTGCCAAACAGTGCCTTACAGTATACAGCGAAGGTCTCTACATCTAATTTATTTTGAAAATATCTGGTTGCCTTCGCCCCCCCCCGCCTTCTTGATAATTTCCTTTCATTTCCTTTTTTCCATAATCAGCATGTATTGCTGTAAATTAATAGAAAACCTTTCACACCATGACGCTTACTGTAGAAAGTAAGTACAATAAACATCGTTGGTAATTATGAGCTCTGACAAAAAGTGTCCAAATTGACCTTGGTCTCTATAGTTATTATAGTGACATTGACAAAAGCGCCAATGAAATTACATGTAGAAGCGGAAGGAAAACACTTTTGAATAGATGGATCTTTTTAATCTATTTAGCAGCTAATTATGATGCTCCATTTACTGTGAAAAAGAAAGTGTTTGAAGCTGCCTTCTCCTGTGCGGTTTTATATGAATGTGAGGTTTAGCTTCTTCTCTTTTTGTTGCCTTTATTAGATTGTCAAGCTAAAGATAGACGTTGAATGGGGAGATATAACTCACCCTGACAAAGAAAACTTTGTGAAAAAAACTTTGTGCAACTTTGTCGGCAGAAGCAAATCAACAGAACGCGGAGCTAAGCTTCGGCAAAATAACCATCACTCAAGGTCAATTCAGTAGATTTCTTTCTGGAGCTTTGAACCACATCTCACAGTCTTCAACAGCGGAGGGATTTTGCTCAGTTGTCACAGATGTGGCTTAGCACATGGAAGAAGTTCTACACTTTGCTCATGTGATGGCAACTGAGTCATCTCCATAATAACTGAACTCTATTCCTAAATAAGTGGCCCTTGAGTTTAGATTATTTTATCAAAATCGGTGTGCCCATATTGCCATAATTAGCCGTGTACTGTACCACAAGGTGAGAACATGTTGCTGCTTCACACACACATAGATGCAGGGATGTGCGGTTCATGATGAAAAGTAAAAAAAAACAAATTACAAAGTATTTGTCCACTGGTCTGTGCTATAACTGCATTTTCTGTATGATTCCAATCATTTTGATCATTTTTATAGTCAAAATCGCTGAATTTGCGTATTCTCTGTTCAGATACAGGAGAGCTGCGAGCTGAGGCAACGACGAGCTGAGCCTCCCCTCGGATTTGCGCAATCCCTTGCAAACTAGGTTGAGCGCATGCATTTGGCGCGTGCCTGTTGCTATCTCTCTGCATGTCGCCTATATGTATGTATGCCAATGTACCTCTCTGAGCCGCTATAAATGTAACGTTCTTTTTTGGCCAAATATGTACCTTACTGTGTGTGTGTTTAAAGAACGCTGATATGAGATATGAAAAAAAACCAGTAGTCAGTGTTCATGCTGCCAAGAAAATGGTGAATAAGCTACTCAGTTGGGTTCATATATTTGTAAATCTGACTGAAAGAGTGAGTGCCTCCCCAGCCACGAACCTCACCGCATGTCACTGGCTTCATCTATGTAGAACGCGTTAACAGTAGAAAGGACATATGGGGGATATGTGCCATGTATTAAATAACTGATATCCTCTGCTGTAGCTGTCACAAGGGTCTGAAGGGGCTTCTGATATTTAAAGAAATTATGAGGCATCTCCAGCAGTGTCTAGTCATTTCTGATCAAAAGGATACGGCAGTATGAATATTTGGTACAGTCTGACTGTTGCACTGAAGCAATGTTTTTGTCACACAGATAATTCTTTTGACAACCACTGCAATGACAATGTTGCGTGCTAGTAGACTTCTGCATCTTGTTCATTACATTTTAAATATTTTCCTGCTGCGCTTGGTCACATGGTCGTCAGTGTGATTCCTGATGCTGCAGCCCGTGGATCCACAATGTGCCGAGGAACATTTAGTCTACTTGACATTCATAGTCTGCAAGGCTTTCATTTACACAAAAATCACTGCGTATGAAGGCAATTTAGCTCTCTCATTAAAAAGACATGAACGCCTCAGAACTTAATGGCATCTTTCAGTAAAGGAGTAAGCCTTAAGAGTTTTGAAATTACATCTTAAGATTGTTATGTGCATAAAAGCGGATGGGCTGGTATTGACTTTCATCGCTGTTTGAATGAAAATGGCCAACAATACAAGTGTGCTGTCATCCAGCTTTTTATCTGTGAGGTTCTGCAGACATTATGTGAGGTGTTTGGCAAAAGCTCGTATTTTGCAACAATAACTTCCAACTTTTAATTATGTCTGCACAGATATAATAACCCGTATCAGTGATTGTGATCTTAATCAAGCACAAACCTGCATGTTACGTTTCGCTATCTGCACCTTTCATTATAAACATCTATCACAGAGAGATAGTGCAATGTAGTGAAAGCTTCGTGGGAAGGATTTTTCCGAACAGGCTGGCTTCTCACGGTGTCTCGAGCATTAACAAATGCATTTGATTCTAATTCGTCTTGATTAGTGCATCTTTTACCACTTAAGAGATGTTACCGTAAGTGCTATGTGCTTAACCTTGTGAAAAAAGCCTGAGTGCTGCACCATACACCATGTGATGAGATGTTCAAAGAGAAATGACTTCTCTAGATAATGACTTCCTCCATCCCTGCGGTCTTTAATTTCAGCCGTCATGAAAAGAGACATTGATATTACCGGCGGTAAGGTGATCGAGACTCATGAGTACTCTCCTTTATCAGTCCACTTTATGAACAGTGACATTCCCGAAGCAGAACAGCAAAGACAATCGCAATATGCTGGAACAAACGGTGTGCTCCAAGTGCGCTTTGAACACCAATACCGTAGATTTTCTTTCAGTTCATAGTTGTTTAATGGCTTTAGAGTGGGATTATGTGGCCAGCTCTTGCCTGAATCCTCTCTTCAGCATCTCTCTGGGGAGATGTCCTTGGTCTGTGAGAGCGAGGGCGTTATTAAGCATGCAAGGTCTCTGCGGCGCATCTGTACATCTCTGCGCTGTCCCGTTTCTCTTAGACAAGATGAGAATGAGACTGGAGACATGCATTATTTGTAACCGATACCATTCCTTAATGGTGTCTGCGCTCCTCCTGGCAGCCCATAATGGACCGTTTTTGAGGTTCTCGGCATCTTGTTCGGATTTTTTATGGTGACGGAATGGGGACAGAGGGTGTCACCTGGGAAGAAACAAGAAGAACGATGGGACCTTTCATTTACTTGTCAGGAAGCTGCCATTGCTAGCACCTGACATGATGTGCATAAAGAGAGTGCTTGTACTGGGAGTGGCAGTTAACAACAAGGGGGAAAAAATGCCCTTCAAAATGGGAAACATTTCATTCTTTCTTTTACATGACAGAAACGGGACAAAGGGAACATTTCACATATCTAAGGGAAGAATTAATTTGGAACACACATCAGAGTCTGTTTAGGTCACGGGTTCGAGGGAGTATTGCTGCATTTGTGAAAGAAATGTATAAAGCTTTTGTGTGGCTCCACGCTGCGCAAAGTCAAGTGATGTCAGTTGGGGCTGAAAACTACAAGTTTGAAAATAAGAAATTCTGTGGTGTGGAGTTAAAATTACGTGAGTTTACGAGATCCCTGGAGCACGCTCCTTATTATGACTAGGTTTGAGATACACCTTTATTGATCCCCAGCTGAGAAATGTGGTTGTTGCAGCAGTACATGGACATAAATAAATACAGAAGAGTATAGAAAGTAACAGAAATATAATAGGAGGTACATAAACTAAACTGAAAATAGAAACTATTCAATAGCATTTGGAGACAAATGACATGGTACAGTTGGAGTGGTGAGTTTAATAGCAGTCTGTATAAACAGTATACACCAGGCTCATATATGATATCTGTTTGAGGCCAACCACAGTCTTAAAGAAGTGGGGTACATTTATTTAATGAGTAAACATGTTAATGTTTAATCATTTAAAACCATGTTTCCTTGCAATAATACACTGTGCATTATTACTAGTTACATTGTAATAAATTATCATCAATTAAACAATTTGAAATGAAAAAGAAAACGCCATTTTTAACTCCTACATAGCCTCCAGCAATGGATGAATTATTTCCTAGACGCAAAAAAACAAGGCCTCCGCTGAGTTGTTTTTCTGTATTCTTCGTCTCTTTGTGGTACTTTTGCACTTCTTTATAGTTGTTTGACTACATACAGAGGGTCCTGGGTCCCTGGGTCTGTTTATTACTCCATCCATGATACTCAGATTCTGACCAAATTCTTGGTGGTTGAGATGCATTGTTTGTAACGTAGGCGCCAAGTTTTAACAAGAATAAACAAAATTGTGTTGTATAAAATAAGAAAGTGCATTACTATTTAATTACCTATATCCTACCACTTTGGGACTTCCTGAAGCTAAGACAACAACGCAGCAGCTCAGCAGGAAAGTCTCCCTGAGATAAAACACAAGAAACCACTTCATGGATGTCAGCAATGACAAACAGAACCATGCACCGCCTGAAGACAGTGAGTGTGGCGTGAATGTCTGCTTTGTCCGAATAAAATGTTGTCAGAGGAAATAATCAGCACAACACACTGGGTCATCGCAGGCCTCCCTCTGCCTTTCATGCTCTTTGTGATGTTCATGCACCCCGCGGTCCGACACAAAGATCCGATTCACAAACACAAAATGTAACCTTGCCGCAATGAGCAGCAGCAGCACATAAGAGAAGGGAGGGAAAAATCTTTACCAGGGGCAGGACCTAAATTACAAGCTGTATGCTTTGGGAAGGAATGCACCTCTAGAGGAATCAGCTGAGGATGCAGCTCCGGGACGGCACCATCTTCACTGAGAATCTGAATGGCTGTGTATCGTTAATGAGATCTGTCATCTCATTTCAGCTGCTGGGACGGCACCTGTTTGACCTCCTCTGCTTCTCAGACAAAGACTTAAGTGGCACTTAAGCAGTGTTGATACAGCTCTGTGACTGTATAACAATCATAATAGATCTCTCTGTGCTACTTCCTCATGACATGGTGTAGTTGAAATGCACACATGTAACTCTATTTACTGCCACTTCCAAAGTGGGAGTGTTTGGATACAAGTGTCTCTACGGGGGAAATGACTGCACAATAACTGGAGAAATTAGTATATAGGACAGGAAATCCCAATGTCCCTTTACATTGGTAAGCAACTCCCTGCTGTCGTAATTGCTTTTCTGTAATTTGAGACCAATTAGACATTGTAATATGACAGCACAGCTTCAATTACCATAATACTGAAGATCCTCCTGTCTAATTATGTCCTCCTTTTAATCTTTCTCTTTCAAAGATCTCTCCAAGAGACAGCGGAGGAGGAGACGAGGCGTGTACTCGCATGGTCTTTGAATTAATAATACAGCCAAAGGAATAGACACAAGTACACAGGCTGGCAGCGGAAAACCACAGTACATGTCACATCACATAACACAGAGCTGGAGACACTGAGAGCTCTCCACGCCGCCATGAGAGTCTAACGTCTCTGCGATAATTTCACACGCACAACTTCAGCTTTTCGCCCTCTGAGTCCAGTCATTAAATCTCCAAAACATTGCATTTAAATTCAGCCGTAATGGCTTTAATCCTCATTATGGAATTTCATTATCATCATGACCACCATCATCATCGTCACTGTTGGAGCAATACAATAAATGCTGAGTTAGCTTTCTCCTCCTGGGTGAGTGATAAGGAGGGATGGGGGAATTATTAATGATATCAGCAAATATCCACAAGCAAAGACATACAAGCGCTATCTAATGATAGTACTTCCTGATAGCTCCTGCTACTGCATTTACACATAACTTTTAGGCATGGCTTAGGGATGAAAATAGTCTGTTGGTCCACCACTCCTGAACTATCTTAACACATATCATATGGATTGCCATGAAATGTGTTACAGGCCACCAGAGGATGAATGACATTTCCTCCAGCGCCACCATTAGTTTTTTTGTGAAACATCTCGATCAATATGGGTTGGACTGCAATGCAATTAGGTACCGACATTAACTTCCTGTTCAGCATGGATTCTAATAACTTTGATAACGCCTTGATTATTCATGTTGTGCCATCAGGTCAAAAATACCTGAAAAGTAACTTATACAAACTGAAGTGCTTTTGTAAAGTTCCTGCTTATTGAGTCAGACTAAGTTATAATGAATATATTTAATCAAGAACAATGGAGCCGACATTGATTTTATGACCATATTATTTTACCTCAAGAGACTGGGAGGTCTGCTTTGTTTGAGCTGCATGAGAGCTTCTGACCTCTGTGAGGAAGGAGACTCCGATACGACTGATAAATATGTTATTCTCGCAAATACCATAATGCTCCGATCAATAGAACTTGCTCTTTCAATAATTACTTTTATGTGATTCTTTCAAATTATAGAGTGGCTGTAATCATGATGCATAAAAGTTTTAATTTCATTTTAATGCACATTTCTAATGGAAGGACTCCTAGCTGTCGGCCATGTTGAGAAAATTGAAGGAAAATTGATGTGGAAACATTTCCAAGCACTTAAGAGGCCTGATATTGAATTGGCTCTAGTTTTGCTTGATTCTTCGATGTTATCCAGCAACGGATATTTGCATATCCCACAAGCTACGATGTAAAAATGCTGATTTTCAGTGTTTGAACTTAAAATATAATTGTCTTCAAGATTAGGTCTCCCCAAACATCCAGCCAGGTGGGGTTTGAGGTTTTACAGTGTAATGAAGTGAGTGCCTCTTAAATATTAGTGTAGCTCAAGAGAGTCATTTAGATGAGACCGATTATCTCTCTTTCTGAAGCTCATTTCAGTCTCCGCTCGGCACAGAGGATCAAGCCAGCAGCACTGACGAGGTTTTAGCTGCGCCTATAATCCTGCCCTGCTGAGAGATTTGGAGGGTGTGTGTGTGTGTGTGTGTGTGTGTGTGTGTGTGTGTGTGTGTGTGTGTGTGTGTTTGTATGTGGAGAGAGGAAAGGATGCTGGCTAGAAAAAAAGAAGTGATAATAAGAAACAGATAATGAGAAGATGTAGTAAACAGTTGGAGTGTAAAACACTGGTTCTGTTCATTCAGATGGATTTAGAACTGAAGAAAAGGTCGATTAATCAGTGGATCCAACGGCAATTATTTTTGAGAATGGAATAGATTAAGTCAAAAATGTCAAACATTCTTATTTTATTCATTTAAAGCTTCTTTTTTTTTTTTTAATAGGGACAAGTATATAGAATGAACAAACGCCACAGCATTCATAGCCCAAGCTGATTTTCAATGGTCTTTAAATTCACAAAATTCAACAAGAAAATATATAAAAAACAGAACAAAACTTCTCAAATGTGCTGCTTTTCTTCGTGATATTACTGTAAACTGACACTTTTTGGGTTCTTGGAATATTATTTAGACAAAACATGCAACATTAAGACATCTCCTGAGGTTTCTGGTATATTGTGAATTTAGACACATGAAAATAATCAACGGACTAATCTTTAAACTGTACATTAATAAAGTCGTAGGTCGGTAGGTAGATAGGTAGATATAGAGAGATGGATAGATGCTCTGCCTGCTTTCTTCAGCACACATCGATACAGCTACTTATTAGTCTAATGAGCGCTGTGTTGGGGCTGTCTCTGTGCGTTCATGCAGACTCTCAGGATTTTTTCCTCATGGTTCAAATCTTGCTTTGCTTTCATCACTAATATGATAACAGCACAGTAAATTATTCAGTGTTCGCTGATGTCATGTTTAAGGAACTATAGCTGTGATCAAATAGTGATAGTTTCTGTCAGCCAAGTCTGTAAAAGCCTTTTATCATTCCTACGATTGATCAATGAATGATCAAAGGACTCATGTAAACACATTTGTTCCATATACAGTAAGCCATCATCTCAACGCATGTGATATGAAGATGTGAAATAATATCTAGATAGGTTTAACTATGAACCGCATGTGCAGACGATGAGAGTGCGAGTCCTCCTTCACTTCCTATGAAGGAACGATTCACGGTGGAAGTGGCACTTCCAACAGCTGACTTACTTATACTCTTTTTCAATTATCAACACATACAAATGACACATAAAGCACAATTACTGAATCTGACACAAAGGGGAGCAAAACCTCAGCTCACATCTGCACAACACATTGTCAGCCTAACACCTTTTGAAAAACAATACACACACTTCTCTACATTAGACACAGTAATCTAACAAGGCACACTTAAAGAGTACGGTCTGGACATGTTTTTCATGAAAAGTGTCTTGAGATCACTTCGGTTATGATTTGGCGTTATAGAAAGAACAATTGACGTCCATGGCCTTTCAAAATATGTTCCTGTGAACCGATTGATCAAACACCGCCGTGAGGTGTAAGGACACTTACGTAGGTGCTTACAGTACAAGTACAAACTCAACAATCAGGCGTAAGCACTATACAAAAGGCAACAGGTGAGTGTTCTGCAACCTTTGGAAATGCATTGACCTATTTTACAATAAGGAGAGAGATAAATATCTTCATCAGTGTGCAGTAACTGGTCTTATGTGTTGTGTGTGGTCAATATATTCATGTGCTTTACTTACAATATCTCTGAAAAAAAGCCAAATCTAAATGTTTTGGATTGAGCACAGCAGTGTGTAACTGCTTCAAAGAGAATTAGGTTGTACATTATGAATCATTTGAGTGCCGTATAGTTGTGAACAAAGTGTTTCCTTTTGCAAAAGATCTGACGTTGTTGTTCTTCTACTTGTGTGTGTGGTTGTGTGAATTGTGTGTAGGATTTTGACAAAATGAGTTTCAAAATGTTTTTGCTTAAGCAATCAAATAAAAACTAAGAAGGTGTAATCACTGATTTGTAGTCAAAATGATAAATGGAAGAGAATAAATTGGACCAAATATAATTATGTAATTTTGTTGTAATATTGACATATGCTTTTGGAAATCTTTACTTTGAGAAAATGTTCTCAGGGTAAATTCATTTCCCTCAATTCGCACGGAACTTGGAAAAAAGGCCTTGTCATGCTCGGCCCGCTCAACCTGGAACACGCTTCAGCAGGAACTTAAGCTGTCCAGCTTGATACATCTGTCGGTGTTTGTTCTTAAGTGCATTTTCAATGACAATTTGTTTTATGATGTTTTATTGGACTGTTGCCTCTGTGTTTAGTGTCCTGTAAGTCTGTAACTTTGTATGGTACTGTTACCATCTGATCACGTCTCCTCGGTTTATCATTTTAAACTGAATATCGTTGAGTTTTGGACAAAACAAGACATTTAAAGACCTTCGAGAAACTTTTAAACTATTTGATTAATCTAGGAAATAATATTCCGATTAATCAACAATGAAAATAATCGTTAGTTGCTTCCCTATCTCTATCCACTACTATGTTGGGCAACTTTCTTGAAAATATAAACAATTACTCATTACATAATACTAATTATGGCAAAAACAATTAGTTGCATTACTCATCAATGCGTTTAAACATCTCCAAAGCCACATGTCACATCTTCTCTACATGTAGAAAAAAAGAGAGACATTTTGTTTTATGAAGCAGTCGGCCTTCAGTATTGTTTGTAAGTAGTACAAGTACTAACGGCACACAGCGCTGCATACATCCCATTATCACAGCTTCCACGTATGTTTTCCAATCAATACTGAAACATGTTTTTAACATATGACTTTAAAGCGGTAAGTCCAAACTCTCACTTTACTCTGCAGATCAAAAACCTAACAACTTTTTCTAAATTCAACACCAGGAATGAATTAAATTACTGTTGTATTAGTGACACAAACTCCTACGAAAGATCGCTGATGGCTCGGAGCCCAGCTGCTCTCTTGAGGTTTTCCTGGCACCGAGTGAGCAGGATGTGCAAGCTGAGACTCCCACCCTGTGCAAAGCAGCACCCTTCGGCCTGTATTTACGGACACCAGACAGAGAACTCCTCCTCAAGTCCGTCAGATCAGTGGGTTAATCAAACAACAGACAGTTATTTGGATCTGAGATAGAGAAAAATAAATTATTCACAACGGTTACAGTGTCAGACTATCAGACAGAGAGCTGGCAGTGTTAGAGATCAAGGACGTGGCTCGGTGTGTGTATCTGCCTGCAAGTTGCTGTGTGTCTCTCTCAATGTAAGGGAAAATAGGCTCTTTTTTTTAGGTTGGAATTAAGTTATTTCAATCATTATACTCAATTGACTCAATAATCCCTTTAAGTTATCAGCAGAAGAGGTTCTGGCAGCTCCATGTGGCTCAAGTGGATATGAGAAGCATTTTCTACAAGGAAAAGTCCTTTTGTAAGCTTAGAGTATTAAGTCTGGGAGAGACCTAATACATTGGTAGTTATTAAATTCTTGTAACACACATATCCATAAAACTATTATAAAAAATACTTACGCAATTTATAATGAAAAATGTCCTTTTTTACAATTACAAGCTCAAGATTTATGAAAAAGCCTGAAGACACCTCAGGGCTTATGTAGCAGCCTATTCTTAGAGAGCAATAAAACAACACAACAGAACAGCAGAATGCTGTGATGCAAGATATTCACGGTGATGAGAATACTGTTAAGACTACCCAATCATTGCAATATGCAAAGCACTGAATGAAATGGAATAGCTGAGCATCTCATGTGGAAATAACTGAGTTATATAATGAAATATTCAACAGGTTTATTTCAGTGAGGTCCAAGAAGGGCTTTTCGATACACTTGGCCTCTGACTATGAGTAGAAAAGAAAAATCACTGCGTCAGCATTATTCACAGAGAAAAACAACTCTTTAGTGGTGCAGTGGATGTACAGTTTTGACTATTTCCTTAGTAGGTGATTTGTTCATCATTAAAACGAAGCTGGTAAAGGCAGACAACACTGATCTTGTCTGGTTCTGCCACATTAGGCAATTATTCATACAGGCTTTGATGTGTGGAGTCAGACTGACGGTCGGGCAAACGCAACGCTTCACTGACTCCAACAGCCAAAAAAAAAAAAAACAGCGAGCTTCAGTGGACCATAGCTCCACACAAGATCACCGGCAATCCTACTGTCAAGCCTTCACAGCTCACAGGTAGAATACTGCTCCACTTGTTAAACCCTAATGTTTTGCTTTCTTTGTCCACGATATGGACGAAGCATTTCTTTTTTAAGAACCTATTACATGCAAATTACTTTTAATAGTTTGAAAACATTGACTCTCAATTGCCTTGATACTACTCCACACTAAACTCAAACTATTGGATGCCTGTGACATTGTTCTAGTCCAAACAGTCGTGTCCATGAATTGTAATCACTTAAATCGTACTCAAACCATCATCAGGTCAAAGTGAAATATGTCCCAATACTTTGAATTATAATCAAATACCTGCAAAACTAATCACATTCCCATCAGTCTCAGCTGAACCTTGTGTTCAGTGTTAATTTGCAAATGTAGCGTGCCAACACGCTGAACTAAGACGTTGAACATTATACCTGCTTAACGTCAGCATGCTAGCATTGAAACATATCACTTCACCAAACATATCACACATTCTTACAATATTTGTGCCACCGTAAATTTGGTTCAGTATCATATATAGACCAACTGTGACATTTTTATCTCTAAAGAAGAGATCAGTAGTGATGGCAGTGTGATACTGAAGCTTCGATACGTGCTTCAAACTCTGGACTACAATTACATAGAACCACTGCTTCGAAGCTTGCTTCAAATCACGTGACATATGACTGTCCGAAGCAGTAACTGCTTCATTTCCTGAATGAATCACCGGACTGGTTCGCGGTCCAATCAGGTGATTCGCTGCCACTGCCTCGTCTCGATTCTGACAGGTTGAGACAGTTTTGAATTTGAGCGCCTCAACACTTTATAACTGCTCTAAACAATGCACAATTTGTGTGTTGGTGTCGTAGTATGCGTTATTGCTGTTGAGTTGTTGGTATTGCATTTGTATTTGATCATTATGGAGCCAGCCAACTAGCGAAACAATTTGTATGCACGCCAGCATCATCTGTTCCTTGTGCGCAAGTAAAGAAACCAGATCCAAATCTGTTGAAAGAATAATGTACATCCCACATAAAAATGCGCAGCCCCAGTGGCGCAGCTCGTAGAGCAGGCAGTTTCCCTCAAATAAAGGCTTGCCGCAGCAGCCAGGTGTTCGAATCCATCCAGAGTCCATCTGTTGTGTTTCATTTCCCTTATCTCTATCCAATCTTAAACTGTACTATCATTAAAAGCCTAATAAGCCCACATTTCCCCCCCAGCACTCTCTTCTCAATAACACATACACACAATCATCAATCTTTATTTTTAAATTAGAACATGATATTCAGTCTTAGATGTGTGCGTCAAAGAATTTTCAAGGCAAAGATACTTTAAATCCACTGCAGCCTTGCACTTCGGCAGTAGAGGTCACTGTACCTGAAGCTTCGAGTAATGAACCCATTTCCGAAACAATTGGCTGAAGTGGTTCGGTGCGTCACAAAAGCTTCATTTGCCCATCACTAGAGATCAGGAACGTTTTCAGTAACAGGTCTACGTATGACAGACAGTGACAGACAAGACTGCACGTAAGACACGGTGAATACAACATGAAAACTTTAGCGAACTCGACGAGACATGACAGCTAACTGCATTAGTTCAGTACATACAGTAATCTGTGGCTTTGTACATGAAATGTTTCAGCGTTTGGAACTTCTTCATGTTTTCTGTTTGCTGGTTTTGGTTGATAATTAATATTGCATTAATAAACATTGGCCATAATGATCAGAGTTAGGGCACAGTCACACGTGCGCAAAATTAACTTTCTCCTCCTGTTCACTTTCATTTTATGCGAGCGGAAAAACATTTGTGACCGTGCCCTTAATAGTGTGACTGCACTAACACAGAAACATGCGAGGAACATCATTTTTGGGCGACAATGTGCATTAAATCCTGTTTGTAAAGTTCAGGTTTTCTTTTGGGGGTATTATAACCACATAGATTGATTTGGTCACATTGACTGACAACTGAAGATGGTCTGTGCCACCGATCTCTTGTTTTGTAAATGGAATTGTATCGATTGTAAGAATAGTGTCGGCGAGGCTTTAAATTGTTTCTCTATCTGTTCCTCTGCCTCACAGCTTTTTCAAGACTCTGCAATTGTGAAATGAAGCATCTGAAATCAATATGTGCCACAGTCAATTTTTACTCATTATCATCAAGATCCCGGGTATTATAAGGAGTCAATACCAGTAAAATGCCCTCATCAACAAATACAAGGAGTAGCACATTGTAGCTTTGTTCAACTCATTATTAACACACGGGGGATATGAGCGCCCATGGTCAAATGAGAGTAAATGAGAGGAATTAATCTCAGTCTGTCACATAAATATTGCAAGAAATAGGAACTTCATCAACACTCAAAGATGTATTATGTTTTAAATGTGCAAATGTGGAATTTCTTTTCCAATAAATTCAGAGAAATCATATTTTCTCACATACAATTGTAAATATAATTGAAAAGAAATTGTGTCTCTCCAAAGACTCTCGCACATTACATGTATAATACCCAGAACGTGCTGTCAACTGCTTTCAGATGAAATGTGTCTTCAGTCGAAAGCATTTCAAAATAAAATGACCTCCATTATGTCGGGGGTAAAAGCAGAAAACTATTTTCTGTGCAGCAAGGAGTGCATGGTGCAAGACACCACTGCATGTACAGTAAGTGAGAAAATGTGTTTTTGTCATTTGGATGAACTGACTCTTCAAATGCAGACGACATGAGGCCAACGTGTACATACATGAGACTGGACATGCATAACCTATTAGTGTGTGCACATATATAAGAGATATACGGTATAATCTATTACCCAGGCGGGGAGGTTTTCGAGAAGCTCGAGGTTCATCGTTCCTCATGAAAACTGCAAAAAGTCAGACAGGGTTCATAAATAAGAAATATATGTATTACAATGTACCATCATATGCTTGGAAGTTAGCTTAGCATCTAGTCTAGCTGTAAAGTGTACGACATGAGGATGTAAATATTAATGTGCTCTGAATGTTATGATTAAAGGATTCTTTGATGATGAAGATGATGCTTTACTTACAGATAATCATGAGGTAATGAGGACTAAGTAGTAAATATTCAGTATGATTTATCACTTTCCTCGAAGGGGCTCAAAAGAGAAACAAGTATACGTAATTAGTGAGTTGCTCTTCACTCTGTGTACTGTTTTGTAAAGTGTTACCAATCTTGTATTGTGTTCGATTGTTCTTTGTTTTAGGCTATAAACCCTCTGTCGGGCTGATCTCCAAATCATTGGGTTGACTCTGCTGTCACAACAAGAAAACAAAACAAAGCCAAAGTTACGACCTCTTGGTCCTGCCGTGTTTCCTTTTTTTCCCTTTCTCCCAGGGCTGTCAGCTCGGATCAGGGTGCACGAGAACATGGCCGCAGCACTGTCAAATGCCGCAGGAGTGGAAAACCTATCAAACTACTCCGTCTTTGAGAGTTTCTACAGACTATTAACACACTGGTCCTGGTCTTGGACAAAGTGCAGGATAAGTCAAGGTTCTAGCTGCAGCCCATGTAGAGGTGCGGAGATGTTTCATGTTTCGGCTCAACCCGAAGATGCCATCTAGTTCAACAGAAAGAAAGAATAAGAAAATATCCTGCCACAACTCCAATCTTCATTGAAATTAGTTTTTAAAGAAATCATCAAAACCATATCTTATATAAAACTTTCATGCGTGTCTCTCCAAATACATGACAGCAGGTATGGAGAAATAAGAATGAGAGCGCAACCTTGGAACACGATTTTCCATTACATCCCAATATCAGAGTTAATGAGTCAAATAAGCCTTTGAAGACCAATTTCCAGCTGTATTATTGATGTTACAAATATAGCTCTGCCACACTATCAGTTAACAAGACATGTGAGCTATCTGTCACAGCACATTTCCCACAGAAAGTAGAGGCCAGATTGATACAAATAACCACCGTTTCAATTATTTAGGCTCATCATGGTGAAATGAAGATTGTTCTGTCTTTATTGCATTGCAGTCAGACTGATGAGCTACGATTAATGACAGAATGCATATTTAATGCCTGCAAATAACTTTTATTTATTTCATCTGGCTCTTTACCTTAAATTGTGTTCAAGTATACCCCCCCCCCCCCCTCTGCTCAGTGTTATAGAATACAAAATAACATAAGGAAAAGACTCTGGGTGGATGCTTTGCAAGGGAATATGTTTTTTGTGTCACCTCAAGGCTTGCTAAATTATCTCCCTCTCGCCCTCACTTAACTTTCTGATTATATTCACACCATTCCCTTTTTCTTTTCACACAACCATCACAAAGAAAGTCACAGTCGACAGAGCATTTAACACGAATGCAGACACTGAGAGAAGATTTTAAATTGAGTCATCTGCAGATATTCTCAAGTTCTATCACAATGATGAGAAATCTTCTCCTGCTGTGTCAGCTCTGTGTGAACATAAGGACAAAACGTTTGACTCCATAAACAGCATTAAAAGTCCCAAGCAAAGACACAAGGTGTATGTTCAGTAGTTATAAATATATGAAGAGGCATTTTGTCATGGTTTTATTTCAATAAGTTTCGGACACATATAAACAAACTAAAATACAGTCGTTTTACATTGTTCTGGTTTTGAGAAACAAAAAAGCGAACTTTTGAGAATATATTGCGCGGACAGCCAAACTGTGTTCCAGTTGTTCTTATCTGAACTCGTCACACAGACAAATAACAGAGTCAAGCAGCAAAAAAAAAAAAAAATTACATCAAATAATTTAGTTAGAATACACAAAACGGAAACTAAAAAGAAGTCTAGTCATACATTCGAGGACATCCACATCACCTTCCATCACACGCTCATCCTGTGTTTTTGTGGACAATAAAACTTTCCTTCCCTCAACTCTGTCTGTCTGTCTGTCTGTCTGTCTGTCTGTCTGTCCGTCTGTCTCTCTGTCTGTCTGTCTGTCCGTCTGTCTGTCTGTCTGTCTGTCTGTCTCTCTGTCTGTCTGTCTGTCTGTCTGTCTGTCTGTCTGCTCTTGGGTCCGATCCAACTCTGCCCGCAACAGCTGCTGCACTACAGTGTGATAAAACCTCACATTTTCCAATATTGTACAAAAGTTATGTACATTTTTATTCACACATCCCTATGCTTCCCCTCTTTTCTCTCTCTCCCTCTCACCTGAGGTGAGAGTCACACACTTTGTGACACTTATGACACTTCATCCTGATTATGCAGTACCTCTGCATATTTTCACACAATGCCAGCGGAGCAGGTCGGAGCAGATCTCTCCTCATTAGGAACAAGACTGAGAACACTGTGAGCAGAAGATCTGCAGGTGGAATTTACATTCAGTGCCTTTACTTCTCTTACAGTAAATGTTTTCCAGATGAAGTGAGGAAACCCAGATGTTTCACCTGTTATTGCAGAGATAGAGCACAGTTGGCAAACTATAATTATAATATAAGTATAAAATATAATATAATCTCAATGTCTTCTTACTCGCTTCTTCCAGGTAAATCCACAAAATGATTGGAGGTACGATGTGAACTCTGTTTTTTGTTTTGTAACTTTCTTTGTAGGTTTTTGTTAATTGTATAAAGACTTTTGAGTAGAACACAACTTAAATGCAGTTTTGATGTTTATTTCAATTGTTCTCAAAATTGGGTTTTGTTTTTCTGACAAATTACATCCAAACAATTGTGTTAAATTCAAACCTGAATATTTTATTTATTAATATATTCAAGCAACAACATAAAACTTGGTATCTGAGGCCTTACGAGTAAATCTATATTTAAATAAATAGTTGCCTTTGACTCTTGGGTACAAGTTGCCTCTGCAGGACTGCATGTAAGGGACTAAAGAGATTGGAATAATAGCTTTGACTTATTACCATATTTGCTTCTCTTTTCACCTCCGCCTGCCCTGCCATCTAGCATCTGTGGCTCCTCAGCCAATTACTACTTGTACTGTCTACTGTACCACTGCAATCTCTGGGAGGATGTGAGGTCTCTGCCAGCCGTGGCTCAGGATGACAAGGCTTTCTTGCGTAGCTGAACATCCAGCTAATCCATCTCCTCATGCCTCATCTTCTCCTCAGACTACATGGAGCTCAAAGAGCCACATCCTCAGTCATATTAAAGCAGTCCTCCGAGGACCACATGCAAAACGAGCGGAATTCAGATGAATCTTATTTTGATGTATTTGCCGAGCGCTGTATCTCACCACATATTTCCTGGAGAAAGAAGTTGTCACCATATTCATGAGAATGCATGAATTTCTTCACATTAATCTTATACTATCGCCCTCAGTTTTCCTGTTTTCAGCCTCAAAAGCCATTTCAGCATGTGCTTTGAATATGTATATAAAGCAAAATGGGACATAAGGACGGTTATGGTGAAGGATGAAATGACCTACTGTAATGTATCAATCATTTCCTCTTGTGCTGCAGCACTTATGGAGACAGATACAATATGGAGTGATGTAGCATTCAGATAAAAATCAAAGAATGAAGCTTCATTTCACAACAATGTCCCCCAGGCAAAATTCAGGGAGAGCAATGGAGGTGTTTGTAATGGCGGAAAGAGAGCGCTGTTGGTACTGTAAGTGCTGTGTTCTTCACTGAGGCAGGGTTATAGCCCTTCACTGCTAATTACCACATTGAGACCATGCTGCTCTGTTTGACACTTCTCTCTGTAAAATGCTGAGATATCAACACGAGCACTGACACTGTCAAAAGGTAAAAATACCACTAACGTCAAAAAACCTGGGTAATAAATAACACATGGAACAAGTCAGTGAGATTGTATCTTGATACAGTTCATTAACGTATCGAGCATATCACCAAACATTGATACTAAATGTATTGTAATTGACAATGTATTTCATAAGTTTTCCTGACAATATCCCCTCATAGCAACTAAAGCATGACTATTTTATCGGTTTTTTCCCCCCACTTTTGGCAATTTGGGAAAAACACTTACACAACACTGAATATGAGGCTACAGCTCACTAGTCTAGAATAAGTACTGGAACCAGGGGAAACAGCTACACTTTGTGTTTACATCACTGTTACCATTTTATTTTAGCATGTTAGCTCTCTCTGATACCCAACATTTGACCCATAAAGAGGAAATAAAACAGTAACAGTTGAAGTGAAAAAGTACTTTGCTGTGACGTGCAGTTTCAAGCCCCAGACCACAAAGGGATGAGTGGCACAGCAGGCTAGATATCTCTGACTCAGTCTCTCTCTGTATCCTACTTGGGTCAAACTGAACCCCACAGCTTTCCTAAAGCTCCACTTTGCCACGAATTAAGCCTTAATGCGACTCTTCTGTCTATTGATTTGTTAGCCATGCATTTCCTGTACTGCTTTGATGTCATTGTGGTGTCAGTGTATGGAAGATTCCAGATAAAATTATGTAGGGTTTTAGCTTTTAAGCTTGTTATTTCAGGGGATTATTCGGCCGCAGTTGAATTAACATTTTGATTCTTTTTTTGGCCACAAACTGGATTATGTGACTCTGTTCTGCAGAGGCGATATCAAATGCCCATCGCTGATATGCGTCTGCCATGAACCCCCACCACGGTGGACGAGACCGGTGCTGATTGAGTCTGGGGAGAGCTGTGTGGAGAGGATTTCACCAGCTTGCCCTGCTACAAGCTCTGCAGCACAGTATAGTCATAACTGGGCCTTAGAGCCTGGGATTGGAGAGAAATAAAACACATTCACTAAATGTAGAACAAAGAAATCATTATGTATTATAATGGCATATTCACCGATGCTGTGGTTGCTGTTCATATTTTTTATGCAATGGCATTCTTAGTGCTTATTGACTGAACTGACCCAACATGTCCTGTTGTTATAGCTCCTTGTTTGAGTTGGGGAAAAAATTGTTTTGGTTTCTTTTGACCCAAAGGGACCCTGTCACAGCTAGCTGAGAAGTAGCTGAACTTCTGCAGGAAAATAACCCCCGCCCGTGTTCAACACGCTGGATGTGGTCCACTGGTCCCTCAGCAGTGCTCAATACACTCCGCATGGTACAGAGTGAAGCTCCACAATACAATACAAACAATAGACAGATAAATGGCCAGGATAATCACAACCCAGAGATTTGTCCCCATTTGTATTTGTATTTTTCTGACTCAACAATTTCTATCCCGTATTGAACTTTTCTCAAAGCCTCAACCGTAGCTGTGAACAGCAGCTGGGCTTCTGCTTCTCGTCCATGTCCTTATATGATGCTGCAGCTGCAATTAACATTGTCATTAAAGCACCACTGAGCTGCAAAATTACATCCAACACAATCAGGAGAGGATTATTTTCCGGCAACGTACAAGGAACTGTATGTAAAGTATTCGGGGAGAGAGAGAGAGAGAGAGAGAGAGGGGGGGGTTAACTAGTTCAATAACTAGGTTTTTTCCTTGTCCTAATTTGACATTTTATTTTAGCTTTTTTTGTGTGCAACATATCTAAAAAAATACAACTTTCAAAAGCGCCATGGTTCATAATGGTGCACTTTGCCACATGCAGAGAACAACACTTCTGTCTCGGTAATAGGATTTTATTCAGGTTTAATTTGTGGCGCACATTAGAAGTTTTAATAAGATATTAAAGTTTAAATATGGGTTCATGATTAAACCTGCTATAACTGATTGTTTTCGGCTTCTTGGGGGTAACGGAGACAAGTTGTGAACACAACATTGACATATCGTCTTTTAAGTTAATATGCTGAACTTGTTGGAAGACAGTTTATCTACAGATTCAGCAGTTACGGAGCAACTTCATCTTTAATTTAAGAATTGTGTTTCTGGTCCAACATTCACTCTCTGTTTTTGGTCTCCTGAGGGAAACATTTGGCTCTTTAGCTGCTAAATGCTCCACAACAGAGTTTTTTCCATCCTTTTCTCCATAAAACATCTGCCTGCTGCGGACAAAATCTCTTTATTTGGACATGCAGCCCTAATATAAGTATAACAGTTCTTGACATTATGTAATACTTTAAAGTAGATCATTTAAATGAAGTGAAGGCCTGTTTATATCTGTTTTTCTGCTATTCATTATTTAACATCGATTGCATTACATCAACATATTTTCCTGAATATACACAGTATGTGTCTGTACCATCTTGGAAAATATAAATTGAGGAGGGAGTTAAACAATAAGCCAGACATAAGAGCTGCATTTCCTGACATCTGTTATGAAACATACAATGTTGTGTCTGGGTCCTGCTGAGCCATTATTCCCACTCAATTAATTAGAGATGTTCCTTCAACATGACTGCATTTCTTCTTCGCTCTGTGCTCTCACACTTCCAATATGAAAGTCTGCTGTGCTCTCTGAAGGATTTTGAAGGTGGGAACTGATGTCAGGATTAACAAACAGTGTAATGGTGGTATGTCTGAGCTCTGCGGTACGTCCGATGTATATCAATAGACTCTTTCTTCACTGGAGCAGTCAATAAGCTGCCATGGATGTGTTATTGCAAGCACAGTTTCCCTTCATTATAGCAACAGGAAGCACTGTCAATGAAATTAAACCCTTATGACCTTTAATACTAAATGGATGGAGTGATGGGCAAATGTAGTACTTAACTATATAAAGAATGACATGCGTTTTGATTTTTGAGATTAAGAAATAATAAAACAGCCATAAGAAACTTTTGTGTTTTGTGTTTTTGATCATTCAATTGCGTAAAATATCTCCTGAGCTCTTTTTAAGCAGGTTTTGATTTGGGTTTGAAATTCCTTTTGAACAAATGCTTTTGTGTATATGTTGTTTTTCTTTATTAACATCTATGCAAATTAGATCTTTTTTAACCATGAGTTGAATGAATATAAAAGCAAAATAGTACAAATAGTTCCTAGACTGTTAGACAATAACACTGTCATGGTCATTTCTTATTTTTAGGAGCGTGATGTTTCCAGGTATAACCTCCGTTACAAATGGAAAGTGGTTGAGATAAAAGGTCAGAAGAAAATGAAACGTTCTTCTATTTATTGGTGCATTAGGTTAAGCTACGCTAGTGGCAGTCTATCAGTCATGAGCTCGGTCCGCCATTTTGGTCTAGACTGAAATATGTTAACTATTAGATGGATCGACGTGCTGTTTGGTGCACACAGAGGATGAATCCTACTGTTGGTACTAGCTAACTTACGCCATTCCTTGTTGTTCTCATTGCCTCCTTCGCTGGAAAACTTTAGAATCAAGTCTGTTTACAGCAACTCAAAATGACATGTCCAGTATTTCCAGTATTGGTATGTTTATATAATTATATAAATCTATATGCTTGTCAGTCCCCTTACAATCTGGACATATGACGAACCATTTACAGGAGAAATGAAATACAAGCATGAATATACTGTATGCACCACTATACGGTACTTTGCATGATGTCGTTAAAAGGAGTGCGGCTGGCAGCTGAAGGGCATTACACAGTTGTCTGATTCCTGCCTACTTAGTTCTCCCCTAGCAACTAACAGACACACATTCATCTCTTACTGTAGCGCATATACACAAATATATTCACCCTTCAAATAATAATATGTAAGAAAGACCAACTGATAAGATATTGGCTTTTTGAGGCTCATTAAAAAAAAAAAAAAATATCCAACAATTGTCAGAGCTCTTCGGTAAATACATTTTGTAATTGGAATCATTATTTAAAAACTATCTTTAGCATATAGTTGGCATATGTGCTGCAATTTAATACTCCTTATACGGGGACATATATAACCTATACAATATATTTGCAATGCAGAGTGGTCATTTATTTGTACAAACATGTGTAATTCATCACACATCTGCTCGGTAGGCACGCGCTGTCTTGCTTTGTTGTTGCGTCTGTGTTAATGACACTGTTACTTTTGGGCATGTTCACGCACAGATCTAACAGCTTGTGTTGTTATCAGGCTTTTTTCTGACACTGAAGATCATCATTTGGTGCCCTTGGACTAAACAAGAATGCCATTATGCTTCGCCTTTGCTGTAAGAAGATTTGGTCTGTGTGAGGTGAACATATTAGACTGTTAAAATGACCTCAGTTCTAATTGGCTCTTTTTATTGTTATCAACTGAGGCAAAAAACAAATAATCTCCTGTGCACTGCTATGTTGCCAATTTGTAGAAAAACAAAAGAAAGGCATTCTGAAACGTCTGGTTAAAGATGAAATATAATATTGTAAGTTGCTCTTCATCGACCGAAGTAATGTCTCACAGATAACAATCCTCATACAGGTTTATTTCACTACTTCATCTTGAAACGATAAGAGGTCGATACCAAGGGGAGGAAAATAAACGGTGTGCTTTATGGATATAATGTGTATAGCTATAATCGATCTCATCATGCAACACTATAATAAAGGTCATACCTCACAAACAGTGAAGCTCCTCCTCAACCGGTCAATCAACACTGACATTTTATCCACAGAAATACATTGTGCTTCTGCACTGTAGCTGGTTGGCCAGGCATTTAATGTTTGACTGTGCACATGCCCATGCAACTATGAAAACACACTTCCACCCACCAACACATTCAAAGCATAATCACTTCAACCTTCGTTATGTTCATTTCACTGACAGACTGCCACGTATCTGCCAAAGATAACGCTTCCAAAACTGTCCTGATAAATAAATCTGTCGCACTTCCAGATTAGCTTTTCTATTGTACGCTTTTTCTGTGTAATCTCATGTTAGGTCATGTCCTGTGCATAATCTTGATTTTGTGTTCTGCGTCCTCAATTAGACATCCGCTCTTAACTCTTGCTTTTATTCCCCGTCACACCAGATGGACCGACAGATGGACACAGCGATGTTCTATTAGTACATCGGCTCAGTCGGCAGCCAGCACGCCATGCTTCGGTCTATCATATCTCTCCGTCCAAATCCCAGAGTTAGATATTTATTTGCCTGTAAATCACAGATTCGTCGTCATCTCACATATGACAAACAATAAAACTGAAAGAGGCAGAGCGTTCTGTGACGCTCAGCAGATGTCTGACACCTCGAGCACGGCACACAACAGCCACATATTAATCTTTTTTTTTTTTAGGGTTATGCTTCAGATGCTTGTTAGTATAGTGGAGCTGTGAAGTATGTCGGGGGGGATCTGACAGGGTCAGGCAAATCTCTCTCTTATACTTCTTACTGTTTGGAGTGATGTCGGTGCAAGATCCCCCCCACTGCCTCACGCTCTGCTGAGGACAGTTGACATCCGCTGTGAACGACTGGAGAGATAGCAGCTTCTGACCATCATTATCGGACAGATGTAGTCAGGTTTCAGTCTTACGTCGCGCCATTTGATAGCCGTTTTTGCTTAGTGCTCTATAGCATTTACAGCTATCAGCTTAGGGCATCTCTGAGGAGACAAGCTGTTCAACTTTCCTGATCACCAAGAGAGCAAAGGAGCACCAGCGTGGCCCCGGATCCTAACCTGATAACATCCATGATTTATCTTCTTTGTGTCATGCTGCTATAATACAGTCTAGTGGGAGACAGCAGCCACGCTCTGGGCTGACAGGCCCACAGCTCCTTTGGCTTTTGTTACAGCCCGATGAGCTCTGATTACAGGATGAGCTTCAGAGAGCATCCCAGTCATGTAACCTAAATACATGGCAAAATGAGGATAGCATGGAGTGCCACGAGTTGAGGCATTTTAAATGTAAATATAAATCTTAATCTTTTCTTTTGTGCGATTACATTTTTTATTTTTTAACTGTGGTTTTCAACATGAATCAATAATCATAGGACGTCATTCTTTTTTTTTTTAGCTTTTGCATTGCGGATAAAGACATCAACCAATCACGTGGTGCAGAACGCCACGCCCCCAGTGTGTAAAGGCTATGTGAAACGTCACAATATTCTACAAAAGAAAAATAGTGACAATACTTTGTGGAGAAGGAGTAAGTACTTTCACCTTATATACTACAATACCCACGAGTCCAGAAGTTAATGGAGCACATACCACAACTGTTAGCTCTATGATTAGATGTTTCTGGTCAAAATGTACCTTGGAAATTGTGGTTAACATCATCCGATGTTCTTATGTACACTGGCTTGTATCTGATTTTTTGTAACGCAGTTGTTCATACTTTGGACTTTGGAGTTTCATGGTCATCCAAGCGGCTGAGGCGAGACATTGTCTACGAGAAGAATGTATGGGAGTTTGACTTTGGGAACCAAGGGCGCGCAAATTAGCCCCCTTTCATGTCGCAACTATATGACAATGCTAATATGTTGCTGTTTAGCAGGTCAACACAACATTTCTTTTGGTCATAAACCAAAGTATCAGACAGTAAAAATGTTAAGTACATGCTTATCTGAACCACATTTCATGGCGATCCATACATTTGTTGGAAAGGAAAAGATGAAAGATGTCAAATGTCAACCTCATAGTGGTGCTGGAGGAAAAGTCAGGGGATCACCAACATTAGTAGTATTCATTCTCTTGGGATCATTACTGTCTGTACTAAATAGCATTACAATCAATGGAGTCATTTTCAGTCTTGGCCAAAGTGGTATAATTAAAAAAATGAAATTAAAAAACTCATTCACACATAGCGGCTCTACCCTGTATGAAAACCACATGCAGAAATAAATATATATATATATAAAGGAATTGAAAGTGATTACTCGTTAACAAAAAAAACAGCATGCAACACTATTTCACAGCGTTTACAAAACCCCAAGCCTCACAAACATTCCCTGCTTTGTTTGCCACCTTTAATAACACTTTCACAAATATCAGTAAATAAATGTGTATTTCAGTAATGCATGTGCATGCAGGCCCAAACCTACAACTTGATATGTCTTACTCCTTAATATCTGCTACGTCAGTCGTGCGGCAAAGTTTGCCAGTTAATAACCAAACCCCCAGTGTATTCTGTTTAACAACAACAAAGCCTCAGACTCGTGGGCATATATTAACGACATGGATGCTTCAGGTCAAAATGTACGCCCATAGGCCTATATATATATATATATATATATATATATATATATATATACTTTATAGATATTACTGCTCAACCTGCTCAACACGCATAAAATATTTGACATTGAACCACTCATGAATAGTTGAAAAGACAGCTGCCCCGCCTCTCCCCCCCCACCCGTAGCCTCGCTATCATCACAAGGCAGAGTGTAACTGATGTGTCTGACAGATGAGTGGGACTTTGGGTGCTTAGCTGGCTCACAGACACAAAGTTTCATTGACAATCTGAGTTCAACGACTTGCGCAGTGAACAAAGGCGTCAGCAGTGCCGGCAAGCTGATCACAGGGCTGCGGGGAGAAGAAAAAGACAGGAAGAGACACAGAGAAAGAAACAAAGAGAGGGAGAGAGCGAAAGAAGGAGACTGACGTGTCTGTATATTATCTTTGTTGCTCACTTGTGTCTGATCCTCTCGCTGTTGCTCCGCAGATGATAAAACTTCGTCAGCAGCAAGTAATGCAGGACCATTTTTCGGAGCAACTGGGGAACACTGACACTTTGGTTATATCCGTTCCCCCCCCGTTAGGACAACCCTCTTCTCCGTCACACTGCTGTCTCAATTACACTGCACGTCACCTCTGCCACCCTCTCGTTCGTTATTGTGAAGCAAAAACTGCTCAAAGTTTGATGTGTGCAGAGTCATAACAGTTCAGGAGTGTTGAACCAGGCCGGTAGATATAAAGCTGTGAAGGGGACATGAAATAATCTTTGTTGCTGTTCTTGTGACACTGCACATGAGGGAGCACAACACGGAAATGACTCCTCATCCTCCCTATTCCACCCGTGTTCATCTCCAACACGAGTAAAGCTATGGAATACACTCACACTTCATTTACTCTGTGGCTGCACCTTAATGACTCTCATGGGGAAGAGCACATTTCCTTTTTTTTTTGCAGCTCAGCAGAAACTTCCTTGCATTTTACTGCTACACTATACGTATGCCTTTAATCCATATGTAGCAGGGCTGTATCAGCAAATGTCAAAGTACTTGATTCAAGGTGTTCTGAATGAATATATGAAATCTAATTAGAAAACTCAAAACTGTCATTTTACTGGTGTAAATGCAAAACATTGAAATTGGGAAACTGTCTGGTCACACATCACAGCTTTGCTAGTCGACTTATTTTTTAAGCAAAAACTCCGGTTCCAGCTTCTTTAACATGAGAATTTGCAGCTTTTCTCTGCTTTATATTTTGCTTATTTTCATCATTTATTCATCTGAAATAAAATATTTGATTAACTGTTTGAACGAATGAATTGTCCTGATATTGTGAAAAATGAACCTTACAATTTATTTAGGATCAAGATGTCATTTAACTGCTTTGTTTTTGTCAGACAAACAGTCCAAAACCCAAAGATTCACTCATAAAGGCAGCAAATAATCACATTTGAGTTGCTAACCCTAACCCTAACCCTAACCCTTGAAAAATGACTTAAATCGTTAAAATAATTTTCTGTTGATCAAGGAATCATCGTAGCTTAATTGAAAGTGATCATCGTAACGGCCCTGGAACACATGAATGTTGTGTTTTTTGTAGAACACAGCCCTAACTGACATAATTTTACCAACCCATTCTAATAACGTGTATTTATGAGCTGAAGAAAAGAAAATCAAAGGCTGTTATATTCCTGCTGCTGCTTCGGTGCGCGAGCTCTGCCAAAATCTCGGAGCAATGCTGCAGGCACAATATGCCACAAAGAACCAGAGCCAAATTGTTCGTCTAAACAGTTTTCACTAGAGAAAACGGAGGTTAACATTAACTATGCGGTTATATTTCGACCTCTATTGAATAACTCCCCAAAGTTTTGCCAATTAAGTGGCATTGGCATGCGAGGATTTGAGGACAACATCTTTACACTTTCTCCCCTCTGGCATTTCGTACACTTTCAAACATATAGATTTTGCCCCACAGGGGAGACGTTATGGTACCTGCTTCCAAATTACTCACATAGGCTTATTCCTCGAACACAATTTCAGGGAAAAACACACTGGATTTGCCGCTAGTCATGACAGAAAAGCTTAGTGGAGGTAAATTTGTGGGCAGGGTGGGAGAGCTGCCAGCTTCCAAACATGCAGTGCACTCAGAGAGTCAGATTTACCGTCTGCGCTCTTCTACAGGCTCTCTCTGTGTTCGTCCTGTCTCCAGTGGCTGACTGAAGACCTTGCTCGCCCAACAAAAACACAGTCAGAGATAGCTCAGCCAGCCGTGAAATTGATTTTGTATTAACAAACAAGGGGATCTGTTTCTCCCACACTGTTAATCAAATCATTTCGAGGAATGAGGGGAAGATGAGAGTAAAATCATTAACTTCCAACAGTAAATCAGATTCACTGCCAACCTGTTGTCCCATTAACCCTGAAACCTGTTCAATAGCTAATTAAGGCAATTACTTCAGGCATGACACGCCAGTTAATCATGACTGACTAGCCCATTTATAGTGGTGGCTTCATTACCATTGGCAGCACTCATTGATTGCCCCCCCCCCCTTATTCCCCACACACACACATACACAACAAAAATACTGAGGATAAAACGTGACTGTTGGTTAGTCTCCCACCCATTGTCAGGGCTACTACAGGGATGGATGAAGGAATCAAAAAAGATCAGTACAAGTTGTGTGATTAGACACCCGATGCTCGATCTCCCATCAGGTTTTTAATGCCAGATATGATTTTCTGATATTTTTGGGCAGAAGAGATGTGACTTGAAATTAGTGTTGGATAGGGTATTACATGCCGCAAAGGTGCCGGGCAGTAATTGGAACATTGGGGTTTATGGTCACCTTAACAACTTGGCCACCAAAACGGTCATTAAAAATCATTATTTTCTAGAAAACCCCCGCACAAGATCACTTTTAAATAAATAAAAAAAAAATTATTGAATAAATAATAAAATGAAAAACGGTAGGCTATTAAATAAACTAGAAGGGCATTCACAGAGGGCAGACAATTTCCTAATGTTAATGAAAATGTAAATCTTCCCTGTGATGCGGATTCGCTCCAAAATGTCCTGGTTTCAACATTATTGTCACTTTCATAATGTTTTATGAAAACGTCAACGTAGCAGTGAAACGCTAAGCGGACAAATCTTCTAATCTGGGGTTGGCTTTTAAAAATTGCTTTGCATTTTTCCCTAAAATTCCCAATGGTTCATTTGTAAGTTATTCATATGATTATTCATTTCATAGTGCCTTCTCTTTATTTCCTATATTGAACATCCCCACAGACAATTAACGGCACTCAAATATGTTTGTGACAGTTTTGACAAAATTCAGATTCAACCGGAACCTGGAAGATTTGTTGTTAATTCCAATCCCACAGAAAAGATGTTAATATGAGCTAATATAATAAGTACCTGCTGTACACTCACTAATTAAATCCTTCCAGTAATTGTATTCAGAACATGTTTTAAAAGAGTGAAAAAGAAGTGCAGATAAACCTGGGACCAACATTTTTGTCCGAGCCCTTTGTCTCGGCCTGTCTGGAGCTGTCTGTGGTGCTGAACAAGACTTCAGTCGCTCTCTAACAGTGTGATCAGTGTGCCCTGACACCTTTCTTGTCAGCAGTTCCCATCCCGCTTGAGGGACTGACTCTGACGGATAGCGACGCTGAGGAAGGCCCTTGTAGTGAACTGTCCTGAGTGTGAGTATTGATTTTCCTGTTTGTCTCCCCTGACTGCGGCATGGTGGAGGCTAGCTGAAAATGACTCCCTCAGCTCTGACGCCCATTCCTCTCAGCTCCCCTCAGTCGCCTGTAAAGACAAGCAATACTGTAGCCTGATTCTGTATGTGCCAGGTCATCTGCTGCAGAGTATTCAAGCTGGTCAGAGTCTGCTCATCCTCTCGCAGTTAAATGTCACTCTCTACCCTCCACTGCATATCAATAACTGGGCCTGGCACTGCAGGACAGCCATCTTGGTTGTTCCATTTCCATTTGGAGCCATGAATATAAATTTCTGGACGCCCTGCCACTCATGTCAACACAAGCGGGATTTTATTCTGCTACTGTTCCACTGAGCTGAGGCTTCTAAATGCTGGGTGACATTAAAAAAAAAGCTGCACTTACTTCTAGGTAAATTTCCCTGTAGCTCTCATATAAAACCAAAAAAAGGAAAAAGCTCACCTCACATGCACACTGCTGGCACAGCTTTGACTTTGATCCACTTTCACCAGACAACAAAGCAGACAAATTTATTGCTGTGATTGCAAGTGTGGTGCGTTAATTAAAAACAGCAGTGGTTACCCTCGCTTAGACGTTGTTTGTCCTCCTAACGTGACAAAACACAGGCGCTCATCAGAGCCGCCAATAAACAGGCGTCTGTTTGCTCTTACTTATCAAGCATCAGCGTTAAGGTCCTGAGGGAGTGTGAGGTTCTGTGCCTTCGATTTTAAACAATTACACCAGGAGTCAGACGTGTAAGCTCACTGGGTCACATTTTCCATTTCAATGTAAATGTCAGACTGATACATCTTGTGCATTGACTATGGACAAATCTGTTGTCTGCGGTGCAGCAACGTTTTCATGTTCTGTTCACACAAAATGCAACGGTTGCAACAGATTACATGCAGAGAGAATAACAGGCATGAAGTGATGTTGTTTAATGGACTATAGAGAAAAAGCAATAACCTTCTTATGGCTCCATCTGAGTGGAAACCAGCAGCTCCCTCGCCAGCTCACACAAACTGAACAACGCTGTAAATCGACACAAACCTGCGCAGACTCAAAGGCCCCTGTAATTCTAGAGATCTCATATGCGGCTGACTATTTTCCAAAAACTTCAAACACGCGTCCAAATTGAAGACTTCACATCTCTTCAGTAATTGTAGCTTTTAGTGTATAATAATCATTTACTTCACCTTTCACTCAGCACAAAAGGAGAGCCCTGCTGCACAAAGGCATATTCTTTTCCAGCCTTTAAACACGACCCCCTACAGCTAAAACCATTATCATTGCTAATGTCAGTTGTTAGAGGGTGTGAGTGCAACCTGTACATGTAGATGCTGGGGGCCTGTAATTAGGGTGAATGTTATGTCCAAGAAGAAACAAGATGCCTGTGAAAGTATAACAAGGATGTGCTTTGAGCACGAGGTACTGTCATAGATTCATTTTGTAACCTTCCTTCTAGTTCAAACAAGGCTTGCTCTTTAGAGAGCCAGCACTTGAGCATCACACGCTGCTGGTGGGACCCTCACTATCATCCCCCATGTAATTTGATCTAAAGCGGATTGAATTATTTAGTGATTTCTACACAATAATTCACATTTTCAACCCAGCTTGTTTGTATGGAATAGGAACTACAAAAAAAAAAATTCCTTTAGCCCGTCAAAGAGATGGTTACAAAAATCTCCTCATAGAATCCAAGAGGCAATAGACAACGAAGAATATGTTGATTGCACAATGTATTGTCTGTAGAATAAGAAGCATTTAGATTGGTTCTCTGTAAACCTCGCTTTAAAATGCATTCTGCGTTCTCCCTTTCACAACTAAAACGCTGGACATACACACTACATCACTGCCGACCAGGAGATCATTTCACTAAGGGGTAACTCAACAAAATAGTTACCAGTAGTAACAACCGTTAACTGTGGAAACTCCACCAGGCAAAGGAGCCTTTTGTCTGTCAGTCCAGTATTGATAAGTAGGTCAAGTATGATTTATGAACGACTAAATTACACACTCACTTGTAATTTAACCCACAAGAGCTCTTTTGTCCATTCATTTAATTATTTTACTCCATCATCCTCACTGTTAGACACTAACAATGTTGAGTGCATTGTTGGACGAGGACAGACAGTGAGGTGTGGAGGTAGAGGCAAGCTATGGGAGAAGACAAATAGAGCTGGCTGATGATTTTGAGATCCTGTTATGAGGTGTTTTCTAGAAAAACTATATTTGTGAGGTGGCCTCAGACAAACCAGACCAACACCATCACACAATTTAGTTGGGTGCATGGTTTTGGCTGTGACACCCGTGGATCTATGGGCTCTGTTAAAGCCAAATGCCGTGTGAAGACAGACAACAGCACTGTGTGAAAAAACTAATTCCCCTCATTTATTTCATTGGCCAGAGGGCTTTGGCATAAAACGCAGATTTGTTGGCAAAATAGTTGAAGCTGGCTCAACTTTTTTTCGCAACCCAATCCAATGTCATCCAGCAAAGGCACTGCATTGGCTAATAAAATAAAGGGAGGATTACTTTGTCCCGTGAACACTGTGTTTCTACAGTTTGCCCTTCATTGTATCAAAAGATCAAATGAAATGTATGTTATTGTCTCACCTGTGCCTGAAACATTAAGCCTCCCCACTAATGTAGCCGCTTGTTTTAGAACTTGACTCCATGATGTGACACAAACACCACTAAAGGCTGTGACACAGGATGAGGTTGAAAAAAATACCACAAAGGATTTCCCAAAGACTTATCCCAAAGTATCTTCAATCCCCCCCTCCCTCCTTTCTTCTCTGTTCTTTGCCTCTTACTTTTTCTGTGTAACATCCCCCTCTTATAGAGAAAATGGATGTGGTAGCGCTCAACAAGGCTCCTTTTCGTGGACCTGGATGGATTGCATGTAAGCGATGAGATTGGTTTCAGTGTTCCCTGTGGACTGAAGCCTTTGGTGCTTGGTGATAAATGCCTCCTGTGTGGTAATACAGTGTGATTAACGGACACAGCCCAAAGCCTGATCCCTTCTCTCCCTCCTCACCGCACCTGAATCAATCATCTACATGGAAAGGCCACAGTCTTGTGCTGGAACAGCTGCTTAGAGCTCAGCTCTCTCCTTTCGCACTTTAGGAGAGCCGAGATGGCCGAAGGACTCCTTTTCAAACACGGTGAATACAAATAGTAAAGCACACACAAGCGATTTCAAAATCATGTTCAATCTAATCAAGTTTTAAAACATTTCAGGTGAATCTTACAGTAGTTCTACTTTAAAGGTGGCGTCTAGTGACATATTTTAAACACATCATTTGTCAACACACCTTTATCCTTGATAACCCTTTTTATTTCATTATATTCTGTGTGAGTGCTAAGGAGGTCCCATAAAAATGTTTTTAAGTAATCTGAACATTGATATTTATGAGAAAAGAATAAAATGCTATCAGAAGTCACTACAAGACATAAGACACAACTGTGTGGTCAAGTAGATACAGTAAGACCTTGCGAAATCAAATAATGCTGCATCCTCAGTAATCATCATATACAATATCTTCCATGCATGTTTTGTAGTTTTTTATTTCTGTAAAAATAATTAAATATCTAAACTTATAAACCTTTGTTGCACCCACTTCCAAAACGTCCTCAGAATGAACACATCCGTCCACTCTTGTAACACTCAGATGACAAGACAAGTTGAATTTAAAAGAGTAACTCGACCCATGGAGCAGATTTGATATTATATCTGACATTTAAAAAAGAAAGAAAGAAAGAAAGGCTTTGGCAGTAGTTTTACAAATAGCCGTGAAACAATATCATTGTGTGTGTGTGTGTGTGGGGGGGGGGGGATATGGCAGTGGCATAAGCAGTCAAATCAATCCCTGAGTATTTCTTTGCGAGTCGATAGAGGATCCAGGTTAGGCCCATTAGTCATGTTGGCACCTTGCATTGCATTCCCAGGCCTGAAACGACGCTGCAATTTCTCTGCACATTGTTGCTAAAAGCTCTCAACACACCCAAATTGACTTTCGCAGCACACTGGCTTTTATGGGTGTGTGTGTAAAAACTTGGAATCAATGATAATTTATGTCACACGGCATTAATATGCATCGGTGTATATTCCATCTTGAAATATTTAACAAAGGCATAATGTGCTTCTTGATGACAGCGAGGGAAAAGCCATTTGCTGATAATTCATACATACTGTTCGAAAGGAAGCACTCAAAGACACTTAATATTGTTCCTGCCTCGGTAACTTGTTATGATTCACAGACATGCCTGGCATTACAAGAGAAGCAAATGCCTCCAGTGCTAGGACAATTTCCTCTCACCACCACCCTTGGAGAAAAAGTAAACAAATTCCCAGCTCGGATTCCAAACATAAGGAGGGGGGGGAGGGCTTACACAGAATGATGAATGAAGCATCGTTCAGTATCCATAGCAGAATAGAGACTGATGAGAAGTTTAGTGATCCCTGGATTTGCGAGTGGGATTTAAAGCTCTGTTTTGTAGCCATTCGTCTGGCACTTGGAGAGATCTGACTCGTATTGAGGGACATTGGATTCCTATGATGAGGTTGATGTGCTGTATCACGACACGTGCTGGGACATAATGCTATTTGTTCCACACCAGCACTCTGTGATGCCACAAGACGTTACTCTACTCTCCGGTGCCGAGCTGTTGTTAGGAAAGACTTTCAATCCATACTTATTATACTGCGTCCTGGGACCCAATTTATACTGCAATATTGTCTGTGGTGGGGAACAGAAATTGATCTAAAGAGGGAACTCCTTTTCCAGTGGGAAATAAACTATTTTTCCATTCATCATAACATTCAATATCTGATGTTCTCTGCCTTTAAACTAATCAGAAAACCTAGAGGATGTTAAAATATATAACATAATAGACAAGTCTGGCATAATTGACATTTTTAAGTAATAAATATTGTTTCATAAGATTGTTTTTGTATCAAACATTAATGAAAACAAGTATCTGCCATTAATCATGTGCACTGCCGATCAAATATCTATAATGATTTTGCAAAATAAAACAGGACCTATTTATAAATGCAGGAATTTAAAATGCAATCTGGAGCGCAATCTGTTCAGTGAGATTATTCAAATCTCTTTCACAGCGAGTCTGACTGATGCCGCAGCAGAGGGAAGATGCAGAGGACACCAGCAGTAAATATTTTATTGATTGAATATATTTTATGGATTGCTGTTTTATTATATGCCGTTACTAATTTTGGTATACCTTTACCTTTCAATGCACCTTATCCCTCTAGTGATTTTCTGGAAGTGTTTCATTTTTGACATATTTCACCACATCGCAAGCTAACACAGCCCTTAACAACATCAAAACATTGCGATTTTTATCCCACCAAAAGCTGGGGTTGCACACTCTTGCAAGCGAGATTAGTCCGTGTGAAGGTGACTCTACCTGTGCTTACACTTTAAGTGTGCCAGGTGCTCAGTCAACCTCTGAATCCAAATTGGGGGGAGCAGTGTGAGGCAGGCAGCCTCAGCTAGCCTCCCCACAGATGACCTTTCTCCAGGTTGTTATAATAAATCAGTTACAGCGGCAGTTATTCCTGGCACGGTCCTCTTGTCAGGCCTTACAGGTATCAATTGAGAAATAACACAGCCAGGCACCTCTGCTGGCATTTTCCATGTCAATCTGTCAAGTAAAGATGCGAGTATGAACAAAACGCATGCACACACACAGGCAGGGAAGGAAGTTCCGTTATGAATTAACAAAGAAGGGAACCAGGCCTGCCTTGTTAATGTGGCTGTTGAACATTTTTCTTTTATCTATTTTCTAAGTTCCCTTGCAGTGATTCTGCCAGAAAGCATGTATTATATAGAGCATGTATGTTATTGGGTCTTGCATATTAAAGTGACACTTAAAGCTAAAGCCAGCCAAATTTTTTTGCAAAAGCACAAAAAGCTGTAGCAGTAGTATGTCTTCAAAGCGGTGTATTCATGAAACTTGCTGATCAGGCAGCTCTTGATCAGCAAGATTGTAAAAGTCTTCAAGTTTTGCACAATTACTTTTTTTATGGACTGTTTATAGAGAACAAGAACGTTCTTTTCTCAATTAGCGGGAAAACAGAGCCAAAGTTAATTGCCCCTCTGAAAATAGGATCATTTGAGCGGCTCAGCCACTAGCCCTCTTGAGGACATTAAACACCAAATCTCTGAATCTCTGCAGCAGCTGACTCATTCTCTGCACAATGATGACTACATTTAACCAAATCAGTGTGAGGTGCTTTTTGCTTCTCTTCTTTTTTTTAATTTAGTCTGGGGTGTGATTTCACACTGATCAAAAGCTGACTGGGAAGTAGGAGTTCAGTTCCACGACAGCACGTCTGGGATCTGAGAGTTCATAAAGCAAAGCTGTTAAGAGTCAGAGCGAGGTATTCATCATATGTCACGGCATGGATCAAATTAAGAAAACTACATATCCGAGTCAAGCCAAAAACATTTAACAGCAGGATCGTCACATTGTCATGGCTTTTCGGTGACGAAATGCAGTGAGAAAAATGCGATAAATTGCAGCGATTCAACATTTTCTACCAGGATCTAAGTCTACACACCGGCTTCCAGAAAACTGTGACACAAGGGTTCTTGCCAGCCACTCGAGCAAAATGCCAAGTTTTAATCACGCTACAAGAGCTGAATCAGACAATTGGAGATTCATATTTGCCGGACCAGCAAGTATTTGACAGCAGCATCAGAGAAGCTGCAAGTCTACTCTGGCAAGCTGCATGGCTTTCATTACCTAGAGTGGCTTTTAGGGAAAGGGAGGTAAGCCCCTTCCATACTACATCTCAAACCGTTCCAAGCCAAATGGACAATGACAAATACCCACAGCAACTCAAACACAAGCAAAGCTTTTTATTTTCTCTAAATGCAAATATTGCAGTGGCCTATAAGGGCTCAGTTATTCAATCAATGTGCACCGAACGATAATGTGTGACGACACTGTTTGGTGCATCATGTATCAAGTAGCAGATTTCCGCATAGAACTGGAACACTAATCCCCTTTCAAATAGAAGAGACATCACATGGCAACAATAAAATATAATCTTCCTAATAGTGAATAAAAACTTCTGAAAACTGGGAACACAAAGTACTACACACCTTTACAAAGATCAGCATATGTGATATAAGAATTACAAAGAAGACCTCAGAGATTGGAGTCAATGCCAACTCGTTGGTTCTAGTTTGTCAAATAATCATAATATAATGTCTTACATGTTACATGTTTTTTTCTGGAGCTGGATGGAAATATGCAGTTAAATAAAATGAAAATGTTATCCTAAAAATCAAACCAATTATATACTTTCAACTTCTATAATCAGCTTTCTGCATTACTTCCTGCTTTACTTGAACTGAACATTATTTATTTAAAACTGCAATAATTGATTTTTGGCCACTTGGGTGTTACCTACTTACACACTCAGAAGATATGGACCAACATGGGAATTTATTTGGAGTCATGTTTCTGGCCACTCAATGCATGTATGACCAATATGTCTCTCTCTGGCAAAGACATATTATATCAGTATTGCATAATGACAACCAGCATTAGTGAATGTATTATTTTTTGTACTATAGAAATATTTTCATTTGGATGTTAAGAATGTCAATTAGTCAAATGTAATTAACTGAAAAAGGTCAATCCACTTTATTATTTTGAGAAGAATACTGGCTTTATTTGAATATGCTAAATACTTTCCTGTGAGGAAACTGTTAAAAGTTTCTTTTGAAAGATAAAGCACTTTTTTTCTTCGTCTGCATAGTCTAAGTTGAATCACATTTAATGACTTCCTTGACCGTTTTTATTTTCTTTGTCATGACAGTGAGCAAGTGCTTGACGTATGCTGTTGCTCTCTCTGTAGAGGTAACACTTAATTATCAAACCAACTGGATTACCGCTCAGGCCTGCTAGCAATGACGACTTGAATTAATGACACTTGAAAAGCAATCTCCGCGTCCTGGAAGTCCAAGGCCTGCAAAGGCACCCGCACCTCTACACATCATAAACACCACATCGTTGGGATGAGCACTTTGCCTCCTACACCAGACCTGTAAATCTGCTCAACTTTCCCCCTTTCGAGTTCATCTGTGTTTGGAGGGCGTCCAAATCACCCTGCTGCTTTACTGTGTCTCATGGAGGTCCTGCACTTTCTTTAGAGTCCCTGTCCAATAGACATTAGATATCATTTCCAAAAAAGCAATTAATACATATAATCATTAAATACCTTAAACCTTCCACACCTGATCTTTTTGGCAAGTTGTGGACAGCACGGACATGTCATCACCTTTAAAGTTGATATGCAGTAGTGTAAGTCCAATATTGACTCTTGTGTCAACTGCTAACCCTGTTCACCCTGTTTGGTGCTGAGCAGGTACTGTACCGTACTGTAATGGATCAGCCCCTTCCTACATCCAGGCCATGGTCAAATCAAACACCCCAGCGCTCTCACTTCGCTTTGCATGGGACCCAGATACCACTCAAATAAAACCTGCCTGTTTGCTATGCTGGCTCCAAAATGGTGGGACGACCTCACCATTGATGTCAGGTCAGCAGACTCACCTGTTTCGACTGCACCTCGGCGATTGAGAGAAAAATAAATATATACATATTAAACTGTTCTTTGCACTTACATTGGTTTGGCTTATTTGTAGCTAATAGTTAAATTCATATTCTATTGTTTCTGTATGTTGCACTTTTATTTGGCTTATTTGTAGCTATTGTTCTGCACTTAAAGGATTTCACCTATTTGAAGCTAAAGTACTTGCAAGATTCTTGCTGCTCGGAGTTGTATCCTCATGATTGCTTGCACTTATTGTAAGTCGCTTTGAATAAAAGTGTCAGCTAAATGATCTGTAATGTAATGTAATAATACTGCTGCCAGCTATGAGAGCAGTGAACCAAAACAGTAAAGCTAAAGATTCAGGTGATAATTCTATGTAGGTTCTTTAGAGCGACGCCTTTCACATTACCCGCTGTAATTTGATACATTGTCATTATAAAAGGATATTGATTATAGCCGCTTTAAAGTGTTCCCAAAACAAAAGCACGTTCCTACAATTCTATGCCAATTGGGCAAACTCCATCTGATGAATATTGTGTGATATGATTAAAAGCTCCAAAAAGGAGATGATTTTCTCAACTGCTATTTCCAACTATGACCTCCAATATGATGGATTGAGAACAACAATAACGACAATAATCATACTCAGCCCACATATTGTGTAATGAAATGAAGACTCTACACCACTGTTGGCTACATCCACATCAATGTAAAATACGATTTCTGTCTGCAAGCTGCAAGTTGAAGTTCATTTGGGTCGGGTTTTGTAATGACTCCCTCCCACGTGCTGATTCAGGGAGATGCCCAACATTGGTAGATGTCATGCGCAGGTAGCAGATAGAGAGATACAAGCATGGTTCAATGATACAAGCTGTAAATGGCAGTAATTGCAGCCCTCTCTGCATCACTTATTATGAATAAAAAATGAGGTGGGGTGTTATTCAGCAAAGGATTAGGGCACATCATTAATGTGCTATGTAAGCAATAACAGTCTATTAGTGCTCCTGTAGGGTTGTTGTAGAAACTAAGGGAATGTGAATATGTTATTTTTATGACTGGTGGAAAAAAACATATTGTAGGCAGAGGCTTTAATAGTTTTGCAGTAGCCGTCATTAATTTATTGGATACTCTAGCTTAGCACCCATTAATGGTAATACTGGTGACCTACAACAGACTGGAACTGAACCACATCAGGCCATAATGCACACAAGACTTATTCTTCACCTCACAGAGGACTGACAGCAATTAGGGTATATGATCACTGTAAAGTAGCATTTAAATCAAACATACAGCAACTAAAATATAACAAAACGGCTGATAAACATCCTTCAGTTAGTGACATCATTAAGACGGCAAGGAATTCACAGAAAAGTCACAAATTAGACTAGTTGCCCATTTCTGTTCTATATACACAGCTTTTCAGTCCACATAACATAAAAACCTCGAGGACACAGTAATCTAAAAGCATCATTATCCAGAAGGACATCCTCTGTCATTGCTACATAGGCACATCTCTCTCTCTCTCTCTCTCTCTCTCTCTCTCTCTCTCTCTCTCTCTCTCTCTCTCTCTCTCTCTCTCTGTGCTTCATCAAAGGAGGGTATCGAAGAGCCTCTGTACTCTACTCGTGTTTTGGCTTTGGTCTCTTTGTACTTCTGAACTGAGCATTCATTATGCATAGGCAACAAGAAAGTTGCTAATGAAGATTTTATAATTGATAAAAATGGCAACATCAGCATATACATAAAATTACCATGAGGCCACAGTTAAAATGGGAACAACGATCATAAAATGGAACAGGAAAAAAAGCTGTACTGTCCAACACAATTAAAAAAGAGGTTTAATCATTGTATTGGTGTGGATGTTTGTGGCCTTTATCCAAATCATAAATTCATGTACCTGCTAAATATGTAGCAAGTGGATGACACAATAAACATGACTCCTGGGGACACGGATAAGAATATGAACAAATGAACTGTTAGCTCAGTGTCGGCTGCGTCAGCTTCATGTAGTGAAGTCAATTTTGTTTATCTTTTCAAACCCAAACTTGAATTTCTAACAATGCATAGTGGCAAGATTTTCTTAAATACAGCTGAAGGTACAGAAACAAAGATGTTTGTTCGCAACTAGAAAACTAGATGCACACACACACATTCTGTAAGGCTGAAATCTGATAAATATGTGTTTATTACATGAGTTTCACACATGTTTTCATCTTATTTCTTATTTTTAATTGTTAACCTGGCTGGCTGAAAAATGAAGTTATATTGAATTGAACTAAATATAATTCAGGAATCCAGGGAGAGACAAATTGTTTTGGTACTATGCCAGACAGTTCAGGAGTTATGGTTTTTCCTTTGCCAATGACCTCATTTCTCTCCCAATTTCATTGAAATGGGTTTTGTAGTATTTGAGATATATTGTAATTAACATATACAACACTGCATAATAGATTTTCCTCTAAAGTGAGACATTCAGTGAAAGGACAAAGACAGATATGAACCAAATTCAAATCAGTTCAACACGTATTCAAAGGCTGAACATTAAATGTCACCAAAATACCACCGTTAGAAATGTTGTTGGCTAAACAAACTCTTAATTCAGTCGACAAATCTTGTGTTGTCCAGCGTCAGACACACACTGCAGTACATTAACGGATGACCCTGATTAATTCTATTCGTTTGATATGTCAACAAAACATCCAGTTTCCACCTCAATGCATGTCAATATGAAATATAGGCTTTGATTTGCTATTAAACCACATTATCAAAGCTATGAAGAAGAATGTGGAATAAATTACTAGCTCAGGTAGAATCAGACAAACAAACCAAGCACACACTCTGGGCACTAAGAGGATGAGGTCACCTCAGCCAAAGTAGCAATCTCTCTATCTGTTGTACGAATGACAATGCGCACGCACAAATGTTTTCGTGCTCTGGTTGAGTGACCTCGTGCTTACATGGAAAATGCTTCTAGTCACTTTCTTTGATGTGTAACAAAGGCTTCAATGGCTCTGCTGCTAATATCTTAAATGGCTTCTTGTCATACATTGTAGATATGTTGGTATTTGCTCATAAGGGAATAATCTGAAAAGTCATAATACTCACATTCATACTGCACATGGACAGAAGTCTATCACTGCTGCTTTATTCAAGGCGTATAATGTATGCTTCACTGTAGGGACTCCAGGCTGTATGTTTGATAATCAAATTTCCTCACCTTGGACCTGCAGCCATAACAATAAAGCTGTGTTGTTGCTTTTTTTTTCATCTCAGTGACATCAATTCTGACTGCACCACGATGGAAATTAATATTGAAGTGAGAAACCGAATACGCTCCTTCTTATTTCAATGGAAAGCAACATCAAATAAGTATCTGGTACTGACCTACGATCTTTTACTACACAAGAAAAACAATTCTGAAGACATGGTTTACTCAGTCCATACTTTATGCGTCTACATTGTGAAAATCAGCTTCTTGTTTTGTGACCCAGTGTCAAAGTAAAAATACTGTATATCTACTCAAGACTCGAGACCAAACAGTAAGCTAATGGAGCCGCAACAATCAGAAATAATTCCAGCAGGTCTCCTCAGTGCAGGCCTCGGAACTCGCCTGAGAGGAAAACAACCTGCTCAACAAGCCATCTTCATGCAGCAGACAAAGTAATGCCATGACGCTCTCCACATAACAACTTAAGAGGACAGCACTTAGAGGTATGTTTATCCAAAAAGCCCCTGAAGAGAGCCAGGCTCACCCGCTCCACTTCTCCCTTGACTGACAGCAAACTCCAGAGGAGCCACGCCGCAGGACACGCACACTGATCCAGTCTGACACACCTGACCTTTCCAGGGCTGCACGGCTGGCTCACCGTGCACCCTGCCCGGCTGAAAAGGCCATACACTGCCACGCAGACAGTGCCATCGCCGCCCACCTCGGCTCCCCTTACTGCCAGCTCAAGAGCTGGCAAGGTGAATGCCTGGGACTGCGGAAAGGCAGCCACTCAATCTGAGAGGCTCTCAACCGAAAAACAAGGGTATGCCATCTGAATTTGGCAGTGATATATGCTTGGTATTCCCCATTGTACCCTTAGGTGGAGTTAAGATTTTTGTAACAAGTGGGTTATGTATTACAAATTACGCATTTTACTGTACAAGGGTGCTTTTTTTTTTTTCGTTGACCCGATACCATTTAAGATATTTTAATGAAGGCATTGCTCATACACAAATGATTATGAATTTGCATAATACTGTTAGTCATCTCGGTAAATGTGTCGTGTGCAGTGGCTGGTTAGTGAGGGGGTCTAACATAGTGTGTCTGCCAACAGTCTTGGTCGAGGCAGAATTATCTCAGAATAGATGCTGCGGGAGCCCACTAAAGAACAAGGGATGGGAGGACTAAGTGCAGAATAGATGTTGCAGCTGTGAAATGAAGAGCTGTCGCATCAAGTGAGCACTTTCCTGAGTAAAGGAAACACTTGGCACAGCAGAAATAAATCATGTGCTCATGTACTTCAGTGTAAGATTGTTTTTTTCAAAACAGAGAAGGAAATTCTTGTGTGCTTGTGACATTTGGTCAATGCTTTTCCCACATGTGAGTATCTTTGAGGATTTGCAACTGACTGATAGAATTTTAACGTGCTATTTTAATGAATAGACTAAAATAGAATGCAATTTAAAGAATCAAACTGCATTGAAAAATACACATCTACTCGTGAAAACACACACACACACACTCATGCAGTTAATTACAAGGCTGTCCCCTTTAGTAATTGTACTGCATACATTACATCACATTAGTAGTAAGCTATTGCAAATGTCTTTTCTACTGCAATTACAACAGAACAAATTGGAGAGATAATGCAAGTAAAATTAACTGGTTTTCCTCTCAGATTACTTCTGTGCATCTAATCCAAACATTTTTGGATAATTTGAAGTCCTGAGATAAAATGGCATGAAACGTGATGCAGCAGCAGTGCACCTGTTCTTTAAGCCAACAAGAACACCTCATCAAGGGACTTATCACACAATGCAGGGGGAGTTGTGTGTACTGGTGTATGGGCAGGTTTGTGTATGAGACACCCTAACTTTGGACGATTTAATCAAACAGAGTGATACCCTCTATCACAGGGATGAAAAGAGAATCTGTCGCTCACCCTTTAGCTTATCCTTATGGATTCAGAGTGTGTGTGCTTCAATACAACTCTCAGTCAGTTTTCAATAGGTGCAATTGGAGCTTTGATCCATTGACAATGAAAACACCACAGTGTGCCAGAACACTCGGACTGCAGACTTACAAACATCATTTCTGATGCGAAAGGGGAGTTCTTTAAATGCTTCAGTACAATTGGTGAAGGGCGCAAATTGGCAGAATAACAACACTGGCACAGCTGGGCAGGAACACGTTCATTGTGAGCACAAAGGCCAAACAGATGGTTTATATGTTTGAAAGTTTAGCAAAGTTAAATATATTTATTACATTATCCCCAGTCAAACCCACTTGTGTTACACAACCACCTACAACAACTTGAGTTGATTGCTGGGTGATTGGTTGCAGTTAATTGCCTTTTTACAAATCAGTGTAGGTATTGTTTTTGACTTCCTGACTAAACTACAGTATCACTCCAGTGGAAACACAATCCCATCCATTACTGCTCACCTAACTGTTGTGTACTCTGCAAATTAACAGCAGGACACACAAATTAGACTGTTACATGTATCATGGGGGCTCCAGTGTATGTGTCTTGCATGCCTGTTTGTGTACATTTACCTTTTATTCCTCTGGGCCTCCTTCTTATCCATAATGACAGGCACACAGTTCGTTAGCTCGGTCCAGTCTGCATGCAGTCCGCAGCTCCAGCCTGTAGAGAACCGGGAGAAGAGCCAGGACTCCTCTTTGCCTGGTCGGTGACATGTGCATTTCTTCTGACCTGGTTTGCAGTCGCACGGCTGCTCCAAGCGAATATTCCTCACCAAGTGCCGCCCGAAAGTGGTTCCTCCGGTCTTCTGGATGTGCAAAAACACTATCACGTCGTCCCCTTTGATATTGAACTCCACGTGTCTGTCAAGGTCTCTTTCTGTGAAGTTGAATTTCGACGGTAGTTTAGGAGGGCTGTCATCCTCCAGGTCTTGATCTCTGTAGAAATCATCGCTGTCCTGGTACGGGATGGAAAGTAGGCTTACCCCCCTTAATTTCTCCTCAGCCTTAAAGTGGCATGAATTGCTGCCAGCGGGACATATGTACTGGTAACCTATCATAACAAAAAGCACAGCTAAAATAGGGACCAAGATGAGCTTACTGGATCTTTCATCCATCATATCAAGATAGTGTCTTCATTCCATTACTGTGAATAATAAGTAGTACCCATGGGTTCTTCGGGGATCGATAGGTTAATGCTCCATGCCTCAGAAAGACTAAAGGTGCCTATTCTTTAGGTGCCACATGTTGATCAGATAACACCCTCAGAAGACACATAATCTGCACAAAAGGAGAAGTCCACCTTTTGGTTTCTAAAATACTGCACGCCTTCTGCACTGCGCTGGATATCTTGTCCAAAGTCAAGAGTCATGGCATTCAAATTTCCGGCTGTCCAACTTCTAAAGCCAGTGTAGAGCTGCAACCGTGCCGACGACTCCCATACTCCGATATCAAGTTCAAAATGAAGCAGTTGATGATGAGAGTTTTTTTTTTAGATTTCTCCCTTCTTTCTTTTTTCTCTCTCGTGCTGATCCCGGTCTAAATCGCAGTGTGGTTCATTTCGGTAGTTCGGGCTGGATCCTCCGGCAGCATCCTACAGCCTCCTCGGCAGTCTGACTGACTGAGCTGAAGCAGAGCTTTTGAGAGGATGCTGCTGCATCCGAGCCGACAAATATGCGTTACGCTCTTGTAGTGGTTGGGCTGGGAGAGCTCTATATGTTGCATCCCATCTCGTGCACCCCATAATCTTGTGCAAAGCCAGAAGCACACGGACACTGAACTGGGACAACATGCAGATTTTAAACTACATAAATATCAAATCCAGAGTAACTTTTTTGAAGCGCATTCATCCGAGTGTGACCTTTGATGATTACAAAGAAAGCATTGGTCTCTGTGCTTATAGCTAGTTGCCAGTGCAAGGATACAAGCGAAGCCTTTTAAATAGCCCAATTTAAAGGCAAATATCTGCACACAAAAAAGATGAACAAAAAGAATAAGAAAGGAAAAAGTACCCTAGGCTACTGTTAGAGAGACAATTAAAAGTGAAACAGCTGGTTTCTCTGCAACACTAGCCTAATGGTTATAGTCACAAATCCCTTGGAACAACAACACATTTGTATATATATTTTTATGTATTTTGTTATTTTTTGATTAACTGATCAGCCACTTCATGTCCCTAGTGGACAAAAATGGCCAACGTTTCAATTGATATGAAATTAAGAAAGCTTTAAATTAATCTAAAAAGTAATACCAAAATTGAGTTTACTTTAAGAATAGGCTACTCCATCAATTGTATACACAAGGATCAGTTTACTGGCCATGGTTGCATGATGTCTTCTGTCGCTGTTATTGTTATCAGTGTTATCTCGGTTTGGAAACTTGGAAGATTTTGTAAAAAAAATAATCTTCACAAGCTGGGTTCATGCAGATCCTAAGAACTGGGAGCGTCTAAGATGCTTTGGAGTTGCCAATTTGGAAATAGTTGAATCCAGCGGGTTTATTTTGCTCCAGATTATCTATTAGGATATCTCAGCCTCTGGTGCATCAATTTAGACCTTATTTTCTCGACCCATTTCTCACAAATACAATTGGAAATCTGATACTAAATGAATGCACAATCCCTCAATACCCCCTCAATGTTGATGGTTGGCTGTTAGATTGATATACAAATGTTTTTTTTTAATCCAAAGTAACAATTATGATTAATATATATTAAAATTAGTTAGGTTATAGCCTATGTCAAGATCATTTCCCATAATAAAGACTAACATATCTTTACTGTAACTTGATCTCAGTCCCACATAACATGTCAAATACGTGTTAAAAATTAATCATGCAGTGTATAATTACATTGTTACAAATACATTTTTTAATTCAAAATCCTAAAAAGTATTACGATTATAAATGCAGGAACTTTACTTGCAAAAGAGTATTTTTACTCTGTAGTATTGTTACTTTGTTAAGATCTGAGTACTTTTTTACAGAACATCTGGGCTGCATGTTACATCGACTCTCTCAGTACACAGCAGTGTAACGTTAGCTGCTGCAACATGCTCCAGTGTTTGCATGTTACATCGACTCTCTCAGTACACAGCAGTGTAACGTTAGCTGCTGCAACATGCTCCAGTGTTTGGTGGGAAAGTGTTTGAGCTTCAGCCTCTGCCTCTTTAGCTGTCTACCGCTGTGCCAGAATAAATTCAAACTTTACCATTAGGTTTTTAAAAACTTTACACTCACTGTCAGTAATTGCGCACATTTAAACAAAGTGACAAATTGTGCCTGATAATAATGACAGGCCAGGATTTCTTTTTTATTTTACGGTTGTTTCAGACACGAATAACAGTCAGCGCGAGCCACCGCTATATTCGCGGCTACCCCGGCAACTAAGTTAGCTAGCTGTACTGTTGTTAGCTTCCCAAAATACCTGAAGCCCTTTGCTTTGTATGGAAGCGGTCAGCATCGCTAACGGGGTGAGGGATGATGTATTATTGGCAACACAGTGACCAATGGTTACGCTTTTTAATGTGAACTGTTACATGTTTGTAGTAAGCGATTTTTGTACACTTTAAATCACGTTAGTATACCGTTTTCATTCACGGAAGGCTGTTTACTTTTATTCCAGAGCTAACTTCGTTCTGTCTGACCCCTTTGAAAGTCCCGTTATTTTACAAGTAGTTAGGTTTAGTTAACAAGCAGGTCGACGTGATTTTCTCTTGTAGCTACAGTTGTATTTTCCGCAATGGGATACTCTGAATTTTGTAGGGTTTTGATAGACGTCTAAGTGCACCGGTGTTGTGGTTTAGTTAATAACTTGTGTAGACTAACTACGTGGCACTGGCACTTCTCAAAAGGCAAAGGGACTAGCTAACGGTAACCTTTACTGACGGCGTCGGTGTTTGCTCTCACTGTAGGTTCAGGTTACGTCTTGCCGGAGATAATGAGGACCGTTATTGTGCTGTCACTGCTGCTGCTGAACATACATCATGCCATATCAGCACCTAAGGGTGTCACTGCCAGTCTCCAAGCAAAGTGGAGCATGACGCCTTTCCTCCTGGAGACAAGGTACTCTCACTGACAAACAGGGCTGTAGCCATTATTTGAGGTTACGAGTCCAAGCCCCCCTAAATGCACCCTTTAAATCCCTCAAACGTCTTTGTTCATTTAGTTAAAGATATACTATATGATATATCCTCATTAATATGTCTAAAAACGATTAGACCTATGTTATATCATTTTTAGTTAAATTGTGTAACTTTACTTACATTATCCAAAATGTTTCCAACGATTTCTAAACATAAGGACATCTGTATTTATAATCAAGGTAACAGTGTGTCATTTGGACTCATGTAATGGCCTTGTCCCTATTTGCACATTGCGTCAGCATTATGGTTGTCTGCCAGAAGCCAATTTTTTATTTACTTTTTACTTTTTAGTCATCAGACGTCTGGGTTAGGGTTAGGGTAACCCTTCAGAGAAAGAAGATGGGCACATTTAGCAAACTTGTATTTCAAATGGGGGGAAATTATTCTTAAATTGACAAACCATCCCAAAAGACATAACAATTCTGTAAATATGTGCCCTTTAGTGGATCATAACTTTAGTTTTCATACATAATGTACTTTAGTTATTTTGTTTTTAACACTGTTAATAACTTACTATTTATAATATTCTTTTTTTATGGTGTTACTAGAAATGTTAGTCATCAACATATGAGATTTCTTGCTTGTGTTTGTGAAAATATGCTGATTGTTTAAAAAAACTGCTTCATGCCTGTAAGGTCTGTGTAATGCTGTGTGATGCTTCATGGCGGACCTTATAGAACCTAGGCTGGGCAGAACCATTGTCCAAAAATGTAAAATGATTATGTTGTCTGTAGCTTAAATCGTTGGGCAGTTATAAAGTGGTTACTTAGGTACATACTGTTGTTACTGAATAATGCTGACTAATACTTTAATTTACCCTTGTGCAGCGAGTTTATTGGAGAAGATGGAAATGAGAAATTCTGGCAGTTTGTTGACACTGTGAAAGAGCTCACTGTATACAAGCAAGGAGGTATGTTGTTGGAATCCAAAATAGATTTAAATTATTTTTAATCCTCGACAAGTGTGCTTCTCTTGTCTCATTGTTACTAAATGATGTGTATGTGTCTCACAGAGTCTGTGCGGTCGTACTACAACTTGATCCTTAAGAAGGCTGGCCAGTTCCTCACAGATCTTCAAGTTAATCTCCTCAAGTTTGCTCTGTCCCTTCGGTCATACTCACCAGCTGTTCATGCATCCCAGCAGGTATGTTGATCAAAAATAGTGTGACTATTTTAAAAACCCTTTCAAAAGCAGCTTGGGAATATTAGAGTAATCAAGTGAGCCAGGTCTTATTTGACTTGTCAGAGGTGGTTACATCTTGTCTGTTTATCCTGTTCTGGACCCAGGTTGCTCTGCAGGTCTTACTTACAGTTTTTCTCAATTTCTTTGGCACAATCCCTAAATGACAGTCATTATTCTCAAACTACTTTGTGAAATACTACACGTCAATAACTAATTATCTCACAACAGTATGTGTATATCTTTGTGGTTTCTTACAGAATTCAAATTTGTATGGTTAATTGCCTTTAATTGATCCGGTGACAAACAGACTTAGCGTTGGTGATCAAAATCAATAAGTGCTTTTTGTATTACGAACAACTGTTTAATATCAAATCTGGCTTTGTCTTAATGCCAAGAGAATGAATCACTAAACAATCTTTAGATCCAGTATAGTTAATTTTAAATTCAGCCTAACACATATTGTCAAATGTGGATTATTCAGATTTAAGTGAAAACATTTAAGATGTGAGCATTCTTTTGTTTGAAACAAGCACATTTGTAAATAGGTTTCATTTGATAAGAATAAGTCAGGATGTCCAGCTACCAGAAGTCTCAAAATAAGATCAAAAGGTTGATTTGAAGGATTCTTGATTCTAGATAACATTCATCTAACCAGGCAAGGCCTTGCCGTGACATTTGGTACAGATATTTGTAGTACTAACTACCAAATGTTAGCATTCTGACTCAGATGTTGAAGATGGTACTGTAAACATTACCTGCTAAACGTCAGCGCTATCACTGTGAGCATGTTAGCATGGTAACATTACCATTTAGCTCAGAGCAACACTGTGCCAATGTACAACCTTTCAGATTCTCCAGCATGGCTGTAGCCTTTAAGTCCTGGTTATTAACAACGGACATTGAGAAAATATGACCTTTTTGATGACATTTGATCAATAATGATGGCGTTCTTTCAAAGTGGGTCCTTTCTCATGTCCACATCTGTAATCATTGCTGTGCTTATTTTCATCATCATTGAGGGGTGTTAGGTGTAATTATTATTTTAGGACTATAGTTTTGTTAATTGCATAACTGATGAGACGTTAACCCTCTGAAGCGCTACTGTTGTCACTAGAGGTTGAGAAGATGATTTTATGTAACACACAAGACTAAAACATGGAATTAGATGCACCTTCATGCAAGCCAAAAGACTAACTTTTTGTATTGAAGCTTAAGACCTTAAAATAATGGCTAAAACGTAGTGCAGGATCTGTAACACACATGTACCTTGTAAACATACGTAACCCCATACGAGATGAAATTGCTAATGAAAACAAAGCAAGTGACATTTATTTGAATGAAGTCAAACAGACCTGCATAGTCAGCACTAGTTAATCCATATCCATACTCATACATCATTTGGACTAGAGTTACAATCTAAACATGAAACATCTCACTTAAGTCGAGGTATAAGTTTAGCATGGCTACAGGTGCAGCTACAGGTTGTTTCTTAAACACATTTATACTACAGAGGAGTGTTGTTACCTTGTAATTCCTTAATATGAAACAGGCAGATTCCAGAGAGGAGCAAGACAGGACAGTTCTGTACCAGAGGGGATTTACATGTTTATGTTTCTACAATGGTTCCCGATTTCTGTGAATTTGTGGTAGTGAGATTTTTCTCTTTAATGTACAATGCGGTGACAATTCAAGTTCTTGTAATATAGATTTTACATTCCTGTTATGTACTTACTTTAAGTAAATGGAATACATGAAGGGTAGACCTGTGAAACTGGAGTTCATATGACATGCATTTTAAATGGATGCTACTGAGTTGTCTGTGGATTAAATTTGACGTTAATACTGGGTGCTCTTTGTGTACACAGTTCTTTAGCCTTTACGTTGCGGTTTCAGCAATGATGAGGAGAAATTTCATTTTGGGTGACAGCGATGCACTGGTTGATGAAGTTCTCTCATTTTAAAACAGTGTTTAATATTTGTAGCTGAAATGAAGTGTTGTGGTGCAAAATGTAAATAGTTGATTGCTGGAGAATATTGAGAATACATCAATCGATTTATTCATGATTAACATTGGCCCATATTTAAAGAGTAAGAGGTGCAAACTAGACCCTGGCAGTATGTCATGAAACATTCCGTCACTCCTCCACGCTCTAACAGATCGCCAGTGATGAACCTCCGCCGGAGGCTTGTCCTGCCTTTGTCTCCGTCCATGGTCAACATAGCTGCAGTACCAAGGACCTCAAGAAACTCCTGAAGGCAGCTGCAGGCAGGTAACACAGAATATCTGCTGTCTTCCCCTCTGTAGATAAACTCAATGTGTAGAGCAAAACAAGATGATCCATTTACAGTTATGTCTTAATTAAAATGTTGCTTTTACCGATGCCATTTTGCCTGTAATGAACAAATGTTTTGATACAAATCATTTTATTTCTGAAATGTCTTTTTAATAAAAAAAATTCAATGTTTGCAGGCCAAAACCATATTTGTATAAGAACGATCACACATATCCGGGGCACAATAAAACTGATGTGCCAGTTGTGATCCTCTATGCTGAGATTGGTACCAAGAAGTTCACCTCGTTTCATAAGGTGCTGTCAGAGAAGGCCGGAGAGGGGACACTTGTATATGTGCTGCGGCATTTTGTAGTGGTGAGTAGCAATGCTTTTGCAGCCATTTTAAAGGGACGTTAGACTGATTTAAATAATGTGGTTTTCTGCTAGTCTCAGTCAAAAAAATGATCTTGTAATCTAACCTTCACACAGAAAAAGTGTTAGGTTTTAAAGGATAAGGCTTGCGATATTCAACATTTTTCTTATTGTCAACAAATCTCATGAAAAGATCAAAACCGACAATGAATTTATTCTACTTACAAGTATTGCCTGCACAGCCAAAGCCTAATATAGCTTATTCCTCTGTGCCATTGGACCTCCATTGCTTCATCTGTACTTTACATGTGGGCACTATTGCAGTGATACAACAGTGACATATTCCTTTTTAGTAAATTCCTCAAAATCTAACTGAAAACTCAACAGATACAGATGTCTTTGATGGAGTGAAAGGTGTTTTTCTTTAAGATGTCTTTTGAAGGAAACCAGAGTGTGGGTGTGAAAGACCTGTGAAAGCACAAGGCAGTGCTTTGAATCAGTGTCAAGGTTCAATGTCAGTGAATCTGCTGCTGTATGTGGGGGCCCATGTGCTTCTTGTTCACACTGGTATAGATTATAACATTTACTGACTGTTTAGTATTGAAAAATACCTTCTGGTAAACAGTTAGCCACTCATGTATAGCCATACAATACATTGCCAAAAGAATGTGGACACCTGAACATTACAGCCATTATGTAATGCGCTGGGCACTGGTGTTGGCTGATAACGTCTGATTTGCACACAGCATTTATAACTCAACCAAAAGATGTTTGATGGGGTTCAAGTCAGGGCTCTGTTCAAGTCAGTGAAGTGTTAACACTTTTCTTCATCGGAGGAGTCTAGCCCAAACAATGAAAATCAATCCCAGACCATTACTGCTCTCCACCAAGCTGCACAGCTGGTCCAGACCAACATGTTACCTTCGCTCCAGCGTCCAACGATGGCGTGCTTTACATCGCTCCTGCTGACTCTCGGCGTTGCACATGGTGATGTTAGGCATGTGGGCTGCTGTTCAGCCATAGAGACCCATATCATGAAGTTCCCAATAACGGGTGCTATTTGTTTAATTCCCAGAGCGCACCTGTGACACGATTTAAATTGTGGCTTGTTTTCAAAGGCTATTTAACCCCTGTTCATACGGTGGCAAGTTTACATACATTAATCAACAAGGTATTAATGCTTTAACTATGAAACCAACCAATATCGGCACAGAATAACGTTTAATGTGGTTGAAGCAGGAATGTCAATCTGCGTTGATCTATGAATGAATGTGGGTGAGTCTTATAGCATCTGTCGTCCACAGTGGCTTTATTGTGTGGAAAGCTTCTCCTTCAGTTCCCTGCAGAATCTAGAGCAGTTATTATAATAACTACCTGATGGAAAATCATACTGTATCTGTCTTTGGGTGCAGATCTGTGGAGATGTTTGTTAATGACATAATGCTCTGAACCATCCATATGTGAAGTAAAGCTTTTACGTTTGCTGAGCTGTCGTTAACATTTAACCGTGGTAGGCACAGCAGAATCAGAACTCTATGACTGGTTCCGGTGCGCTCCGGCAGCACTACACCTATGCCCACTAAACAGATCATGTGCTGACGTTGCTTCCTGAGGCACTTTAGGAACTCGGTAGTGACTGATACAAATTGGATGTGAAGACAATGTTTTGTGCGTCAGCATTCAGCCAACTGATGTGCGGCTAAGCTGTTGTTGCTTCTAGACCTTTCCGTTTCACGGTAACAGCACTTACAGTCTACTGTGGCAATATCTAGCAGACCACAAATCTCATTAACTTGTCGGAAAGATGGAATCTGATCACAGTGCCACGTTGAAAGTCTCTTTAAGTGTGACCCACTCTACTCACAACGTTTGTGAAAGGGAGCTCAACATGTCTGCATGCTGGATTTGATTTGCCTGCTAGCTAAACCCTCTAATTAGAATGTGCGTTCACATCATTTCGGCCATATATTGTATATAGGTATAGACAGAAACATCCCCCAGGGGATGGATGTGCAGTGTTCATGATTACTTTCACTGTACTTTTGACAGAAACGTTCATGTAAACAACTCGTTTCATTTAAGCCTTTACTCTCCTCCTCACTGCTTGCAGCATCCAAAGCCTCAAAAGATGCTTTTATCTGGGTATGGTGTTGAGCTGGCTATCAAAAGCACTGAATACAAAGCTGTGGATGACACCAAAGTAAAAGGTCAGTTTGTGACTTACCAAACATCCTGTGCTAAACTTCGCTGAGTCCAAGGCAATGAAAGAAAAATATTGTGCTTTGTAGATATAAACGCTGAGGATGATAACAATGATGAAGTCCAAGGGTTCGTTTTTGGAAAATTGAAGTAAGTAGCCTTAATGTAACATGCCATTTACCATAAATATTGCATGTTCTGTAATTGTTGCTGTGCATCCTGTGACTTGGTAATGAAAATGTTATTGTATTTGTATCTTTCTATTTTTCTTTTTCCTCTCTTAAGGAAATCTCACCCTGAGCTCCAGGAGCAACTCCTCGAGCTTCGCAAACATCTCCTGGAGAGCACCAATGACATGGTCCCTCTCAAAGTGTGGGAAATGCAAGGTATCAAATTTCTATTTCAGTTGTTCAACGCTCGTAAGAAGAAAAAATACAGTTGGAATGTATAATTACTACAATGATGCATTTTGTTGTTTTAGCTTTGGAGCTGCTGCATAATATTATTTGTGGAGATGCTGTTATTTTGTATTGTTGTCTTTGACTTAACATATTGATTGTAATGTCCTTTGATTGCCTTGCTTGTGTTCAATCTGTCCAAACATTGTGTGCATTCGTCGAAAATAAATGATGATGATTATATTGTTTGATCTCCACAGATCTTAGTGTCCAGGCAGCTGCCAGAATCATGTCCATGCCAAAGTTTGAAGCTTTAAAACTCATGCGAGACCTCAGTCAGAACTTCCCAAGCAAAGCCAGGTCAGAAAATTCATCTGATTTTCTCTTTCTGGCTGACTTGTTAACATATTTGGCACCATTCCAAAATCCATATTTTTAGCAGCCTTACTCTGTGTTACAATGTGTGAATCCAGGCACAACAGATGCCGTTATTAAAGTGCACATGAAAATGTCTTTCATAAAACCCATTTGTTTGAGCATTATCTACAATAAATACAACCTAAATTCAGATATCTTATTAACTTTTTGATGTTGGCTTATTTTGTCTCAGGCAGCTTGTAATAAATCCAAAAAGTGCTGAGTAAGAGTCGGGTGTTTTATAGGGAATTGGCTGAAAACGTACCAACTTGAGGGCCCACAGATTTTTGAAGATTAAAACTGGCATTTTACTGCCGGCTTGGGACGTGGTAAAAGCTGATGGTGACTGTACATGTTTCACTGTTCCCACAGATCACTGACAAGAGTGGCCGTAAAGCAGGAAATGAGAAAAGAAATTGAGGAGAACCAAAAGGTGCGCTATAATAAGCAGTTTTCCACATGATAGTGCAGGAGGTTTTCTTTAATAACATCGTTAGCCATTACACTTGTTTTATTTTAATGAGTTTCTAATCTGCATCTGAAATAAATTCCAAAACGACATCAAATGTGACATTTTATTTTCTCCTACTCTCTGTGCACATTTGTCTCCTTGTACATACTGCTGTAGTCTCTGCCGCTCTTTTCTTGTCGAAGATCAGACATTAAAGGTAGAAGGGTTTTGGCAATCGACTAAAAACTTTGAGCTTTTCTCCTTCAGCTACTCGGTGAGACCATTGGTGTTCACCCGGGAGATGGGGAGCTCTTCATTAACGGACTGCACATTGATCTGGACATTCACAACCCTTTCAGGTAGAAAGCCAGCAGGAGGGAGTAGTGGTCTGTCCGTGCGCTCCCTAGGAAGCCCCAGACTTCTGCTTTGGCTCAGTAATCCTGTTGCAGCAAGATCAGAGTTTGGTGCACAGAAAAAAACCCCACAGCTAACATGTATACAAAAAACTAACTTGTGATTTTGTACAGCATTTTAGACATCCTCAGAGGAGAGGCCAGGGTCTTGGAGGGGCTTCATAACCTAGGCATAAAAGGAGAACATCAGGGCAAGCTGCTGAGGTTACCTGTGAACGCTGTGGATGACAGCTATGCCTTAGATATCAGACATCCAGCTATAATGGTGAGTCCTTGTCCAAAAGCATTATTCTTCTGGCCCAGATCAACACTGATACACCCACTGGTACACACCCACCCTGGTACACAGAGAAGAAAAGCACCTGCCTTTTCTTCTTTGTGTACCAGGGTGGGAATCAGTCATCAGGCTATTGCAACAGCATTGAGCCTGCCAGAAACCTCAGGTATGACATTGGGAAGAAAAGCTCTTAAATGAAAAATGTTTAATTTTGGCCCTTCTGGCTATTTTTATATAATAATTTAATATTCTAGGAAAAATTAAATATTTAAGTCCTGTAAGTTCAGCTTGTATCTCCCCTTCTAGATATGGAGAGTATGTAACATGTGTGTCTGAGAGAGGGAGAGTGTAAGAGCGATAAGGACTGTGTGCCAGCGAGGCAAACATTTGCACCGCGGAGAGGCGTGTACCAGAAAGACCACTGTTAGTGCTAGATTGGCCAGAATGTTTTGTTTGTTTTGCAATTATGATTATTGTCATTTATCATAAAAACCTATTTCTAATATGATATGATGGAGGGTAGTAGGGCTTTATACAAGTGTACATGTTAAATGTTGTGCACATCAGATCCAGCATATCTCTGTCCACAGAACTGCTCACTTACTACAGCTTTATTATCAACATGCATGCAGTTACCTGTTTATTGAGCAGGCAGGTTTCTTTAGCTAAAGCACATTTAAGTCCACATTGTTTTGTTCACTCTGGACTTGCTTTTATTGTATCTCTGTGTTGTTGCCCTCATATTGTGTTTATTTTACATAATACACCTACTGTATGTGTCTGAAATTAGGTTGAGTTGAAATTAATATACACTGTGTGATTTAAATATTTCACGTGTAAAGCAGGAAAGAGATTTTTCTTTCAAAAGTTACCTAGTGTCATTCACACCAGTTTGAAACCCAGTTTTGGTAATGCATGTAAACGAAAGTTGTTGCTTGTATGTGAACATCATTTTCACACAAGCCATCTTTTTGTCATGCACTTTCCAGTGGATAAATGACATAGAGAATGACCCACCCTACCGCAGCTGGCCCACAGGTGTACAGGAGCTCCTCAGAGCCACCTTTCCTGGAGTCATCCGGCAGATCCGACGCAATTTCTTCAACCTGGTGAGTTCCCTGAAGGCCAGAAATGCTGCTGGGTGGTGATTAAAGAGTGTGGAATTGAAAAAGGTCTCTGTTGAAGTCGGATAATGAGTATTTGTAAATGCATTATGATTCAGATTTAATGATGATGCCTTTGTTTTTAGGTGCTGTTCCTAGATCCAGTACGGGAAGAAAGTGTTGAGCTGGTGAAACTAGCAGAGCTTTTCTACAAGCACAAGATCCCCCTGAGGTTGGTGTTGTTATTTCTCACATCTCAACAGCTGTTTGTATGGTCCACCCTTAGCATTTATAATCTCATTTCACCTGCAAATTGTATACTTGTTTTTGCCCCCCCCCCCCCCCCCCTCTCTATAGAATTGGATTTGTGTTTGTTGTCAACTCGGAGGACGAGATTGATGGCTTCTCAGATGCAGGGGTTGGATTTTACAGGCTGTTGAATTACATTGCAGACGAGTATGATTTATCCCAGGCTCTGATGTCCATGGTCTTAGTAAGTATATCACATGTATAAATCTCTGTTGTTTTAGAAAGCACTTCTCGAAGAATAACTAAACTAAATAAATTCCTCGCCAGCTCATATCTCTTCGTGCCTCAGAAGTCAGTTGTTTTATTGTGCTTTGTGTTCCTGTGGTTTTGAGACCTTATTGGACTGGATGACTCAGTGGGATTTTGCCTCTGGTATCAGCTCTTTCAAAGAGACAGTGTTAGGAATTGTTGACAGTTGCACAGATCTGAAGACAGTGAATTTGATCTGACTTACCACTCTCCTGCAGTTGTACAACAAAGTAGATGTAGGGGAGACGCTGTCTGTTGATACAATCTCTGCCTACCTGAAGAGAAAATTCCCTAAGGCCAATGCTGAGAGGATTCTTGGTGTAGAATCCGAGTATGATGACAAAAGAAAGGTAAGGAAATAAAAAAAGCTCTCTCTTTTGTTCTTTCTGTTTATTGGAAGTAAGAATGATTACTTTCAAAAAATGAATTGGGAGTAGCCAAAGACTCGACCCATGTTTTGTGTGCTTCAGGACGGTGCCCTGTTGTACAAAAAGAGTGGCCTGGGTGCCATACCATTGGCTTTATTTAATGGAGTCCCTCTGAGCCCCGATGAGATGGTCCCAGACGAGCTGGAAACCATCATCCTGCAGCGCATAATGGACACCACCACCGCCTTCCAGAGAGCTGTCTTTATGGTACGACACGACTCTCTACTCTGTACAGAAAGTGACTTCTAACCTAACTCTTTTTTGTGCCAGGAGTAGAACCTCTAGACCAGCGGTGTCAAACTCATTTTAGTTCAGGGCCCACATGCAGCACAATTTGATCTCAAGTGGGCCAGACCAGTAAAATCACAGCATAATAACCTATAAATAACGACAACTCCACATTTTTCCCTTCGTTTTAGTGCAAAAAGTACAAGTACATTCTGAAAATGTTCAAATGTTACAAAACATTATGAACAACCTGAGATTTCTTAAGAAAAAAAAGGTTTAATTTCAACAACAGTATTAGTTTATCATTTACACATGTGTGTTACAACTCACTGATCACAGTGTGTCTACAAAGGCTTTTACTTTATGATCAAAACAACACAAGTCATCCCGCCAGATTGGACCCTCTGGCGACCCGGTTTTGGCCCGCGGGCCGCATGTTTGACACCCCTGCTCCAGATTAATATACATATACACAGTATGAGAGAATTGAAGTAAAGAAACCCTAGATTATTGCATCATTGGCAGTTCATCCGTGCTTATGGTAAGCATGCAAGTCATATTTCACACACGAGCCCGGGGTTCTATAAGCTTGATATCAGATAGGGTTTATTGCAGCAGCAGAGTATATGATTAAAACTGAGCTAATACTGTGTGTTCAACATAATTGGTTAAATCATTAAAAGTATATTGCCTAGTTGATTAATAGCCAGCATCATTTTTTGCTAGATTTGCTAGATAGCAGGACATTGCAGTTGTACAGTTTATAGTGCATAACTATTCCTTCCTGGCCCTCCCCATTATAGCATTTACAGACACGTTTACACTTCACTGTTAACTTTTTCAGAAATAAGCCTCGGGCAAGATCCAGTATTTCCTTATGGGTTGATGTTCTCATTGATTCACTCTCATGTGTTGTGTCTATTGCCGACAGGGCCAGTTGACCGAGGGCTCAGATGTGGTGGACTATCTGATGGAGCAGGCCAATGTGGTTCCCAGGATGAACCCTCTTATTTTAAGCACTGAACGGAAGTACCTGGACTTTACTGCCAAACCAGGTGAACCCGTGCTTCTCATCCTAAACTGTGTATTATTGATTCACTGCCTATATTTCTTTAATCCCCCCCCCCCCTCAACTGTTCCTTTTCTTGCTTTGCAGTTGTGGACGATTGGGAGGACACGACTATGTTTTCATTCTATGACTCCAGAGACAAAACAGCTGTGATGGCAAAGAGAATGAAGTACTTTACAAATAACGGTAAGAAGTCACTTATTGTTTTACGCCTTGGTTTCCTAATTAACACAATTCCCGAAGACTACACACCATTTGATTTTCATAAATAAATCACTTATTCAAGCATCTGCATTTGAAGTAGAACAGGCATTCTGCATTTACTTGTTGAAATTCTGTAAAAATGCAGTATTTGAACAGAAATGGATCCTACATGGCTTTACTGATCTATGAAAGTGTGAAATTGACCTTTGTTAAAGCAGACAGGCTGCGCCTCCAGCAAGATAATTGCTGGGTCTGCTGACTGGCTTTTGGCCAACAGTCTAAATGGTCTTCAGAGCTGCATTTCACTGCTCAGGCCCGGAGTGTAGCTGTCTCAGTGAGTCTGAGTAGGTTGATTGCCATCCTCCCTCTGTGGACTAACTGACCAGCCCACTGCCTGCTTTTCTGACTGACTGACTGGGGGGGGGGGATATATGGTGGCACACTTCTCCACTAATATACTGAGCTGCCTGCTGCCTCAGGCTCTCTCACCTACACACAAACTCAACATTTACTGTACCTAATTTTCCCTTCTCGCTTTCATGGGATTCTCATCCGTGCATAAGCATGAGCTAACCCTTTTAAAGGATTAGCAGCTTTTGCTTAATGCCACGTCAGCATTTAGGTTGACACTGAGATAGGAAACCGCTCAAAGATACATTTGCCCTCCACTGGTGCTTTTATTATATCGTCGTTTGCTGTACAAAAGTCAGGAAACTGCAGCGGATGGCAGGGTGGACTTAATGTGTTTTAACATAATGCTTCAATTGAATGTGATATCTACCATATGTATTTGGAGCACTATAGAGTTATTGCGTGATTCACATAAAATCCTGGTTTCAAATATGAAATGTAATAATATTTTCTTTGGTAACATATTGACAATATGTCAACAAGTTCTTGAAAAATCTCATTATCGCAACTATCCAAAAACATATTTTTACATAAATACAAATAATGAAAATGTAATACATGACTGATTTCTCTCATTACCACAACGCCCCCTCCATCTACAACCAGCGTTTTTGTGACATTTCATGGAAAGCTGACATATTTTAAAAGTAATGCTGCAAAACTGACATAACAAAACTTATTCGTACTTCACACAAATTGAAAGGCAAAATCTAATTTGTTAATTAAATAATGAATCTCTCAATTATCACCTATTGCTCTTTTACCTTAGACGAGGATGGGATGAGTGCTGTGAGCATTTGGATAGCCGGAGATTTTGAGAAGGGCTCGGGAAGAAAACTGTTACTCAATGCTCTGAAACATGTGGTGAGTATCATCAGTCTGTCCTGTTCACCTCTCGCCATTTGTTTAACCCATCATTTACTTTCTAAAAAGGGAACACTTTGGAAGTGTAAATCTATACCTCATATACAAGCAGTACATTGAGATACTTTTTAAAGTTTAAGGCATGCCCATATGACCTAAAACAAAGTAAATTGCATGTATACCCTCCCAAAAATCATGAATACAGATGCCTCTAAAATGAAATATTCCCATGTTGATACACTACAGGTGAATTAAGTTTGATACAGCAAGCAGGAATCTTTTATTTGTCATGAAAAAAGATTCCTTGCTGGTAGAATAAGCAGAGTAGAAGAACCCTTTACTGTTACTTTTAAGAAATTGGAGAAAACTCTCCTCCCCAGTGCTCTCTGTCAGTGACACCTGCGGTCTGTGGAAATGAGAGAATGTGTGATATTGTTGTGAATTATATCACCTCTGTGTGTGTCTGTGTGTGTCTGTGTGTGTCTGTGTGTGTCTGTGTGTGTCTGTGTGTGTGCATGTGCGTGCAAGCAGAAGTCCAGCCCTGGAGTGCGAGTGGGGGTGATCGATAACCCCAGTGGAAAGCCCAGCGAAGATAACACTGTGCTGTACAGGGCTATCTGGGCCTCTCTCCTCACCCAGAAGAATAAGGCTGCAGCAGAGTTTGTGCAAAAACTCCTGAAAGAGGAGAGCAGCCAGCTCCTCCAAAAGGGGACTAAGATAAAGGACTTACTGATGCAGGTAAAGGAGTTATTAAGGAATGCCGTTATCTTCATTTTGTTAGATTAGAGAAAATCTGATTTCAGATATTTAAATTAGCTTTCTTCTTTTAAATATTTCACGTAAATGGAAGCTGTTTAGATTCTGTAATTCTTTTTGCCATTACATCAAAGTATTAAGTTTAGAGTTGTACAGATTTGCAGTATATTTATTTGCTGATTATATTGTTATATGAGACTAGATGAGGTCTTGAATTGTCATTATTGTTATATGAGAATTTGTGCTAGTTTGCGTGACCTTAAGGCTGCATTACAGTCACGGTAGGTCGGGCTGGGCATTCATACTGACCAAAACGTTTTTGAATGAATTGAAAGCCGGCTTCAAATATCTGGTCAGATTCATAGCTTGGTTTTCTTATTATTTGATCAGGTAGTTCCTGATTTAAATCAAAGTATCGCCAAATCTAGACTTTATTTTGGCACATTTCTTGTATAGCGGCTTGTGCATGGACAACATTTCACATTTGAGAACCTTGGCTTCTCTTAAAAAATGGATTAAGTTTAGTAGAAAAACCTATTTTAGATTCATCAAAGTAAAGAGTAGTTTTGGTATTGATTCAAAAACTTTAATGGTCTGAGTGAAATGAACATTTATTAGCCATCGTATCAATGTTAGTATTAATTCTAGTTTAATTTCTTCCAATTACCTTGTGTTTAAATATCTTCTGAAAGCACCAATAGTAATCTCTATAATAGTGTCATTGATATACATTTATATTAATAATTATATGTTTGGTAAGCCTTATTTGACACGAAACAAAAGCCAAACCTCAATACAAATTTAAATATGGCCTATCATCACACATGCACTCACATTACCCCCCCCCCCAAGTTATTCATGCTGCATATTGTAGTGTTATTATGACCTGCGTGAAATAATTAGCGAGTAGCATAAACTAAGATGACACATCCATATTGGGTATCATAGCACATGGGGTCTGCCTCCTGACTGACGGAAAGGAGAAGTTTAAAGGATCATAATCACATAATAGGATACGTGGAAATTAGATATCTCGTACCTCCTGCCAACGCAAATGCTGAAATGTGTCAACACAATCGGAAAAAACGGAAAGATTTCTGATGCCAGCGGTCGAGGCTGATTGAAAAAAATTCCAATTAATTATGTGCCGTGTTAAACACATGAATGCCATTGAGCTGAGGTGGTGAGAAATCTCATCTCATTTTCTTTGACATGTTGGGAATGTGTCAGAGACCCACGGCCAGCAAAGAAGGAAACATAAGAACAACGCAAAAGTATAGTTTGTGCTACACAAAATGTATCAAATTAACAAGTGAGATAGTATTTATTTATGGATATAAGATACATGGATACATTCTGCTGTCATGGAATGTGTTATTTTATGTTTGCGATATTGATTTATATTGTGGTAGTTCCTTTTCTGTAAATTCAATTGAGAATTTAGACATAAAATAACCAGACTGAAATGTCTGTTTTAGACTGAACCAGTGTAAGACGTGCAGTACCTGAGGTACTTCATCACATTGCTGCAAAATCCTATGAATCCAATGCTGCTATAAAACAGTCCTGCTCCCTGATTTGCAACACTGCCTGCCGTGGACTTATACAACCAGAGATATTAAAGGGATAGCTACCCAAATAAAAACAGTGTGTCACGCTCTAACAGCTGATACATTTATATTGTATTATGGTAGCATCATACCAACCAACCATAAAAGATATGCGGCACTACATCACACGTTTTACTGTGTTGTAAGTAAAAACATTTTTATGGTTTGATTATTTGAATTTGTCCCTTTTTGTGTCAGTGAAAGGTGTATTTATGGAATGTATCTCTGTAAAATGGGAAACATTTGATTCAACACTGATGTAATTGATAACATTTTAGATAGTATTTATGAGCATAATGGCAAAAATTGAGGAAAACAAAGCTTGGATATAACCACTTACAGAGATTTGTCTGCCACCGCTTTCTTGATTCAAGTGCACAGTCAGGGAAAATGGTGATTGATGAGCCCATCTTTTCATTCCCCTCCTGAACATCAGCTAACAGAATACATTTAGAGCACGCATGACGCTCCACAGCCTGTGGATGCCAAGGCAAGCAGCCACTCAGTTCCACTTGATCTGTCACAGAGGGGCCGGTATAAGGCGGGCTCCACATGCTGAATCTTTAACTTTAAAGTGCTGGTGGATACCTGGTCTCCGGACCTGATGAATAGCCGAGCTCCTGTTCACCGTTCACGCTTGTGTAAGCCACATGTGTTCAGCCAAGCCTGACCATCACTCTGCTGCTGTGAGCGGTCTACAGCCACTAGTCCTCTCCGTGCTGTAGTGTGCAGCATCCACCCACACAGCATTACACACAACAAAACAAATTCTCAGGCGTTAATCAACAAATCAGCTGACAGGAGAGCTCCTATCGCTTCCATCAGGAATAAGTCATACAGCACAGGTTACATTTGGGACCAAACATGACAAACTGCCCTTCAATTATACCAGCCGTAAACAATAGGGAGAGAATGAGCTGGAAATAGCAATGAAAAGATGGGTAGGAGGTAGCTGTGTGAGTTGAGACCCAGAGTCGAGGGATATGAGTTTATTATTGGCTGCAAGACTTGCTGACTGGATTGTGCTGACATTATTGGTATTTTACTTGTTCTCCTGAGGAAAGATGTGGGAGATACTAATATCCTGACTCCACAAACCCTCCACACTCCCACACCTAATTTGTTATAGACAAAAAAATTGCAGAGGCTTAATTAAGAGTTGGTATATTAATTACAAATTGATTAATCTCATTTTCACTCGTGCATTTCTGACAGCTCGGTCCTCTGGCTGAAATATTTCCTTTTTGAAAACTGCAGTGATTGCGCTGATGCAAGGCGTCAATGGTGTTGTGAATAATGTTTTGGCCTCACATACATCATTCCTCATGCCAATGCATCACTCTGATCTTGTTTTGGATAGGCTGTAAAGGGAGAAAGGTCCTTGAGCGAGTCTATTGGTCTGCAGTACATCACAAATTCAAATGTGAGTCAACAATGCGATCAATTAATCTAACATTCTAAACGAACCTCTGTTGTTCTGCTCCAGGGCATGGACGGGGATGCCTTTGAGAAAAAGTTCAACACACTGGAAGTGGATTTTATTCGCAGTCAGCGGCTGTTTTGTCGAGACGTCCTGAAAATGAGTCCTGGACAAGCGGCAGTGATCAGCAACGGCAGGGTGAGTGGGCATCAGCACCAACGAATCTCAATAAGCATCACAGTTATTTCAGAATATTGATCCATATAGTTCTACATAAAAAGTTGAATAGACCACGATATGTGGCATGAAGTTAGAGTGGTCCAAGTGCTGCTGCTATTGTTCGGAACAGAGGAGCAGGATCCTCTAAGCTGCTGCACTTTGGAGGATTTTCCCTCTTGTGTTTTCAGAGTGCTTCCTTAGTACTGTTAAATCAGCAAGAATGTTTCTCAAAGGTCACAGGTGGCACACACTGCACTGTACGTGTGTATCTGTGTGACTGTCTGTACGTGCTGAGTGTGTGTGTGTGTGTGTGTGTGTGTGTGTACAAAGCTGGTGACTGATATCTCAGCGACAGTGATGCTGACAGCCGCGGATGAAGAGGCCAGCCTCTGAGATGGCAGTAACAATTAATATCATTTTACAGTCCTCTGCTGCAGTGGCAAGACTCCCAAAATAGAAAGGAAGAAAACAAAGGCACCGTCACTGAATACCATGACTTTAAGTGGATAAAACACTGTGTTACAATCCCATTACATTTACACTCCCCATGGCAAGTAGTAAATAATACATGCGGAGATAAGAATGGGAAAAGTTGTGTTCTGACTGCATTACTGTCTTCGTTTAGATCCTCGGTCCATTTGAAGAGCAGGAAGAATTCACTGTGGAGGATTTCCAGTTGCTGGAGAAGATTACACTGAGCGGTTCTGCAGAGAAAGTCAAAGTCAATGTAAAACTAATGGAGATGAAGCCAAAGCAGTATGTTTGTATTTGTTCTTGTCTTGTTATGTGAGAGAAACTTTATTTAACTGTCTGTGATAAACATTTGAGCCACCATTAGAGGATAATGGTTCTAATGTCACCTTTTTACCTTCTAACATTTATCTCTTTGTGCCACTTTTGTCTTTAACCATCTTGTGTTGAACAAAATATCAGTTTCTCAGTTTGAAGGTACGGCAGCCATTATTAATTTATGAGGCTACCTTGTTAACAGCTTGACATCACATTATGTGAGCTCTGTTTGACATCTCTCCTAAAACCTGGTATTAATAAATGATGGACCGGCCCTGTTACACCTTTTTTCCCTTAGCGCCAGTGACTTAGTCATGAAAGTTGATGCCCTCCTAACTGCAGCCCCCAAAGGAGAAGTCAGGAGGGATGTCCACTTCATCAAAGACAGTCACAGGTGGGCAACGTTTTTCTTTCTCTCTGTTTACTCTCCTATTGGCACTGCCGCCTCACAGGGAAGTGTTTGCTCTCCTTTTGTTATAATAGATCTGAAAATTGCTATGCCATCATTTCAAGCAGTGCAGAAAGGCAAATCTTTTGATTTGCAGTTCTGCTGAATAAGGGTTGTACAACCTTGTGTTGCTGAATCCGCTTTGGTGTGCTGTTCTCCTCCTCAGTGTGCTCCATCTCTCCCCACGTGAACATGAGGTGTTCTATGATGTTGTGGCCATCGTTGACCCCCTCACTAGGGAGGCACAGAAGATGTCCCCTCTACTGATTGTAAGTTGTATTCTTCTCTCGTATTCTTCCCTATCGATTCCTAATGCTGCAGGGACACTTTAAAATAATTTCCACTGAAAGGAAGGGTACAGATGCAAAGCTTGCAAAGCTTTACAAAAGATCAGATATCATTTAATTTTTTTCCTATCCTCACATGATGCTGTGATCACATGGTTATTTTCTTTAACGCACATAGTTTATGCTCACAGATACTGTATCTTCCAACACCTTAAAGGTGTCAGTGAAATTGATCAGAGAAATAGAAACGGTCCCATTCTTTGTGAGCTAAAACACGTTTGCTTACTTGTACATTTAAGGTTATTTTAACTGTTTCCCCAGTCGGCTTAGTTTCACTGAATCCCTTGAGCTTTCTTCTGTATCTTGCAAGAGGCTCGCTGTGGTGAAGAATTTGACTTGAAAAATATGACTCACCTTGCCTTTACAGACAGCCAGTCAGACAGCCACCTACAGAAGCTGTTGTTTGCAGCGTACACTTCACAGAAGTGCACCGCAATATGCAGTAGAAATTAAGATGACAGCATATCAGCTGATTTTAAGGAAGGCAGCTCCATGTGCTCATTACCACTGTTATATCATGAAACATGGTATTTAAGGGTGTATGTGCTTTTATGGTCAGTGAATCTATAAGCCTTCCGTCCTTTTGTTCAGCAAAAGGCTGACGTGTGTTTCTCGTACTTCTCTGCTGGGCTCTACTTTACTCCTGTTTTATATAACTGGGTGTCGTCTTCTGTGACTCCTGCAGGTGCTCAGTCAAGTGGTCAATGTGAGACTGCAGGTGTTTATGAATTGCAGGGCCAAGTTGTCCGAGATGCCCCTCAAGAGGTAAGCTCCTGCTCTAACAGTAATTAAATGTTCCTGTTTGGCTTGTTTGTGTATCCTCTGACCGCTGCAGACTTAGCATCTCTGCCTCGCTCCTTCCCTTTGTAAGATTATACTGCACAGATGCAATCTGCTTAATAACACCACCTTATTGCTTTGGGCCTCCCCTTGCATCACTGGGCAAATTGCTTACAGCTTGCATTGTTGCGCCATCAAAACATGCAGTAAAAACAACAAAATTAAAGGTTTAAATTGTCCGTTAACATTCACACCACTGAGTGAATGTTAATCATTATGTCATTTGGGGGGGGGTTTTCTTCATTTAATTTGTTCCATAATGGATTATGTAATTTGCAGTGATAGTTAGTGTTTCCCCTGGAAGAAAATGTTGTACATTTTACAGGTAAATAATGAGGTTCCAACATTTCCAGGAAGTTTACCCTCACTTTGCTTTATGAACTTTATTGACCTCTGTCAGAGACCAGCTGGAATTGAATTAATGAAAATAGCTCTCCCCCCCCCCACACACACACACACCCCCAACCCGTCACACTTGCTGTTCTCCTGAGTGACAAGTGTCTGGTCCACTAGTCCAGTGTATCCCAATGCAGAAACATTTAATGTTATTTGTAACATAAATTGTGTTGCAAGATAGTATTTTTTAAGTCATTGGTGTTGATCAAGATCCCTAAAAAAAAAAACATTGAGGAAATGGGACTATGTAGCTTTGTTCTGTTATCTTTGGATCTCATCATAAAGATCCTGATCATGAAAGGGTGACATTTAAAACAGCAGATTAGTTTTGTAATTATAAGGTTATAACTTCCCAGCTTGATTCATTCCCATCACTGGTGTACTTCCTATACTGGTAAGAGACCACAGGGATGTTCATCTTTTGCTCACTTTTCTTCTTGTGGAGAATTGGTCATCTTACAAATTGGAACAAGTCCAATGAAGACTGTGTGTTTCCCCTGGTGTACTAGGTTTCTCCTTATTAACTGCAACCTTTCCCATGCCACTTTCCTGTGCTGTGCTAGCAGCTCCCATTTCAGGCTGGAGTCAGTCCGCAGCCCCCCTGTAAGTGCTCTGTTCTGGTCCACAGAAACATGGCTGCTGTGGCAGAAATTCCCTTTTTGGAAAATCTCCCTGAAAAAAAGAAAAGTTATGGGCTACCTTTTTAGAAAATAAGAAGGCATTCAAAATAACAATAATTAGCATTGGTAATGTTTATCAGCTGCCATGTTGTTTACACTGATAGCATAAATATTAGCCCGGAGCTAGTCTCTGTGACAACTCTGAGTAATAAAGAAGAAAGAAACATTTATAGGACACAGACTACCGCTCATATTTCTGTTATTGGCCAAGCAGGAACGCTGGCAGTTAAAATGTATTAGATTCCTCACTTTTAGGGGATTGTATATACCTAGCTGTCACAACAGAGCCCAACTCTCCTATTCTACAAAGGAGACTATTGCACAACATGTCATCATTTTAGTGCTTGCTGAGGAGGACGGGGCATTTGTTGGATGGAATTGTTGACTCAGTCCGTTGGCAAAAAGTCCTGCAGGATGTCCACCATGTTAGGGCTTTCAACTCTCTACTGTATCGTCAGATATTATGTTAATTTGCAGTTATTTGCAGGACAAGCACTTCCATTTTGATCATCTCTGTTTGTCTGTCTTCTCAGCTTTTACCGCTTTGTCTTGGAGTCTGATGTGAATTTCTTGGCCAACGACACAGTGTCTCCAGGACCGGTTGCCCGCTTCGTGGATCTCCCAGAATCTCCTCTTCTCACCCTTAATATGATAACACCAGAGAGCTGGATAGTGCAGGCTGTCCGCAGCCCCCACGACTTGGATAATATCCACCTGCAGGAGGTTACCTGCTCCCTACTTACTGCTACCAGCACATCTTATCAAGCTCACCTCTTAATTAGGGCTGTGGCGCATTCTATTAATCATTCCCCTGTTGTGCTTTGTCCTCTGTAATTTGTGGTTTCGCTCCAGGTGAGCGGAGTCGTAACAGCCGAATACGAGCTGGAGCACCTCTTGCTGGAGGGCCACTGCTTTGACCTGTCAACCGGCCAGCCTCCCCGTGGACTGCAGTTTACCCTGGGCATGAGTCAAAACCCGCTAATGTATGACACTATAGTCATGGCTAACCTGGTCAGTAGCCTTCTCTACTCAATACTTAAGTTACTGTGTTAGATATTGTATACGACATGGATATCAAAGTAGTTCATTAATGTAGCACAAGTGGGAATGTATTGCTCTCAATGAATACTCCTGCTGTTTTAACCACAACAGGGATATTTCCAGCTGAAAGCCAATCCTGGTGCCTGGATCCTGAGATTACGTAAAGGGAGATCAGAGGATATCTATCAGATCCTCACGTGAGTATTCACTCGCACGCTATTTTTGAATTGTTTCCCATCTCAGGTAATGATACTAATTAGGCGGCTTGATCAGTAGCTCAGCATTAAGGTTGTTTTCAGCTACCTCTCCATTTTCCTACCGGTAGCTATGAAACCCATCACTATGGTAACATAGAGAGCTGCTGACAGTGTAGCAGCTCTAAGTTTTGATGAGTGCAGGGAGTTCTGCTCACTACAGAGCGGAGCGGAGACAGGTAGGAGAAGAGAGGTGCTATTAAAGAGAAGACAAAGTGGAGGGATGATTCAGCTGGTCACCTGCGATGCCATCCACCTCAGACAGCAAAATATCAGCAGCAGAATGTGTTTTAGTTAGGACGGCGTAGGTGTCAAAGGCTGCATATACTAGACAGAGTGCGTTGGCGTTGTCTAATTTCCCCAGACAAATAGAAACAATATTGTGCTTGGGTTGCTTTGATGCTTTTTTTTTTTTCGAGCTAAATAAAAATATGTCCTTGCCTTGTGTTTTTTTAATTCTGCACTTTGACTTTAATTCCAATTCTAAAACAAATACAATTCGTATTTTTCAAAGGAACTCGTAGCTCATCATCATTTATACGCAACATAACAAAGATATGATAATTCCTTAGTATCAAGTTGTGATAATGGCTCAAATCCCAACCAGTGTGTATGTGAGTCTGCATGGTCAGCTGTAGTGCATCATATACTACATGTCCCTACAATCACAGATATTGTCCTCTCTGGCTATCCTCACACAAGATTTAGGACACATACATCCCTCGGTTCCTCTGGAATCATATCAGACAACCAAGATTTATTCCCCAATCCTCCAGGTGAAGTTAAGAGGTGATGTCATTTTTCACCTTGGCAGTGTCATTATTCTTGTGGTTAGCGGCGCTCTGCTCTGGTTAGGTGGCCGATCAGAGTCTAGTGGGAGTTTCTGTTTTCTCCATTCCCAGAGCCTGCGTTTTACTCTTCCACCCTGTGCTGCCACAGCGTCTTGCCCTGACAGCGATGAATGAGATGGCCAGCTCTCTTCTCCTCAGAGCAGGGATACAGATTGATCTCTGGCGCTTTCTAACACAAGCCCTAAAGGCTGAGTTGCATCAGTGACAGCCGAGGAGGCAAAACACAAGCAGCACTTTGGGCCTAATGAGGAGGGAGCATTTATCATAGTGATAAGGTTAGTTTTTTGCCTTTAGTAAGCAGAGGGGTTGTAATGGCTCGCTGTGCATCATGGCCTATTGCTCATGTCTTCCTGAAGTTTTCTCTCTGGTGTTTCACCATGCAGATCCTGCCTGCCAAAAGACATTCTCCACTGGGAAGATCTGTCCTAAAACAATTACAGTGAAAGGCCCGTGTTATGCAATCAATACAGTACAGACTTTCTCATTAAATCTACCAGTATACACAGCACAGCGGGGAAGTAGTGATGGATACAATACTGGTAAGGTGATTCTTATTGACGATGGAGGGTAATAAATATGATCAGAGTGTGACCCTGGCATATGTCCCAGTATCCTCCTTTCAAATGTGTGTTTCACTGTCTGTCAGTGTGAACCGACCTCAGTCATTGCAACAAATGTGTTTCACTAAAGCACACTATTTAAACATAAATCTAAGTCTGACTGATTGGTTGAGTTTCTTTAAGTGTTTATATGATGCAGTGATGTTGATAGGTATGCATCCTGTGTGTGTGTGTGTGTGTGTGTGTGTGTGTGTGTGTGCGCGACACTGTAGATTTTAATAACACAAGAAACTTTACTGCTATTTCTTTCTCTGCAACGTTCGCCAACAGCTGATTTGCTCTCTCTCTCTCTCTCTCTCTCTCTCTCTCTCTCTCTCTCTCTCTCTCTCTGTCTCTCTCTCTCTCTCTCGCTTCTCTCTCTCTCTCTCTCTCTTCTCTCTCTCTCTCTCCTCTCTCTCTCTCTCTCTCTCTCTCTGTCTCTCTTTCTCTCTCTCTCTCTCTCTCTCTCTCTGTCTCTCTTTCTCTCTCTTTCTGCTCTCTGTCTCTCTCTCTCTCTCTCTATCTGTCTCTCTTTCTCTCTCTCTCTCTCTCTCTCTCTCTCTCTCTGTCTCTCTCTCTCTCTTTCTGTCTCTGTGTCTCTCTCTCTCTCTCTCTCTCTCTCTCTCTCTCTCTCTCTCAACCAGCGCGCTGTATGTGGTAGATTTAAAGAAGTTTCGGAAGATTGCAGCTGGGGACAGATTACGGGGCCAGTACCAAGCTCTGAGCCAAGACCCCAACAGTCTGTCCAACCTGGACCAGGTATGTAACTCAGAGATTCAATCTTTGCGTTATATATATATATATATATACATATACTTTGATGATGTTATTTGTAATTCATATTTTAATATATTTTTAGGACCTTCCTAACAACATGATCCACCAAGTGGCCATCAAGTCTCTTCCACAGGAGTGGCTGTGGTGTGAGACGTGGTGTGACGACACTTCCAAAGTCACAGCGAAGACTATCGACCTGGTGAGTTGCAGATCTATAAGTGCTACAGTAAAAAAGGCATACCTGGAAACGGCTACATCACTTCAGTATCATATCTAATTGATCTTTTTTATTATTTATTATTTAATTTTATATTGAATCCTTCTTTTGTGTGTTGAGACATGCCCGTGATGGAAATCGTGAACTGTATTTGCTGCATCACTGAAAGAGTCCCAGCCCTTAATGTCCACGAGGCACTTGGCATTTAGGAGACAACTGAGGAGCAATCCTGTAGTCTCCTAAACTAATTTAGAGAATTACTGGACGCGCTCCAGTCGACTGGAATAGGAAGCATTGTCTCATTGTGGTATAGGACACCACTTGGTAATTCAGACACAAGACATGGGCTAATGTCCTTTTAACAGAATTGGAAATCAAATTAGGTTCAAATGCCCGCCAACGACAGTGCTGGGAATGACAATATGACTTGTTGGGAGAAAGTGGCACCGGTGGCGTGTGTGATGCGTTTTATCTGCTTTTTTTCTGCTGCAGTGCAATAACCCAAAGACCAAGGAGCCCAAGCTAACGGCCGCAGCGAGGATTGTGCCTGAGTGGGTTGAATATGACAACGAGATAAAAGAGCTACTGAAGCGGGCTCAGAAACAGGGAGACACAGCGGCTCCATCTCCCTTACAACATAACAAACGTGAGTAAAGAACAACACTATTTACTGCTCATTTTTTAAGACTCTACTCGTGTATGATCAACTGTGCTCGTTCACCCCTACCTTCTGAACAGAAGACAACCGGCGTGATGAACTTTAGCGCCTGGCAGCACCATCCTGAAAGAGGAACGAGACGCAGCACCTTTTCCACGCAGGCCACCTGTGAAGCTCGACAGACAATTCCATCTAAACATAGGCATGGAGTGTTGCATCCCCAGCAGGATGTGATATTTTTACAGAGATCCTGCAGTCAATACGTCTTACAAAACTAACATCTGTTAACTGTGAACTTGTGGTGTGCTATTAGCACTACAATAAGGTCCCTGGAAAATGAAGTGAACACAGAAAGAAGACCTCCGCCATAAATTCTATTAGTGAAAACTGATTTGTGATTTCCCGCTACACCCTTCCATCAAGTTTCATGAAAACCAGGTCAGTCACTTTTCCCTAATCCTGCTGACAAACAAATAAACAAACCGAACATAACCTTCTTGGCGGAGCTAAAAATCAAAGTCAAGTAAAAGCTCTCTATTAGGTGTGTGTTGGAGAATAAATAGTATATTGCACTGATAATATATGCAGAAAAGAAGAAGGAACATCTCTAAGAATATAATCCCAAAGGATTGTTTTTATCATGGAAAACTGTTATAAAAATGATATTGCATTTAGGTATTCTAAATTTGAGGAAGTTTAAATTGTGACTTGAAGCTAGTCTGTTTTTAAATGTTATAGTTTGCTACAAATTTGTTACAATAGAATTTAGGGGACTGCAGATTATTAATGGGTGTAATTGTTATTTTTCTTACATTGTCCTGTCGCTTCTGTATTCTGAATCTAAAACAGAAAGCTGAATCCTTCTGCACCCAGTGATGAAGTTGTTGTTTTGATATTTGCTGGTGCTTTATTTGGCCTGCCTCCAGCCTCCAGCTGCTTCTCAAAAACAACTCAGATTAACAATCAGACACCGACTCTCACACAACACCATCAGATGTAATTGGCTTGGCGGATGGCTAAAAATGGAAAGTTCAGGAGTGATAACGTTTGAAAATGATCAGTAGTTCAGCATACAGTTTACACTCTTGTTTTAAGAACACTGTGCGTCATGATCACCGTCCAAGGGGCTGGTCCTCTGACCCCTGTGATGCGGGAGATGTCTGATCAGCAGGATCCCCGCTATATTATTTCAGATAACTTCCCCTTATTTAAATGTTTAGCAACATTGTCTTCATCACAGCTTGTTATACAATTCAGGAATCATGTATTTGGTTTGTGACATTCAGATCTCATACGGGAGCTGGTTCACGGATTGCAAATTCTGCAGCTGAAAAATGGTTTGTTTATTAGCTTTCATTTAAAATTAGAGAATTTTCTCCTCTTTCTTTTTGCCATAAATGTTCTTGGTGGGAGGGTTTTTTTTTTTTTTTTTTCAATGTCAAGGGGAGGGTCCAATGAAAATATAAATAAGGGAGGGGAGTGCCACACCATTTCATCTGTGAAAAAGATTCAGCCCCCTTCCCCACCCAAAGAATTTTCCTGCTGACCCTTAGAACAGCAATTAGCACAGGCTATTTACAGTTCGCTAAACCCCGCCCCCCGAACAGCGATTGCCCAATAGTAGCTCAGCAACTGTAGTAACTAAGGGGGGGCTTAACATCCTCCGTCTGTCCCTGGAAAAGTCATGTGACTTTAGCCAGGCAAGGTGGAGATCAAAGGATCCTCATTTGCACACTGAAGCTCATGGTTTATGGGTAGGATGCATGATTTTAACTTATTACAGTATGTTTGCATTTTACGTACATTCAGCTTCCCTGCATGACATTTTTAGAAATCATTTTTGAATATTTGAATCCCTCAATGAACCAGTGTTTTTGTCTCAGGAATAAGATGGTGTTGCTGCTCAACCGAAGCCAACTGTAGTTTCTTTTGTCTCGAGTCATTTAAAGAAAATGTTCACTGTACTGTGTTTATATAACTGTCTGCTGGAAGAAATAAATCTTTGCTACAAAACAGTCATTATAAAATCTGTTTGAGAATGATGTTGTCCCCCCTAGTGTGGTCAGTGGAGGTGTGATTCAAATTCTCTAAGGTCTACAATGAAGGGATTTTCTTAAACTGTGATTTCTTCTTTGCCGTAAACCATTACACCATGTGAAAATACATTTATGGGCAAGAGAAGTAGTTAAAATGGTTGAAATTAGGAAAAGCTTAGACGTGATGATGAAAAAGTCGTATTTCTCAAAACTAGCTTTAGTCCATAAATAACCTCCGTGACCTTTCCCAACAGTAACACTCTTCCCTTTGGTTCAATTCAAGGTACATAAATATCTTTATTTACAGTTCAAAACACCATTCATATAAAAATAGGACTGTACTTATGTACAAATGTAATCTTACGAATGGATGTGAATTGAGTGTACGTGGAAAGGATGCCAGTGTCAGGCTTGAACAGATAAAAGCTGCTCCACACAGGGCAGATATTTGTTAGCATAGCAACAGACCTCCCCCCAAACGGAATTCAGAGTTGTATTATTCAACAACAAAGATGCATATTTAATTAAGGTCACTGAATTAAAGTCACAATTTGCTCCACAAGTGAGACTTATAACGTTCCTGACAATCCTTATGTCCGAGATCTCAGTTTTACATGAGGAGGAAAATACGAGAATCCGCTCGGGCCGTGCTGCACACGAGCTTCCTCAGTTGAAGTTGAATTTAAAGTTGAAGGGTCCGGAGCCAAATGGATTGAAACCCTGATTGAAGTGCTGATGATGAGTACGACCCTGCTGAGTCTCCGGATCCATCGGGTCTTCCCCTTGGTCAAACTTAGTTCTCATCTCTAGAACAAACGTAACATGTCAGCACAGAACTTAACAAATGATATACACACTTGAATATAGATTTTGAATTACAAAACATTACAATTGCCCAGAAATGACAGCTGGTAACTTTTTTTCTGATTAAATAAAGTTAAAGAAAAAAAAAAAAAAAAGATTGTTCAAAAGACTAATACATAACCATAATATGTAATAAATAATAGTAAAAATAATCTTCCCATTATCAATGAGCTCTATACAATAAATCCAAAGTTTAGTAAGGTTGTAGATGTTTCAGTGTATGGTATTAATTGTTGGAGCCTGTTTGAAGCTTTATTTCACCTGGTTGCTCCTCAACTAATTCTGCATTTTATCAATTAATGCTGGAAAATCTGAAGATTATAACATTTACGAGCATTTTTCAGTTCGGCCTCATTTTAGGACAGTTATCGCCGGAATTAGGCAAAATGACATGCTCACAAAAGTAATGCACCACTTGGATGATTTTGCTTGAATCATTTCACTGTGCGATTACAAATTCTAACGACTAAGGCGTGTGAGAATCCACAACAATATTAGTGCATTAATATTAGATTAATAAAATGTAGGAACTAAATTGTGCTAGATGTGTGACAATAGGACTGTGTGTATACTACAATGTAGTTCTGTAAGATTGTTTGGATACCATTTTAGTGAAAACAAATTGATGCCCAGTCAAATAATGACGGTTTTAAGCTACTTGACCAAAATAGAAAGTAGTGCACTGCAGCCCCTCAGAGGCCTGGCATTTACTGGGAGACTGACTGTAAAAATGTTCCATTGTTTCTGCAGAACACACAACCTTTTACCTGGGTCAATGAGAACCTCTTTAGCCTGAGCGATGTCTATGAACTTCTTCTCAGCCTTCTTCTTTTGATCTGGATCCTGGAAGTTGTCTGGATGCCACTGCATTGCCAGTTTCCTGTAGGCTTTGATAATCTCCCTTTTCTGGGCAGTTCTGTGACAATGGGGCATTAACATCACATTTATTAAAGATAAAAAAACAGCTTCTGTTCACAACACAAGCTGGACCTAATAATACTTGTCCAAGTGTCACGGTTAACACATTGCTATAAACTATTACTTTTTACTACTAAAAGTGCTTTGATCTTAAAATGAAATCCTTCTTGAACTGTCAATAGTAAAAAAAAAAAAGTGTTCAAAAGGGTACAAATGATGCGGTTTACTGTAGAGCAGTGGTTGTTAAACACATTCCCAAAACAAAGACAAATTGCTTTTTGATGCAGTCTGGTAAAGCAACCCATTTTTAAACTTCCCCTATAAAATGCTCTGTCTTGAATACACCTATATGAATGGAAATAAATATACAAAACTCCAGTGATCAGTGCCCACCTCTTTACTCCCAGGATCTTATAATAATCCCTCTTCTGAGACTGTTTGAGAAGTCGCTGAGCTCTCTCCAGGCCTTCTTTTATCTGCCGGTCGTTCTCGCTGTGTTTTGCAGCAGTCTCGTAATCCTCAATAGCTAGAAAATAAAAATGGAGGACATAATCAGTATTGTTGACTCCTCAAAAGCACCCAATGGGAAGTGAAGTACCGTATTTAAAGAGAGTAGGAGGAAACACAGGAAACCTTAAGACATTGTTTTGGTTAAGTGTATTTTAGGAAGGCACAGGGTAATGTTATGTGTCTGAGCCTTCAATTACATGATGAACCAATCAAAAACACGCAAGAATGTACATCTGACAATAACTGCATTATTTTTCAATCTGTGCCTTAATTTCTTCAATTTAGCTTTTGTGACATCGACATTGCTGAGGCACAAGTCTATATCTGGTTTGTCATGCAAATTATTTTTGAATGCTGACAATGCATTTAGGAATTTATGACTTACAGTTGAAACATTGAAACACTTTGATGACTCACCCAAAGCCTGATCTAAAGTGAGCTAGCAGCTCTGGGAAGCTGTACGTAGGCACAGCAGTGCTCTAAAGACTAACATGCACACAATGACAATGATATCATGCTGATGTTAGCAGGAACAATGATTACCAAACTATCGGTCTTAGCTAGCTTGTTAGCATGCTATCATGCTGATGTTTAGCAGGAACAATGATTACCAAACCATCGGTCTTAGCTAGCTTGTTAGCATGCTATCATGCTGATGTTTAGCAGGAACAATGATTATCAAACTATCGGTCTTAGCTAGCTTGTTAGCATGCTATCATGCTGATGTTTAGCAGGAACAATGATTACCAAACCATCGGTCTTAGCTAGCTTGTTAGCATGCTATCATGCTGATGTTTAGCAGGAACAATGATTATCAAACTATCGGTCTTTGCTAGCTTGTTAGCATGCTATCATGCTGATGTTTTGCAGGTATAATGATTATGCCAACTGTCTTAGTTTAGCGTGTCAGCTTGCTAACATTAGCTAATTAGCACTAAACACAGAGCACAGCTGAGGCTGATGAGAGTGCCATTAGTTTAGCAGGTATCATAAAGCTTTGGACACATTTAGATGTTGACGAAGAAATAGACTACTATATATGAATGTTTTCACATTAATCTTAAGATAAATAACTGCACTTAAGGCAAGTATTGCACTGAAAAGTCCTATTTGAATCAACTGTTGAGACTTAAAAGATGTGATCATTTATAGTGAAGTAGGTGATGTGAAATCAAAAGTCGTGATCAAAAACATGTTCGTAAAAAGCCCTGGTTGAATATAATTCTTACATTTAAAAAACATTATTGCTGCCAGAATCTTCGGTATTATTGACTCTCATATCTCTATCACTAGAACGATATGACAAACTTAACAGTATTTGTCCTTAGTAATCCAATTTCTGAAAATGCTCGATCTTATGCTGCTGAATAAACTACTCTATTCTTCATCACCTTCAGGTCATGTTCCAGCAGCTCCAGGCTCGTTTACCCCGTGAGGCGTACTGAGGTGAATTTAACACCCATGGGTTCTGACAGTTTAAAAGCCCACATGAGGTCTGGAATTCCCACCTGCTGATGCGTTCATGCTATCTTAATGACAACATACACAGCCTCAGTATGTTATTACTCTCTGGGGCTAACTTGCCTGGAGTGATGGGGATGTTAATTGAGGGTTTAATTGGACATGTATGTTTTGTTTTTAAATACGATATGTTAGGGACTTGTTTTGTCCTCTCATTTAAAATAAAATCTACAACTATATTTTTGGGTTCGTCACCATATATGGGAATGTTGTGGATAATGTTAAGCCTTTGATGATTTAGTAAATTACTGTACCATTTATTCTTCATCTCTCGAAATCTATCAACTTGGGATAAAAAGTGTTCCTTTTTCAAACACTTCACCGTCAGACAAGTGAGCCTGAGGGCACAAAGCGCAACTCTGGCGTTTCTTGATGCACACTTAGGTTCCTTCTTTGCCTGTAACAGTTTGCTATTCCAGTAACAGGTCAGCAGCGCACATTTCCTGCGTAGTATTATGTTTATGTCATTGTAATTAGTTGAGGCGCAAAATCTCACAAACGTCTTTTATTCCCGTTTTGCTTTCCGGTTTCACTCTATTATACATCGTTTAACTTTAAGATCTTTCTAGTGAGGGGTTGTCATGACAGCTGATACTACTGTACCAGGTCGATGCCAAAACTTTTACAGCGTGACAGTACCAGAAAATTAGTAGTTGATACCAATACCAATGAAATTCCACCGTTCTCATAACCCATTTTGATCATTTCTAATGCAGCCTGTTTCAATATACACTCCTTTATCATTATTATTATTATTATTATTTGCATACGGTTTTAGTTAGGAAGTTTAACGGGTCATTCCCCAGTGTTTTTGGCTCGTGTCAGATCCGACAGTCATTAGTGAGGATGGAATTCGGGAGAGTTTCAAACTGAACAGCTGGAGTGAAAACTATTGCAGTGTTTGGACATTGCATTACAAAGTCACCGAGATGGGTGGTGACTGGCATTACATTTCAAACTTAATTGACGGATAAACATAAAAATGTAGGCAGAGATTTTTGAGAAAAATATTCATTGGCTGTTTGCACGGGGGTAGCAGAACATCAGGCGACAGGTAACAATGATGGCTGGGATACAAACAATCCTTCCACTATTCCACCATCACTGGACTTTCTACGATTTGAAAACAGATAAGGTCGACTGTCGTTTCTGCCTAATTCTCCCTCTGCCAGCAAAGACTCTATGCAGATAGTAAGTGGTGTGTGTGTGTGTGTGTGTGCGTGTGTGTGCACGTGTGTGTTTTTGGCACTACCACTGAAGAATGGCTTTAGGCTTGATAAACAAGAAATTCTGCATAATTTCAGCCAGCAGTGCAGGGCCGCTCTACATCTTGCAGACTATACTCCTAACTCCTAACACACTGTGCTCTACACGCAATTCCAATTACACATAGAAGGTATATGCTAAACAAATTAGAGATGGAAACCCTTGCTGTATTTATTTACATTTTGTTTTTCTTGTGCTTATTTAAACTCAAAGTGGACTTGGTAATGAACAGAAAGATTCTGTTAAATGAGGCACAGTTGCGTATCCATCCCTTTTCTGACTGTATGCTGTCTGACAGTCACTTTCCAGTGGACATAAACAAATTCCAACGAATAAAATGTTCAGATGGTAAGAAGCTTATGATGTGTCATTGACATTTTAACTTAATTTCATGGTGTACTTTTTTGCAGCGTTATAAGGACCCCCTGTGTTAGACTCCTGCCATGACACTAGTGTACAGTGTATTACTTTGTATCCCTTCAAAAAAAGGTTATAATAATTTGTATTGGTTGAAACTTAGAATTGTATTATGTTATACTGACAGGTGTTTCTATTATTTTGTCCACCCAAATGATATCAATGAGGCGAGACAAAAAAAACAGAAACACCTCTCTCTATAATGCAATACACTTCAATAAGCTGCAGCCTCTAACATGATCATACAGTTGAATCAAAACCTCTTCAATAGTTTCAACAAAACACTATAAGCTTCATGAATGTAGGATTTATTGCAGGATTCTTATATTACGATGCATTAGCTTTTAGCTAGGTGTACCTAATAAACTGGCAACTGTGTGTAGATTTCAGTAACGTCATTTAAATGGATGTGTTGTCATCAGCGAAACTTCGCTAAGAGAACATTTAAAATGGGGGGAGAAGAGTAGAGCTATTTAGAAAAAGAATCATAGTTGGTGTTAATAAATATATACACTTGTTCCAAACAACTGCCACTTTCACGACACCTCTGTTATAATTCAGCTCATCAACAAAAAGACATAGTGCCCATGGACTTTCTCAACTGAAAGGAATAAATTCCCAGTGACGGTTGGTGGACTCAACAGCATTTAGTGAGATCCCGGTTCTGAGTGTGGAAATGTGACAGACTGTTAAATTGACAACTAAAAAGCTCTTAGCTACATACAGCTTCTGACAGGCTTACCTTCCTCATACTGTTCCTCTTGGACATAGGCCTCAGCTCTGTCCTTCAGCACGTTAATGTTCTCCGGGTCCGACTGGAGGACTTCACTGCACAACGAGATTGCTCTGCTAGCCTTCTGGCCCTGCTGATCTCTCAAAGAAAACACGCTGGTTAGATGTGTCCTTTACACTCAAAGAGTGAGTTAATGCATCTCATGGTGGCGGTAAGGGGTCTTACCTGTGTCAACGCATGGCACATACGCTCCTTGGCGAGGAGAGAGAAATGGGGCACGTTGGGCTCGGTCTTCATCACTGCCTCGTATTTGCTCACTGCGTCTTCATACCTAAAAGAGCAGGAAGCAGGTGGGTGTTAAAACAACGCTGTGCGACACTGTCGATACGGCAGAATGCAACACGGGGGATTGCACCCACAAGCATCATGCCGCTCTGTTATTCGCGCCGTTTAGTCTTGTGAATATAGAATCTTATGCATGTCAAATATGATGTGACATCCATTCACATTAAGATGGGATTTGCATGCCTGTTTTGTAAGATCAGAAAGTCGGAGTGCTCGAGGGAAAGGAAGCAGTCATTCTGCAGCTGATGCAATCCCTGGTGTTCAGAGAGGATGTTATTTTATATTTACAGGGATATACAACGGCCCGAACATGCACACACACACACACACACACACACCTCTGCTCTTGGATGAGTTCCTCTGCAGACTGGATTTGTTTGTTGAGCTTCTTGACCTGCTTGTAATGGCTGTAACACTGTTTGTGATCAGGATCGAGCTTCAGGCACTCACGCACCTCACTGCACATCAGATGAGAGGAGGAGGGTCATAACATATTACCTGATGTGCGTGCTATAATGCAACTTACAGGTGGACAACAATAACAAGAACACATTAAAACAACACATTTCAACTAAGTGGTCAGTGACAGTTTAGCATGTGTCCTCCAGATTTGTTTGACTTTATTTCATGCCAGTATTTTTACAGGGTTAATGATTGGCTTTGTTAGCTACACATGCGAGGAATAATGAACTGAATACCAATTAGAATGTGCCAGCTATTAAACAATATAAACAAATAATCATTTAGATGTTACTTTTCAAGGCAGCATGTGAAATAACACTTTGCTAATAGCCCTCTACAGCAACTTCAATCCATGGCAATTACAAAGAAAAAACTGAGTACCTTTAAATGGATAATGTCAATGTACAAAAATCATTTTTGATGTTATCTATTGAAGATATGATTGTGCCAAGTTAGATTCTGGGAGAGAGAAGTTATCTCATAGTGACAACTTGTCTGAAACTTATACAGTGTTGGAGGCTCAAAAAAAGCAACCTGCAAGTGGGTCTTACTTGAGGGACATCTCATGGTCTCCAAGATTATAGTAGATGGTGCTGAGTTTGTAGAAAGCCTGGGTGTTGTCACTCTTTAACTTGGACGCAGCTTTGAGGTCGCTGACGGCTTTCCCCATCTCTCCCATTTGAATGAAACACTCTGCTCGCATCTCTCGAGAGGTCACATCCCAAACGCAAGTCTGTAACAGGCGGACAACATCTCTTACAAACTGCAGTACCGGTTACTATACAAATGCTCTGTAGGCTCTGTGGTGACGATAACATGGACAATGTCATGCTTGCAAGAAAATGAGGCAACACGGTAGGTATCTTACCTCAATGATGGTGTCAAGCTGGGCAACAGCTGTCACATAATCATGGCTGTTGAAGCTGCTGTGTGCCTGAGCCACCAGTCTCTGAATTTCATCCGACTTTGTCAGCTGACTCTGAGCTTCCCTCTCGTCTTTGTCGTTCGGGTTGGAGTTCAGCTGGAATATTGCAAAGCAAGACATTACAAACCTATGGTCATGATTAAAACAGTCTAACTGGAAAAAAAAAGAGAGTGACTTGAGAAAATCACATTCCAATATGAGCTCTTCTTTTTCTGAAGACGTTCATGTGTCCATCACAGCATAGTAGTGCTCAGTTATATTAATCCTTTACATTATAATCATCCTTATCATACAGGTCATCATATACATGAGAGGAGAGTAATCTTCAGCTAACAACACATCCTTTACAAATAAACCTGGGTACTACCTTTTAAGTGTTTCCTGCTAGCTCAGGGAAAAGGGGTAATGCATAAATGTGATGCTGGCTGACGTTGTGGACTGATGAAGCAGCAGGACGGCACACACCTCTGGCCAAATCCTTTGACATTATACCAGCAAACTGTTGCCCACGTAAAACTGTACAGGCCCACAATGGCCTCTGCTGAGAATGTGGCTCCTTGCCCCCCTCTTGAAGGAGGAGGCACACACTTGATTGCAAAAGAAAGTGACTGTTAAACTGATTAACACACTAAATTATATGGTTTAGCAACCATGAACTCTTTCGTATTAGCAGAGATATTATATATTACCGACATATAAAAAGGTAATCAAAAGGTTTTCTGAGTGTTCATTACAAGGAAATGTATAGGTAAGGAACTAATGCCCACCATTGGCACAATGCTGACACTTCACATCCTATCCCCAGATAGAATTGGAACTTAATTGTTGCCTGCATCATAACCTCACCTGAGAAAACAGCAGCTTTAAATGGAATATAAGAAGGAATAGTGGATATAAGAAAGGCTTTTATGTCTTCTGGGAGTGTTGTGAAAATTCTCTGTAAAATAGTAAAATCTCATGGAACAATACATTACCGAGCTCCAGGCTTAATCCTTAACGAGCACCTTAAAGTCATCCCCGAGGGCCCAAATGAGAGTTCACTGGCAATTTGTTTATTATCTTCATCTCTTAAGATGGCTTATGGATGCAGGCTATCCCGTTTCTTTAAAGTCTATGTGCAGCCAATTTTAACTTCCTTGCTACTTGGTTTCAAAAGACTTTTGTGAAATCTGTTCACCGCGTTAATAACAAAAATGTTGTCAACCTCATAGTACAACTGTACAAATAAATAATACAAAATAAAGTGTGCACACTGCATAGAATACAACATTAATATCATTCACAACAATAAAGCTGTTAACAAGTTAATTGCCCTTATTTGAAATCATATTGAAAATACATTACACCTAGTTTAGTTTAGCTTCCACCAGGCTACAGAGCAACACTGACACCTCCTGGTGGTCTCTGCTTATCAAACTGAATAGTGACTTCTGTCTTGTTTCTGTGGAGGAAACTGGATATTCCAATACTTACCACCCTCTTAAAGTCACTCTCCGCTTCATCTAGTCCTCCCTGCTTCAGGAGGAGATTTCCTCTCTGAAGGCGTGCCTGTTAAGAGAGGGAGAGGACATGTTTTGTATGAAGTACAAGTATATACTTATCAACACAGCTGACATTACTGACCAGTTTCCCAGGACAGTTGTGCGTCTAAACTATGTATGCCAGTTTCTTCCAAATATGTTTATCACACAGTTCTGCAAGTTTGCAGTATGACATAAAACTATGCAACTATGTAAAAATAAATTATTTCAGACTAACTGATAACCATAACTCACAGATGTGAAGTCTGGTTTGAGTTCAATAACTCTGCTCAAATCTGGCAGTGCAGACTTTGACTTCCCCATTGCTAGAAATACTGTAGCTCTCCTGTAGTATGCCATGTAGTTCTTGGAATCTCCGTCTGATGAAGGAACAAAGTAAACATGACTACAAGTTTTGAATCATATTTCCTGGTGTAAAAACTAAAGGTAACACATGTTTTTAAACTCGGCATGATTCTGTCACTTACCCACTGCAGCATGGAAATGAGATAGAGCATCGGCTAGCTGGCCAGCAGCGAGCAGTTTCTTCCCCATCTCCATATGATTGTCCACACTGCCATCCCTGCCACATTTCACTCCTGGAAATCATACAAAATACTGATATCTTCCAACACAATGCATATTCACCATCATCATCATGGTTACAGTAGTGTGAAGGCAATATGCCTATGTATACTACTGATCTATTGGCACAGAGTAGGTACTACAGTACAGTACAGTACTCTAATCTTAATGCATTCACGTTAATACCGACCATGCAGAAGCAGATAGCATAAGTCAAGATAGCAGCGTACAGTAAGAGAGAGACGACTTTGACATGTAGGTGAGGTTAGCTAGCTGTCATACTTTGTAAATTAACGTTAGGTTAGCTTACACACAAGACACTAACAAGCTAACGTTACCAAAGAGGCAGCTGAGTTTTAAATCACACCTAAGCTCAAACTAACTGGTTTCTTTAACTAATAAACTTAAAACTGTTTGCATCGATATACATTAACTGCAGTGATTAGCTAGCTTAAAGTTAGCCAACGGTTATCGATTTCACTAGCTAGCGTTACAATTGTCATTAGCCATAAACCATTACTTTGACTTCAAGCAGGCTGTCTGAACCATGGTCAAAGTTATATGCAAGTTAATGGTGACCTTAAGTAGCTACTTGCTATCGTTAGCTTGCCAAGTAAAGTATAACGTGAATGAGTTTCTTACCTTCATATCTCATGTCAATCAAAACAAGAATATATGGGATGTAAGTCAGTATTTTTTGAGCGACATGGTCGATGGAAACCATGGTTAGATTTGCATTAGAAAGGTCCAATCTCGTTATGTCCCACACACTTCAGCCGGTGTTATTTTAACTAATTTTTCACCTAATTCTCAACAGTCCCATGTGTTGACAGCTATTGAGAATTGCTTCTCTTTTCTCAGTCACTCACAGCGGAGCAGCGAACTCAAGCGACCGGTCGTGGGTGACTGTGATTGGCTGAATTGTTTGGAAAACACCGCCCACCTCTGTTGGCTCAACTGAGTGGAGCCACGGCAGCACAAGACCGCGTGTGTGTGCGTGTGTGTGTGTGTGTGTGTGTGTGTGCGCGCGTGTGTGATGTTGTTTTTCTTTGTCCGGCAACTTTTGTTGGGGCCAAAATGCTGGTTAACAATTTAAATGAGTCCTAGAGACCCCCCTGATGAGCATGCTAGTTCTCATTAAAAATCCCCACAAAGATAGAAAGCAACTGTTCTAGTGTGTGTGTGTGTGTGTGTGTGTGTGTGTGTGTGTGTGTGTGTGTGTATGAAAAATATGATTTTTGTGCTTATGGGAGTGGTAAATTAGGAAACAGACATTTAGCAGTAATTTCAAATGTCAGATAAATTAAGTGAAGTAAAAAGTGCAATATTATTTCTCTGAAATGTAGTGAAGTAGAAGTGAAAAGTAATATAAAGTGGAACTTAAGTAAAATAAGTAAAGTGCAAGCACTTCAAAACTGTACTTAAAAGGGGACATATCATGAAAAACTTGTGCACATACATTTGGATAACTGGAGTGCCTACCAACCTACAAACTGTGAAATGAGACAACCCAGACAGTTTTTTTGGTTTGCCTGAGTCAGAAAAAATTGGATTCAACAAGCCATTCAGATTTGGCTCCCCATCCTATATCACATGCAGGCTCATTAGAATATATCTGAGCTCCTCCGCCCACGGCTTGAGAACTTCCACTGTGGCAGTGGTGGCCTAAAGGTTAGAGATGTGAGCTTGTGACTGGAAGGTAGGGTACATTTTGGTGGGGAACGTGAAAACCGGCAGCTCAGTGGCAGCAGATCAGACTGTGGATGTACTGAACATATTGCAGGTGTGAATGTGTAACTGTGTGAATGTGATCAGTGTGTTTCTGATAAGAGAACACTGCTCTCAGTGAACCTCCCCCTGAATAAGCAATGGTTATAAAAAAAGGTATTACAAAAAGGTCCCACAAGCCAGTCAGAGGAGACACGCCTTTTCCTGGTGTAGGACTTAAAGAGACAGGCATGCTAAAACAAAACGTTTCAGACAGAGGGTGAATACAGGTATATTCAGACGGACAGTATGGGGAAAATAATGTGTTTATTTTTATATTAAAGGATGTAAATATGTTCTGGTAGAAACACAATAATGAACCTGAAAATGAGCACAATATGTACCCTTTAAATACAGTGTATGAGTAAAAGTTACTTTCTATTACTGATATTTAATAAGCAGTATTTCAATCCTGATGATGGTCCAGGTGGAACAAGGTGTAATTTATATATCCATTCAACATTTTGTTTTATTGCCAATTTCAAAAACATCTGTCGACATCTAACAAATTACACATTCAACCTTCAGTCAGGCCTTCAATCGAGAGATTTACAGTTTACATGTTAAGTCAACACAAGTTCAGGCATTATTAGTTATTTATGTGTTCATGCTTCTTGTATAGATTATTTTATCAACAGTTCTATAAAAAATAAAAGTTAATAGCTACAACAACAGCAAAATATCTAAATGATTAATACACATGATTTAGGACACAAAATAGAAAAGAACACAACCAGTGATTTTCCTTCAATTACTTTCTATAAGTCAACATGTCTGCTGTGGAAAATATTATAAAAGCTAATATGGACTTGGACTATAACATAATTCTGAAAATAAAGCCACCCACATATTTCCTGAAGGACATAAACACAGAATTAGTTCCACCTTTGAAAAGAGGTCACACATATGCATTTGTATCTGATGTATTTGTGGTAGAGGTGATCTCAGAGATGCTGCTGCCACTGTTGTCACTGCTGCCACTGCTGCCACTGGTGGTCCTTGATTGTTTGCTCTTACTCATCTTTGTACTAGCTGAAGATGCAATACTCTTTTTTATCGGAACAACCCTGTAGGCATCTGGCAACTGGTAGTCAGGGAATCTTTTTGAGCTGTTGGTTGGATGGTTATTGGATGGTTATTTTTTTCTGTAAATAATTAAAATGTTAGGAGTAAATCAAATGTATACATTGGCAGCATTTTACCTTGAGTGGCAGCCTTCCATTCCTGCAAAGATACTGTAAATAAGGCCTCCCACAACAAGTAAGGTGGAGCCTCCCCAGCCGATAAACACACCAACACCTATTTCAAATCTGGGATTAAATACAAGAATAAAATATAAATATACAATTCTTCCTTTATAGATGCAATGCGGTAAATGTTGATAGATGAAATAAGGTGAGTTTATAATATGTTATGTTAAAATGGTACATACTTCTGAGCTTTATAGTTAGGGTTTTGAAATTCTGCTCTGATTTTGTTTCCATAATAGGAGAAAGCGGTCATAGAACACAGCCCTGAAACAATAGGCATTTATTATGTATTATAAGACGAATCATATAGTGTATTGCAAAGTGACTCATATAAGTCTGTGTAAAGTCTTACCTCCAATCAGGTAGTTCATCCCCCCAGCAAAGGTTACTCTTGAATTAGAGATCTCTGATCCCCCAATTTTAGTACACTTCATTCCCACTAAGACCAGAACTGATCCAAAGAAAGCCAGGATAATAGAGATGATGATGAGAGCCCGGCACATGTGTATGTCCCCTGTCCAAGTACAGCAAAAACAATGTTATGCACACATTACAAGATGTAAAAGAAAATGAAGGACCGTGAAATATATTTTACTTACAATTTAATGCAAGCATTGATGGAATTCCTTTGCAGTCAGATACTCCAGTTGAATCAGATATACAATCCTTCCACAGGTTGGAGAAGTAGTTTGAAGTGGTCAAGACTATGCTGTCTACCTCCGACCATGTCCAGATCTCCGTGGGCATGGTGGAACACACCAGGATCCATCCAGACACACAGACAACAAAGCAGCCGATCTCAATGTACATCACCACAGTCCTGTAACTCATGCTTGCCTTGAAGGTTGAGCCTCGAGACAGAGAAAAGGCAAGTCCGATGGCACAAGAGCTCCTGAGCATAAACTGCTGAGTACCTGCATGTCCAACACTGACGGAAACACGCGCACGCACGCACACACACACAGAGGACCAACTTGGTTTGTGTACATCATCACATGTTATGCCTTGAGATGTGATTCCATTGCTCTTTGGTCATGTGTTTGTTGTTAGTATAATACACATTCTGCCAGCATGGCTTCAGTTTTATTTAGCCCTGTAGATGCTTAAAGTAAAAACAATTTAACAATGCAATGGCACACACATGAAACAAAAAAAAAGGCTTATCACGTCGTTGAATGGTAAAGGATTTATACATTGAGAATATCAACTTTAAATCTATTCTCCTCTCTGCTACCATCAGCTGTCATTTCAGGCAATATCGCTGCAGCCCTCCTATATCTTTATCCAGTACCCAGGTTGAGCTCATCAGAAATCCACTCATCAAATCCAGATCTTTATCTTACTCTTTATCTCACCACCACCACTGTCTAGATCCCATGAGGGGGGTTCCTATTCTATTTACGGCTTCACCTCTCCCTTAAAATATATGATATCATAATGGGGTCTCATCGCCAATGACTATTTCTCATCCTCTTGTGCACATGTCAATACATATGTGTTCACTCAGACATAAGTCTCTACTGATTGAACTGCCATTGAGGTATAGGCAACACTGAGTATTAATTATATCAAGTATTTTACACTGGAATTATAATTCCTTTGTCGTTCTTTAGGGGAGTAGAATATTTGTTTCACAGTTTGAGCATGATGTAGTTTTTTATAGCTAGGATAGGTTAGGTTAAATGTGATCTGTATCAAGTTTTCGATGTGGAAACATTATATTTTTCCTCTGAAGAACGAGCGAGCCACTGCTCAGCCAAAGGCTCGTTAAGTGAGCTATTAATACCACATAGAGGCCGGAAACGGCAAGAGGCAGCGGAGAATAACGTCCTCGAAATGGCAAGTGGCTGAAAAAGTTTAATGTCAAGCCTTGTAGTGTACAACAACAAAACATGACAAAAGCATGAACATAACAACCAAACATGACATTATCTACTGTATACAATATGCTTATTGTTAGTTAATCAGATTTGGAATCTCGTTGTGTTGTGTAAAATAAAGCTTTGTAAGGAAAAATAGCTTTTGATCTCTTATTTGAACACATATAAGGGAGGTCCTAGGTCAATTTAAATAATAAATAAAATGAAAGCAAGAGCTGTGAGAAACAGAAAGAAAGTGGGGGAAAAAAAGAGAAAATATTCACCAGAAAAAGTTCAGTTGAATACTTCTAGGACTAAGTTTAAGTTGGTGTTAGTATGAAATGGACGATATCCAAAGCTCCTTATATTCATTAAAAGGAGTAGAAAACTTTTACAACTTTTAAAAAGGAAGCCCAACTAAACTACATAGAGTTCATGCTAATAATTGCTGTCTCAGTTTTGCTGAGACTTTGTAACAAGGGTTTGATTCGGCTAAATGGTAACATTTTGGGCAGGGGTGACATAGTATTTTTTATAATCTAATGAAATCCATAACAAAAATATAAATTACACCTTAAAAATGAGCATAGTCAGTTGAACCAACACATTTCTGACACAATCATAAAGATTTAACATTTTGATTTGATTCAATTGACATATCAAAAATATATAACAATCATACACTGTTACAAATACACATTCATTGACAATGTTGAAGGTAACACAATAAGGTTAATAATAACTTACTTCCATTGTGGTTCTCTTTCTAAGAAGACAAAGATAGCAATACAGGTCACCGAAGACTAATGTACCCTGAACCATCACATAGGCTACATTAAAATCAATACAGAGAGAGTGACGGGGTGACATGCAGCAAAAGATTAGAACCCGGACCTCTGAGATAAGGACTCAGTCTTAGTATATGGGGCACACACTCCACCAGGTGAGCTACCTGTGAACCTCCATCTGCTTACATTTCTAAGTCATTCTCTCATTTTGGTCAAATAACCATTTCCCAAATGCATGTTTCTCTACTTGCATGTTGCCATAACAAACACCTCGAACATAAGGATGCTCATAAGTGCACGTGGTACCAGAGCACCCTAAGCCAAAGGTCAATGATCGATTTCGTAATCGTATCATCTGACCTGAGGCCGCATGTTTTGGACACTCGGGTGAAGAGAGGGGCGGAGCTGTCGACTGATCACCATCTGGTGGTGAGTTGGATCAAGGGGTGGGGGAAGACTCTGGACAGACCTGGTAAACCCAAACGGGTAGTGTGGGTGAACTGGGAACGTCTGGAGGAAGCCCCTGTCCTGGGGATCTTTAACTCACACCTCCGGCGGAGCTTTTCAGCCATCCCTGTGGAGGTTGGGGGCATTGAACCTGAGTGGGCGATGTTCAAAACCTCTATTGCTGAAGCTGCGGTGATGAGCTGTGGTCTCAAGGTCTTAGGTGCCTCAAGGGGCGGTAACCCTCGAACACCGTGGTGGACCCCGGTGGTCAGGGAAGCCGTCCGACTGAAGAAGGAGTTCTTCCGGGTTATGTTATCCGGGAGGACTCCGGAAACAGTTGCAGGGTATCGAAGGACTAGAAGGGCGGCAGCTTCTGCCGTGTCAGAGGCAAAGCAGCGGGTGTGGGAGAAGTTCGGAGAAGCTATGGAGAAGGACTTTCGATCGGCACCAAGGTGCTTCTGGAAAACCATCCGGCACCTCAGGAAGGGGAAGCGAGGAACCATCCAAGCTGTGTACAGCAAGGGTGGGACCCTGCTGACTTCAACTGAGAAGGTTATCGGCCGGTGGAAGGAGCTGGAAGCTGATGGGGGATCATCGTCAATTTCCCTGATGGAAGTCACTGAGGTAGTCAAACAACTCCACAGTGGCAAAGCCGCAGGGGTTGATGAGATCCGACCAGAAATGCTGAAGGCTTTGGGTGTTATGGGGCTGTCTTGGTTGACACGCCTCGTCAACATTGCGTGGAAGTCTGGGACAGTGCCTAGGGGTTGGCAGACCGGGGTGGTGGTTCCCCTATTTAAAAAGGGGGACCAGAGAGTGTGTGCCAACTACAGGGGTATCACACTTCTCAACCTCCCTGGTAAAGTCTACTCCAAGGTACTGGAAAGGAGGGTTCGGACGGTAGTCGAACCTCTGATTGAAGAGGAACAATGCGGATTCCGTCCTGGTCGTGGAACAACGGACCAACTCTTCACTCTCGCAAGGATCCTGGAGGGGGCCTGGGAGTACGCCCATCCGGTCTACATGTGTTTTGTGGATCTGGAGAAGGCGTATGACCGGGTCCCCCGGGTGATACTGTGGGAGGTGCTGTGGGAGTATGGGGTGAGGGGGTCACTTTTGAGGGCCATCCAATCCCTGTACGCCCAAAGCGAGAGTTGTGTCCGGATACTCGGCAGTAAGTCGGACTCGTTTCCCGTGAATGTTGGCCTCCGCCAGGGCTGCGCTTTATCACCAATCCTGTTCGTGATTTTCATGGATAGGATATCGAGGCGTAGTCGTGGAGGAGAGGGGTTGCAGTTCGGTGACCTGAGGATCTCATCGCTGCTCTTTACAGATGATGCGGTCCTTATGGCATCATCGGTCTGTGACCTTCAACAGTCACTGGATCGGTTCGCAGCCGAGTGTGAAGCGGTTGGGATGAGGATCAGCACCTCCAAATCTGAGGCCATGGCTCTCAGCAGGAAACCGGTGGATTGCCTACTCCGGGTAGGGAATGAGCCATTACCCCAAGTGAAGGAGTTCAAGTACCTCGGGGTCTTGTTCGCAAGTGAGGGGACAATGGAGCGAGAGATTGGCCGGAGAATCGGAGCAGCGGGGGCGGTATTACAGTCACTTTACCGCACCGTTGTGACGAAAAGAGAGCTGAGCCAGAAGGCAAAGCTCTCAATCTACCGGTCGATCTTCGTTCCTACCCTCACCTATGGTCATGAAGGCTGGGTCATGACCGAAAGAACGAGATCACGGGTACAAGTGGCCGAAATGGGTTTTCTCAGACGGGTGGCTGGCGTCTCCCTTAGAGATAGGGTGAGAAGCTCAGCCATCCGTGAGAGACTCGGAGTAGAGCCGCTGCTCCTTTACGTTGAAAGGAGCCAGTTGAGGTGGTTCGGGCATCTAGTAAGGATGCCACCTGGGCGCCTCCCTAGGGAGGTGTTCCAGGCACATCCAGCTGGGAGGAGACCCCGGGGAAGACCCAGGACTCGGTGGAGAGATTATATCTCCTCACTGGCCTGGGAACGCCTCAGGATCCCCCAGTCGGAGCTGGAGGATGTGGCCCGGAGAAGGGAAGATTGGGGTTCCTTGCTGGAGCTGCTGCCCCCGCGACCCGATCCCGGATAAGCGGTAGACGATGGATGGAGTTGAATCAACACTTTTCTGACAAAATTGTAACATAGTAACATTTTACTTCCTACTTTAACTTTGAACTTTTAATTGTATTGTGTGCACTCAGCTTCAGCTCTGGTGTAAACTTAACGTTACTTAGTGCACTCATCCATTGCTATGCTTTGTTATTCATATTTTTCTATTCATTCAGATTGTTAAACCTGAATATGAACAACAATTAAATGTTAAGTAATTACATTCAGTAGAAGGAGTATAAAACACACTATTTCCATTTGAAATATGAATTAAAGTAACCCATACAGTCTCACAAAACTGAAATACATTTTGTGAAATCAAAGTCAGTATTTATCAGTTGTATTCTTAATGCTTAGAATATTTGAAGGTTTCAATTGGACACAGGAATGTGTCTGTCTATGTGAGTTTGTTAAATGCATAACATTCATCACACAACATATTCATGTAATCATCTAATGGCATTTTTGTGTTAATAATGTGAAGTAGACGCCTTTCTACAAAAACATGTAACAAAGATTTAACATTGTTCCTTTAATCGTGTTGACCTCTGCACCTTAAAGCAATTCTTAGGGACGTTTTCTCAACAGGGGACACAAAAAGTGACAATAATGGGACAATGTTATATACTAAAAGGTAGGGTGAGAGTAGCACGAGTAGAGAATAATCCCAATTTCAGTGAACTGACCCAGTATTGTTATTTACTTGACAATATTTAACTAAATTTAGAAAACATTGGCAACCAAACCTGGTCACACCAGACCAAATAAAGCTGCAAGACGGCATTTTGTTGCTTATGAATTCAACATAACATTTTTAAGACGAAGATTACGTTATTTCTTATCCATATGCTCTGCCTGTTGAATTACGGGTCTGCAAATCCTTTTATTCATTCAAAGAGAAAGACTAAGAGAGATAGTAATAGAAACATCATTGCTGATGCAACATTTGAAGCACTTACGTGTGACACTCCAGAGCACAGGGAAGTCTCTACAGTTAGTGACAGCCGTGGAATCGGTGAAACAATCCTTCCACAGGTTAGACCAGTACCAGGCCACTCTGATGATAAAGGAGCCTCCTTGTCCTCCTATTTGGACGATTCTCCAAAAGTCCATGGCCATGGTGCACAGCACAAACAGCCATCCCACTGATGAAATCAAGAAGCCAAGTACTTGGATCAGACGTTTCCTCATTTCTGAAATCACTAAATTAAAGCAGGTAGCGTCCACTCAGGTAGAATAGAAGCAGAAAACACACTTAACGTCTACTCAGCGGTGAGCAGGATGATGAGCGGTTTCCTGTTTCAGGGCAGGATGACATTGTGTCTTTGACGTGCGCTATTAGTGTTGATGAGGGCTTGGTGCAATTGTGTGAGATGTTTACTGTAAACTTTCTGGAGTGTGCCACCCGCTACAGATAATTCACACCAACTGGAGCTACATTTCAGGTTTACATTCATTATTAGTGTCCGGCAAAAATACATTTAATATATTTACAGTAAAAAAAAAGCCCATTCTTGTCACATTCACATATCATACTAACATATTATTAGGATTAAAAGGGAGATTCACTCGGATCTTCTTAAGAGAACATAACACAAAGTGCAAAGCTGCTGCCCTCTTCAGACATGCTGCAATCACTGACAAGCAGATATGACTCTGTCATACTCTGCTGACAAAACAATAACTTCATGGTCTGCTGAAACTCTATTTTATCTTTGTTATTTTGACTCGCATAATCTTCTAAAAAAACACAGCCTTCTCATCATTTGCCACACATTTCAATCAGACAAGGACACGATGCAGTCCTTTTCTGACCTTCTTCAAGTTTGCTAATTACAAAATCATAGAAACAAGAGAGTCTGTGTTTGACACAGTTTTAAATATTGTCATTACAGAAGAACAACATGTGCACAGTTAGAGGTACAACCAACAAAGGAAATGTCTTACAAAATATTAGACATTTTATTGCCACATACATAAAAAAAAGGAACAATTATGCAATGATCAGATTATAAAGGCCAACTCTTGACCATATGTTTTTGATTTAGCTGTTATACGTATACAGTATTATACAATGTTACAGCAATAATGAACAACTGCCAAATACAGAAGTTGTCTTCTGTATAGAAACACCAGAGAGTAAACTGTAGCATACAACTTTAAATGTGGAACTCTGGAAGAAACATTTCAATATTTAAACTTAGTTCCAGGTCAGTCACACATTAATATCAACAAATTGTCTTGCTATTAGACCGAAACCACCAACTTCTATTACAGTGTGCTGCATAATTTAGACTTAGTATACAGTAGATCTTTTAAGATTCACCAGTGGCTTCAACTAAAAGTGTTTTATATTCACATCCCTCACACATATACGTTCTTATCAAAGTGCTGCGTCCTGGAGGAGTTGCTGTAGTCTGGAAGCGGCCTCTGGTTTACAGACTTCGCCTGCCCTCTGGGGTAGGAGGAGATATGAGAATGTGAGGCATCACCTTTGTAGATATAGTTTGCCTGACTGTGGCTGTAAAGAGACATAAAATAGATTCATCTTCACAAGTCAAACACCTATAATTCAATCGTACATATATATTGTATAATGTAAACATGGTTTGTGTTACTCAAACTAACCTTTTGGTAAAAGAACCTGCGATGGAGAAGCAGAGCATGCTGCCTCCGAGGATACAGAGAATAGATCCTGACCAGCCGATAAAAAGCGCAGCTCCAAATTCATACCTACAGACAAAGACTGATGCTTCATGATAATCTTATTGTATTGCTTGAGTCACATTAAAACACTCACTGGCTGTCAGAGGATTCTTACTTCAGTCCTACAAACATTGGGTCAAAAAACTCTGCTGTAATCTGGTGTGCATAGAGGGAGCACGACAAAAGGGAGCAAATGCCTGAGAAGAATAAGAAAAAAAGCGAATCTTAATTATATCACAAAGAAAAACATACATTTTTTCATAGACTTTTCCCATTATACTTACCACTAAGAAGGAAGCTTACACCAGCAAAGCAGGCAATCCTGGCTTTGTTTTTGTCAGTTCCTCCGATTTTGGTGCATTTCATTCCAACAAGGGCAAATGTGGAACCAAAAAATCCCATACAGACGGCTGCAATCATCAATCCCCTGCATGCTTGGATATAGCCTGCACACATAAAATAGAGGTAAACTTATATGCAATCAAAAGAGTGTTACGTTCTGTGGCTCCATTCTGTGGTTTTGCATTCCTTGTACTTTCACACCTGCACACCGCAAGGTCAATGGGTTAGTGACCTTGTGAACAATTCACACATAAAGCAATAAATACAATTTGTCACAAGTAACCCTCGTTGTTTTCAGGCACTTTGTGATAGTGTCGATACTTTGTTGGTCTCAAACGTCCCATTAAGATGTGATTTTGAGGCAAATATTACCTTTGAAGTTAACCCCTGAAACTAGTCAGCCGTGGGGAAAAGCCGCCTGAGGTTCCTTGTAAATCCCCTTCATAGCTTTCAAGCTGCTAGAACGAGGCTAAACATTGACATATTTGGAGGTAAATGAGTTGTTCCTTGAAGACTTCCAATAAGCCTTAGGGTATCTATTAGCCCTGAGTAGCAATGAACTTCTATGACAATGAGCTGAGGTTGAACACTTATAAGGCATGGAAAACAGAAAATAAATTTGACATAATTGACCAATAAAACAAGAATCCGATAAGGGGAAAAGCTCAGACCATCCAGTGCCAGCATCGAGGGAAAGTCTTTGCAGTTGGAGATTCCAGTTGAATCGGTGACGCAGGTCTTCCACAGATTCGACCAGTAGTTAGCTGTGTTGAGGACTATTCCATCAAGTGAAGCTACCTTCCAGTAGTCTGTCGGCAAGGTGGAAGACACCAGCACCCACCCCGAAGTGCTTACAATAAAGGCCAAGATCTCCTGAAACATGCTGCTCATTCTGCAGAGAGGACTCCTCCACACTAACTGCCAATTACGTTGGTGAGACCTGAAATTGATTAATGGTTCCCTAGCTCGTAAAGCTTGTTGAAAATGTAGCTATGCTCTGCAGTAGTACGTGCAATGGATAGGCTGTGATTGATAGTCAATGTGTTGTGGACTGTTATATTCTGCAGGGAGGAGTTTGGCCTTAAACATGAACAAGTGGCCAATAGACTATTATCATCCAGTACATGTCACTGTGACTCAGTCGTGATGATGACGTTTAAAATTAAAGCCACTTTAGGCATGCACAATTAATTATTTGCTCTGTGTTTTGAGCAGAGGTGATGAAGTAAACGTAGCAATACACAGTGTTGCACATTACTGTTACAAGTAAAGTCTTCCATTTAAAATCTTACTTAAGCAAAGTATAGAAGTACAGAAATCCCCCAATTTTAGTACACTTCATTCCCACTAAGACCAGAATTGATCCAAAGAAAGCCAGGATAATAGACATGTGTATGTCCCCTGTCCAAGTACAGAAAAAACAATGTTATGCACACATTACAAGATGTAAAAGAAAATGAAGGATCGGCTATGTTTTTATCATCATGCTTGTGCTGAAATATATTTTACTTACAATTTAGTGCAAGCATTGATGGAATTCCAATTGCAGTCAGATACTCCAGTTGAATCAGATATACAATCCTTCCACAGGTTGGAGAAGTAGTTTGAAGTGGTCAAGACTATGCTGTCTACCTCTGACCATGTCCAGATCTCCGTGGGTATGGTGGAACACACCAGGATCCATCCGGACACACAGACAACAAAGCAGCCGATCTCAATGTACATCACCACAGTCCTGCAACTCATGCTTGCCTTGAAGGTTGAGCCTCGAGACAGAGAAAAGGCAAATCCGATGGCACAAGAGCTCCTGAGCATAAACTGCTGATTACCTGCGTGTCCAACACTGACGGAAACACGCGCACGCACGCACGCACAGAGGACCAACTGGGTTTGTGTACATAATCACATGCCCGTTATGCCTTGAGATGTGATTCCATTGCTCGGTTTGTTGTTAATATAATACACATTCTGCCAACATGGCTTCAGTTTTATTTAGCCCTGTAGATGCTTAAAGTAAAAACAATTTAACAATGCAATGGCACACACATGAAACAAAAAAAAAGGCTTATCACGTCGTTGAATGGTAAAGGCTTTATACATTGAGAATATCAACTTTAAATCTGTTCTCCTCTCTGCTACCATCAGTTGTCATTTCAGGCAATATCGCTGCAGCCCTCCTATATCTTTATCCAGTGCCCAGGTTGAGCTCATCAGAAGTCCACTCATCAAATCCAGATCTTCATCTTACTCTTTATCTCACCACCAACACCACCGTCTAGACCCCATGAGGGGGGTTCTATTTACAGCTTCACCTCTCCCTTAAAATATATGATATCATAATGGGGTCTCATCGCCAATTAATATTATTATATTATATTATAATATTATTAATAACAGGACTGAGTAGGGTGGGTGGTGGGCGTCCATCTGTTCTGGTGAAGAATAGGGACCACCTGGCCTGCCGGGAGTTCAGTCTCTTGGCTGATTGGATGTACGCCAAATTCTTGTGGTCAGTCCAAACCAGAAAAGGCAGCTTGGTCCCCTCGAGCCAGTGATGCCATTCCTCCAGCGCCAGCTAAACGGCCAATAACTCCTGGTTCCCGATGTCGTAATTTCTCTCTGCCGGCGCAAATTTCTTGGAGAAGAAGGCACAGGGGTGAAGCGTCTGGTCGTCGGCCGCCCTCTGCGACAAGATGCCCCCTACCCCTACGTCGGAGGCGTCCACCTCCACCACAAACTGTCTCTCCGGGTGCGGAACTCGCAGGATGGGAGCAGAGGTGAAACGGGACCTGAGGTTCTGGAAAGCCCCCTCAGCCGAGGGAGACCACTGATACAGCACCTTTGAAGAGGTGAGGGCCGTGAGTGGGGCAGCCACCGTGCTATAGCCGCAGATGAACCTTCGGTAAAAGTTTGCGAACCCCAGGAACCGCTGTAACTGCTTAGTCAGGAACCGGCCAGGAGGTGACCGCGGAGACTTTGGCAGGCATGCTCCCCCGTCCCACGATGTATCCCAGAAACGAGACAGAGGTGGTATGGAACTCACATTTCTCGGTTTTTACAAACAGCGAGTTCTCAAGCAGGTGTTGAAGGACGGCCTGGACATGATGCACATGTTCCCCCTTGGTACGGGAGTAGATCAAGATGTCGTCTAGGTATACGAACACCTGCTTGTTCAACATGTCTCTAAGAACATCATTTACCAATGCCTGGAATACCGCTGGGGCATTTGTGAGGCCGAACGGCATCACCAGGTATTCATAATGTCCAGATGCAGTGTTAAAAGCCGTCTTCCACTCGTCTCCCTCCCGGATCCGAACTAAATGGTAGGCATTGTGAAGGTCCAACTTCGTAAAGATGATAGCCCCTTGCAAAAACTCAAAAGCGGAGGAGATGAAGGGAAGAGGATATCGGTTCTTTACTGTGATGTCATTGAGGCCCCTGTAATCAATACACGGCCTCAGAGTCTTGTCCTTCTTTTCCACAAAGAAGAAGCCCGCCCCTGCCGATGGGGACGAGGGACGGATAATCCCGGCAGCCAGAGAGTCATTAATGTAACTTTCCATGGCCTCCCTCTCGGGTGCCGACAGGGAATACAGGTGACCACGAGGAGGGGACATGCCGGGGTGTAGCTCGTACTGACGGTGCGGGGGCAGCGACGTGGCCCGGGCCTTGCTGAATACATCCTGGAAGTCATGGTATTCAACCGGCACCCCCAATAAATCTGGAGCAGGACTGGAATAGACGGACTGCTGCGGAGAGACGGCTTACTTCAGGCACACCTTGTGGCAGGCAGGGCTCCTCCTCAGAATGGCCCCTGTCACCCAGTCAATGTTGGGGTTGTGGCGGCGCAGCCAGGGGTAGCCCAGCATCAACGGAAGATGAGGAGACCGTAGAAGGTGAAACTGGATGGTCTCCTGGTGGTTGCCGAACAGTAGCATCCGAACAGGCATGGTCTGGTGAGTGACGGTCCCCAGGAGGTGGCCGGTTAATCCCCAGCTGCATGGCAAGGTCCTCGTGCATGAGGCTAACATCAGCCCCGGAGTCAATGAACGTAGCGAGGGCATGGGACCCGTCAGTCAACAGCAGTCGAACATGACACAGGGGTCTTTGGTTGGGGAAGAGTCTTTGGGTTCGGCTCACCAGTATGTTCCCCATTACTGGCGAGCCTGGTCTTTTGCTGGGCATCTGGAAACGAAATGGCCACCCTGGCTGCAGTATAGACAGAGGTTCTTTCGTCTACTTCGCTCTTCGCTCAGCATCAAAACTGGTGGGCGCCACAGGTCCTCGCTGCCTGCCGGATGTGAAGTGACAGCTGTCGTTTCTCTCGCCTCCTCACCTGGATCCGCCGATCCAGTCTGGACGTGAGATTGATTAATCCATCTAGCGAGGATGGTAACTCAAAAGATACCAGCTCATCTTTAAGATAATCTGCTAGCCCTAGCAGGTAAGCGTCATTTTGAGCCGCAGAATTCTAATCACTCTGGTGAGCTCTGGTCCGAAAGTCAATCGCATAATCAGCTACCGTCCGGTCTCCCTGCTTTAGACTCATCAGACCTCCGGTAGTGTCTGGACCCATGGAAACTCCGTCGAAGACCTTGCGTAGCTCGGCCGAAAAAGCAGCAAAAGAGGAGCAAGCTGTCGTCTGTCGCTCCCATTCTGCTGTTCCCTACAGCCGAGCTCTCCCCGTCAGGTGGGTGATGACGAAAGCCACCTTACGCCCCTCCGAATTGAAGGTGTTCGGCTTCAAGGCGAACAGGAGAGAACAGTTTGTAATGAACGGGTTGCAGCCCTCTGTATCACCGGCATAGCGCTCCGGGGTCCCCACCTGAGGCTCCGGTGCTGGTCCTGGATCTGAAACTGGCGGCAGCGGAGCAGGAGGAGGCCCAGGACTAGTTGCAGATCTCATAGCTAGCGTTAGCTGCTGAACCTGGGCAACTAACGTAGCCATCACTTGCTCCTGGTTAACGGCTGACTGCCGTAGCTCGTTCGTCATCGAGGCAAACCTCGCCTCATGATGCTGGATGGCGTTCTCCACCTGCTCCATCCGGTTCAGAGGTGGCGCTGTGTGTGCTGGGTCCATGAGTGGCCAGATTGTTCTGTCACAACAAGTCGATGGTGAACCCAAGTGCAACACACAGGAAACCAAGGATAATTGGTAATGACCTTTATTAGTAGTTATAGTTAGCAGGTTATAGCCGAGTACACTCATCCACAGCGGGATGATAATAATCCACAAGGACCAACCAATAGGTAGCAGGCAAGGGGTAAATTGGGGCCGGGCGGAGGGTCGGGAAACAGGCAAGGCAGGTTGAAGGAATCCTGTCTGGGTCGGGAAACAGGCAAGGCAGACAGGTCCAAAACAGGCTTGGTCGGGAAACAGGCAAAGCAGGCAGGTCAGGGGCAGGCAGGGTCGGCAACGAGAGCTCTGTTTGGGGAAGAGCGCTGGAAAGACTTGCATAATACAGAGTACAATCCGTAAATAAGGGCTTGATTAATTGACAGCAGCCTGAGCCCAAGTGAGGTGATGAGGTGGGAGTGGCTGGCTGGTGAGGTGAGAAGGAGGCGGGGTGTGGAAAAGTACTGGGCTGAGGTAAGAAGTACTGGAGCAGACTGTGACAATTTTACACTGGAATTATAATTCCTTTGTCTTTCTTTAGGGGAGTGGAATATTTGTTTCACAGTTTGAGCATGATGTTGTTTTTTCAAAAATGTAATTTACTCCAGCAGAGCAGGCAATCCTGGCTTTGTTTTTTGTCAGTTCTAGGTTCTAGGTTTCCTGTTTTATTTTGTAAAGTTCATTCCCCTTGTGTCATGTCTAGTTGTACTTCCTGTCTGTGTGTTTTCCCACCCTTTGTGATTGTTAATTTGATCCTCCTGTGTCCATTCACCCTGCCCTTGTGTCCTTGCCTTTCTCCCCCAGCTGTGTCTCGTTCCCTTCATTAGTTTCTGTGTGTATATATATCCCTGTCAGTCTCATTGTTCCTTGTCGGTTCGTCATTTCATGTTACGCCCTTATTGGTGGCTGTGTTCCTGTGTGTCTTCCTGGTTTGTGTGTTCAGTTGACTTTTTACCTTTTGTATTGTTATAGTCTGCGCCCTCTGTTGTTTTGCTTGTTAGCTTTTTTTGTATTTTTGGCTTTGTTTAATTAAAGCTCACTTTTCGTTAATATCCTTGTCTGCTGTACTGCATTTGGGTCCTCACCTTTTCCCTGGTGTAACATTTGGTGCATTTCATTCCAACAAGGGCAAATGTGGAACCAAAAAAACCCCATACAGTTTGCTGCTGTCATCAACCCCCTGCATGCTTGGATATAGCCTGCACACATAAAATAGAGGTCAATTTATATGCTATCAAAAGAGTGTTACGTTCTATGCCTCCATTCTGTGGTTTTGCAGTACTTTCACATATGCACACCGCAAGGTCAATGGGTTAGTGACCTTGTGACCAATTCACACATACAGAAAGAAATGCATTGTGCAAATGTGGTTTGTGTACATCATCACATGTTATGTCTTGACCTGTGATTCGACTGTTTTGTGACCATCACTTTGATAATGTGTTTGTTCAGTTTTATGTACCATTTAGCTCTTAACATGTGAACAAGGCAATAGCACGCACATGAAACTAGGAAAATAAGGGGCGATAAGGGGCTCACCTGTGCGGGACTGACAGGTGTCCTCTGTGCTCTCTGCGGCTGGATACTCCGATGTTCCTGTGGTGTATCGCTAACACGGAGGCTGCCCCGTCACTGTGTCCCTGCCCACCGTCTAACCGGCTGACCTGCTGCTGGGCCCGGTCTCCCCGTCTGGGTGTAGCCTGCAGTCTGTGGCTACAGCTAACACACTCGACCCCTCTCTCCGGCTGGTTTCGCAGCCTCCTCGACATCACCTGGACTATGAAACTGCTGGATCATACCGTTTCTGACCCTCCACACCACCATGGGGATCATCAAACTGTTCATATGGATTGCTCTTTGTTTTGTGTCTACACTATATGTCTGGTTTTGTTTGTCTGTTCTCCCTCTCATTGTTTTTGCTGTTTTTATCTCCTGTATTTTGTAAGGTGTCCTTGGGTGTCTTGAAAGGCGCCTCCAAATAAAATGTATTATTATTATTATACATGAAAGAAAACAATTGGAGAGACACAATACTCATTAGGTATAAAGTTTTTTTTATTACAAATAAATTCATAGGTATTCCAGTGACATTCTGAAGTGCAATGCGTGCTTTTGTTAAATCACAACAAAGGTAGCAAATGATGAGTAAACACAAGAAAGTGTATTATTTTTACAAAGTATGAACAAAACAACATGACAAGAGCATGAACACAACAACAATGAAAAATAAATCACAATTGTACATGGTGCACTGAAAAGAAAGCAGATGGATTTTTCATCCTATCTGTATGTGATATGCTGATTGTTAGTTAATCAGATTTGGAACTACTACACAAATGCATCTCTTTCTGAGATTTTCATGGGGGTCGTCTGTGACAGATTTGAGATTTTGGAGCTCCTGGATGGTCCTGAGCCCGTATAAGAGCCGTACTGCCTGGAAGGTTTGTAGTATCCGGTGAACAGGGTTCTTCCTCCGGAGCGAGGAGCCATGTATGTGCCTCCTCCATAGGCGTATACCACTTGACTGCAAGATCAAAACATTGCCAAAGTTAATAATGTGGTAGAATCTCTGCATTTACAGGAAAAAGAGGGAAGATGGATGAATTTGAATACCTTTCAGGGCAAATAACTCGGTAGACTGTAGCGGCGTAAAACACAGCCCCTAGAAGGATTAAAAAACATCCTACCAATCCTAGAAATATGGGAGGTCCTAGGTCATACCTGGAGTGAGTTCAGATGTAAGAAGAAATGTCATGATACATTGTACATACTGTAAATACATCATATTTTAATCTAATATTTAAATTAAAGGTGGACTCTTATGTACGTACCGTAAGACCCCCGGCCCTACACTGGCAGCAAAGGTTGTTCTGGCAACCCTGTTGATGTACAAGCAGTAGGCAGAAACATCTGATACACCTGCATGCAGAGGTTTCGTTGATATTAAGAAATAGTGATGGCAAAACATTTCTGTCATTTACAGAGACACACTCATGTTTGTTTTGTACTCACTACCAGCAATATGGAACACTGTTCCGGTAAACAGAAGCGTGTCCTTGGTTTTATCAGCTCCACCAATATAAGTGCACTCCATCCCAACAAAGCAAAGTATCACTCCAAAGAATCCAAGAGTTAACCCACACATTAGCAATCCTCGTACTCCCTGGACGAAAGCTACGGGAAACAGAAAGAAAGAGTTCAGGTAAGAAAAAAAAGAGAAAGTATTCAACAGACAGAATACTTCTAGAACAACGTTCATTTTCTCTCAGACAGAAAATCAGCTGATGTGAGTATGACATTGAGGATATCCAAAGCTCCTTGTTTTCACTGCAGGGAGTAGACACAATAATATGAACACTTTTACAATACAATGAGGTTGAACTAAAGTATTACTGTTTACGCTTATTACATTTTTTATCAGTTTTGCTGAATCGAATGGTAACTTTAGAAGCAGTGATGACAACACAAAACTATAACTACACCTTCAAAAATTAACATAGTCAGTTGAATCAACACTTCTCTGGGAACCATCACCTTATCGTGGTGGAGAGGTTTGTGTGTCCCTATGAACCTGAGAGCTGTGTTGTCTGGAGCCTAGTGCTCCTGGTAGGGTCTCCCAAGGCAAATTGGTCTCAGGCGAGGGGCTAGACAAAGAATGGTTTAAAAACGACTTCATGAAAGAAAGGGAAAGGAAAGGAGAGACCCTGCCCGGAGGAAGCCCGTGGCCCCTGTCTGGAGCCAGGCCCAGACGGAGGGCCCGACAGCGAGCGCCTGGTGGCCGGGTTTGCCACGGAGCCCGGTTGGGCACAGCCTGAAGAAACTACGTGGTGCCTCCCATCCATCCATCCTGTGGGCCCACCACTCATTGTTGAGTTGCCCAAAGTGTGAGGAGTCGGGCCGGGGTGGGGATACTCACTAGCCCCCGGCGGAGCGCCGCTACGTTGGAGTTTACCCCGGTGGAAGAGAGGGTCGCCTCCCTACGCCTTCGGGTTATGGGGGGGAAAACTCTGACTGTTGTTTGTGCCTATGCCCCAAACCGCAGTTCGGAGTATTCGGCCTTCTTGGAGACCCTGAATGGAGCACCGCAGGGGGCTCCAGTAGGGGACTCCGTAGTCTTGCTGGGAGACTTCAACGCACATGTGGGAAACGATGGAGACACCTGGAGAGGCGTGATTGGGAGGAAGGGCCTCCCTGATCTAAACCCGAACGGTTGTTTGTTGTTGGACTTCTGTGTTAGTCATGGAATGGCCATAACAAACACCATGTTCGAACATAAGGATGCTCATAAGTGCACGTGGTACCAGAGCACCCTAGGCCAAAGGTCAATGATCGATTTTGTAATCGTATCATCTGATCTGAGGCCGCATGTTTTGGACTCTTGGGTGAAGAGAGGGGCGGAGCTGTCGACTGATCACCATCTGGTGGTGAGTTGGATCAAGGGGTGGGGGAAGACTCTGGACAGACCTGGTAAACCCAAACGGGTAGTGCGGGTGAACTGGGAACGTCTGGAGGAAGCCCCTGTCCTGGGGATCTTTAACTCACACCTCCGGCGGAGCTTTTCAGACAACCCTGTGGAGGTTGGGGGCATTGAACCTGAGTGGGCGATGTTCAAAACCTCTATTGCTGAAGCTGCGGTGATGAGCTGTGGTCTCAAGGTCTTAGGTGCCACAAGGGGCGGTAACCCTCGAACATCGTGGTGGACCCCGGTGGTCAGGGAAGCCGTCCGACTGAAGAAGGAGTCCTTCTGGGTTATGTTATCCGGGAGGACCCCGGAAACAGTTGCAGGGTACTGAAGGACTAGAAGGGCGGCAGCCTCTGCCGTGTCAAAGGCAAAGCAGCGGGTGTGGGAGAAGTTCGGAGAAATTATGAACAAGGACTTTCGGTCGGCACCAAGGTGCTTCTGGAAAACCATCCGGCACCTCAGGAGGGGGAAGCGAGAAACCATCCAAGCTGTGTACAGCAAGGGTGGGACCCTGCTGACTTCTAGTAAGGATGCCACCTGGGCGCCTCCCTAGGGAGGTGTTCCAGGCACATCCAGCTGGGAGGAGACCCCGGGGAAGACCCAGGACTCGGTGGAGAGATTATATCTCCTCACTGGCCTGGGAACGCCTCAGGATCCCCCAGTCGGAGCTGGAGGATGTGGCCCGGAGAAGGGAAGATTGGGGTTCCTTGCTGGAGCTGCTGCCCCCGCGACCCGATCCCGGATAAGCGGTAGACGATGGATGGAGTTGAATCAACACTTTTCTGACAAAATTGTAACATAGTAACATTTTACTTCCTACTTTAACTTTGAACTTTTAATTGTATTGTGTGCACTCAGCTTCAGCTCTGGTGTAAACTTAACGTTACTTAGTGCACTCATCCATTGCTATGCTTTGTTATTCATATTTTTCTATTCATTCAGATTGTTAAACCTGAATATGAACAACAATTAAATGTTAAGTAATTACATTCAGTAGAAGGAGTATAAAACACACTATTTCCATTTGAAATACGAATTAAAGTAACCCATACAGTCTCACAAAACTGAAATACATTTTGTGAAATCAAAGTCAGTATTTATCAGTTGTATTCTTAATGCTTAGAATATTTGAAGGTTTCAATTGGACACAGGAATGTGTCTGTCTATGTGAGTTTGTTAAATGCATAACATTCATCACACAACATATTCATGTAATCATCTAATGGCATTTTTGTGTTAATAATGTGAAGTAGACGCCTTTCTACAAAAACATGTAACAAAGATTTAACATTGTTCCTTTAATCGTGTTGACCTCTGCACCTTAAAGCAATTCTTAGGGACGTTTTCTCAACAGGGGACACAAAAAGTGACAATAATGGGACAATGTTATATACTAAAAGGTAGGGTGAGAGTAGCACGAGTAGAGAATAATCCCAATTTCAGTGAACTGACCCAGTATTGTTATTTACTTGACAATATTTAACTAAATTTAGAAAACATTGGCAACCAAACCTGGTCACACCAGACCAAATAAAGCTGCAAGACGGCATTTTGTTGCTTATGAATTCAACATAACATTTTTAAGACGAAGATTACGTTATTTCTTATCCATATGCTCTGCCTGTTGAATTACGGGTCTGCAAATCCTTTTATTCATTCAAAGAGAAAGACTAAGAGAGATAGTAATAGAAACATCATTGCTGATGCAACATTTGAAGCACTTACGTGTGACACTCCAGAGCACAGGGAAGTCTCTACAGTTAGTGACAGCCGTGGAATCGGTGAAACAATCCTTCCACAGGTTAGACCAGTACCAGGCCACTCTGATGATAAAGGAGCCTCCTTGTCCTCCTATTTGGACGATTCTCCAAAAGTCCATGGCCATGGTGCACAGCACAAACAGCCATCCCACTGATGAAATCAAGAAGCCAAGTACTTGGATCAGACGTTTCCTCATTTCTGAAATCACTAAATTAAAGCAGGTAGCGTCCACTCAGGTAGAATAGAAGCAGAAAACACACTTAACGTCTACTCAGCGGTGAGCAGGATGATGAGCGGTTTCCTGTTTCAGGGCAGGATGACATTGTGTCTTTGACGTGCGCTATTAGTGTTGATGAGGGCTTGGTGCAATTGTGTGAGATGTTTACTGTAAACTTTCTGGAGTGTGCCACCCGCTACAGATAATTCACACCAACTGGAGCTACATTTCAGGTTTACATTCATTATTAGTGTCCGGCAAAAATACATTTAATATATTTACAGTAAAAAAAAAGCCCATTCTTGTCACATTCACATATCATACTAACATATTATTAGGATTAAAAGGGAGATTCACTCGGATCTTCTTAAGAGAACATAACACAAAGTGCAAAGCTGCTGCCCTCTTCAGACATGCTGCAATCACTGACAAGCAGATATGACTCTGTCATACTCTGCTGACAAAACAATAACTTCATGGTCTGCTGAAACTCTATTTTATCTTTGTTATTTTGACTCGCATAATCTTCTAAAAAAACACAGCCTTCTCATCATTTGCCACACATTTCAATCAGACAAGGACACGATGCAGTCCTTTTCTGACCTTCTTCAAGTTTGCTAATTACAAAATCATAGAAACAAGAGAGTCTGTGTTTGACACAGTTTTAAATATTGTCATTACAGAAGAACAACATGTGCACAGTTAGAGGTACAACCAACAAAGGAAATGTCTTACAAAATATTAGACATTTTATTGCCACATACATAAAAAAAAGGAACAATTATGCAATGATCAGATTATAAAGGCCAACTCTTGACCATATGTTTTTGATTTAGCTGTTATACGTATACAGTATTATACAATGTTACAGCAATAATGAACAACTGCCAAATACAGAAGTTGTCTTCTGTATAGAAACACCAGAGAGTAAACTGTAGCATACAACTTTAAATGTGGAACTCTGGAAGAAACATTTCAATATTTAAACTTAGTTCCAGGTCAGTCACACATTAATATCAACAAATTGTCTTGCTATTAGACCGAAACCACCAACTTCTATTACAGTGTGCTGCATAATTTAGACTTAGTATACAGTAGATCTTTTAAGATTCACCAGTGGCTTCAACTAAAAGTGTTTTATATTCACATCCCTCACACATATACGTTCTTATCAAAGTGCAGCGTCCTGGAGGAGTTGCTGTAGTCTGGAGGCGGCCTCTGGTTTACAGACTTCGCCTGCCCTCTGGGGTAGGAGGAGATATGAGAATGTGAGGCACCACCTTTGTAGATATAGTTTGCCTGACTGTGGCTGTAAAGAGACATAAAATAGATTCATCTTCACAAGTCAAACACCTATAATTCAATCGTACATATATATTGTATAATGTAAACATGGTTTGTGTTACTCAAACTAACCTTTTGGTAAAAGAACCTGCGATGGAGAAGCAGAGCATGCTGCCTCCGAGGATACAGAGAATAGATCCTGACCAGCCGATAAAAAGCGCAGCTCCAAGTTCATACCTACAGACAAGGACTGATGCTTCATGATCATTTTTCTGAATTGTTTGAGTCACATTAAAACACTCACTGGGTGTCAGAGGATTCTTACTTCTGTGCTACAAACATTGGGTCAAAAAACTCTGTTGTAATCCGGTGTGCATAGAGGGAGCACGAAGAAAGGGAGCAGATGCCTGAGAAGAACAAGAAAAAAAAAAGGGAATCTTAATCATATCACAAAGAAAAACATACATTTTTTCATAGACTTTCCCATTATACTTACCACTAAGAAGGAAGCTTACACCAGCAAAGCAGGCAATCCTGGCTTTGTTTTTGTCAGTTCCTCCGATTTTGGTGCATTTCATTCCAACAAGGGCAAATGTGGAACCAAAAAATCCCATACAGACGGCTGCAATCATCAATCCCCTGCATGCTTGGATATAGCCTGCACACATAAAATAGAGGTCAACTTATATGCAATCAAAAGAGTGTTACGTTCTGTGGCTCCATTCTGTGGTTTTGCATTCCTTGTACTTTCACACCTGCACACCGCAAGGTCAATGGGTTAGTGACCTTGTGAACAATTCATACATAAAGCAAGAAATACAATTTGTCACAAGTAACCCTCGTTGTTTTCAGGCACTTTGTGATAGTGTCGATCACAAACGTCCCATTAAGATGTGATTTTGAGGCAAATATTACCTTTGAAGTTAACCCCTGAAACTAGTCAGCCGTGGGGAAAAGCCGCCTGAGGTTCCTCGTAAATCCCCTTCATAGCTTTCAAGCTGCTAGAACGAGGCTAAACATTGACATATTTGGAGGTAAATGAGTTGTTCCTTGAAGACTTCCAATAAGCCTTAGGGTATCTATTAGCCCTGAGTAGCAATGAACTTCTATGACTAGGAGCTGAGGTTGAACACTTATAAGGCACGGAAAACAGAAAATAAATTTGACATAATTGACCAATAAAACAAGAATCCGATAAGGGGAAAAGCTCAGACCATCCAGTGCCAGCATCGAGGGAAAGTCTTTGCAGTTGGAGATTCCAGTTGAATCGGTGACGCAGGTCTTCCACAGATTCGACCAGTAGGTAGCTGTGGTGATGACTGTTCCATCAAGTGAAGCTACCTTCCAGTAGTCTGTCGGCAAGGTGGAAGACACCAGCACCCACCCTGAAGTGCTTACAATAAAGGCCAAGATCTCCTGAAACATGCTGCTCATTCTGCAGAGAGGACTCCTCCACACTAACTGCCAATTACGTTGGTGAGACTTGAAATTGATTAATGGTTCCCTAGCTCGTAAAGCTTGTTGAAAATGTAGCTATGCTCTGCAGTAGTAAGTGCAATGGATAGGTTGTGATTGATAGTCAATGTGTTGTGGACTGTTATATTCTGCAGGGAGGAGTTTGGCCTTAAACATGAACAAGTGGCCAATAGACTATTATCATCCAGTACACGTCACTGTGACTCAGTCGTGATGATGACGTTTAAAATTAAAGCCACTTTAGGCATGCACAATTAATTATTTGCTCTGTGTTTGTGTGTGCCCATTTTGAGCAGAGGTGATGAAGTAAACGTACATTACTCTGTTACAAGTAAAGTTTGCATTTAAAATCTTACAGAAGTACAGAAGTTTTAGCATCAAAATATACTTAAATTACCAAAAGTAAAAGTACTCATTCAGCACAACCGAATACATAATATATAATTCAATCATAATTATTATAAATACTTTTAGGTAGGATACAGTACAGTGAATGTGTCACCTTCTGCCTTTCACCTTGCACTGCCACCTATAATTAATACACAACAAGAGTGCAGTGACTTCCTGAAAGACTTAAAATAGCAGGATTTAGATAACTTATTAACAGCATGTCACTGACTCTGATGTCACAGCATGTGGATGAAACTTTCAGTTACATTACAGAGAAATGTGTTAATCAATTAAGAAAAGTGTAACTGAAAATATATTTGGGATGTCACAGATAAAAAGCAAACAAGAGGGAAATGAGGCAAAAAGGGAATTCATGAAGCTTTTGTGATATGAAATAGATCGCCACCTGGTGGTTGTAGTCTATATAGTAGATAACGTTTCTATAAACACAGATGGAGCTGAGAATCTCAATGCACTCCGTAATTATTCTCTTTTTAATACATTTTGTTAACATAACATAATTCTAAATCTTCCTCGATTGGGTGAATTTATAGATTTTTTAAAAATGTATTGTATTTTATCTTCCAATTCAGTTGTAAACAATGTGAGTTGAAATATGTTCAGCAAATTGAATTTCTTTTTTTAATTGAATGGATTATATTCTCCCTTACTGGCCCCATTGCTGCCTACGACAGGTATTTGAACACTTCCTCTAAACTGATACAGACACACTCGTCTTCACATTACCAAAAAGGATTACACATTTGCAACAGTTAACCCGTGAGTCATAATCTGGAGCAGAAATCATTATTTACTAATTTTTTCAGCATGAATTAGATTTTTTGCTGTAACAATATTTGTCGAGTCATTTGAGATTATATCAACAATGACCAATAAAAGATATTGATAAAATGTTGTTATGGAAAAAGGTACAATTTAAACAAAAGAGGGATTTTTTTCTTCTTTTTTGAAACAGATGTCTGAAAAGTGGCACAATCTGAGATTTAAAATGAAAATCTGGGCATAAAAAGAAAAGATAATCTGATTATTTCACTGACAAACTGACAAAACGCTGTCAGACTGTATCCCGTACAAAGGATACTTAAAAATGGACCTCAAAATAAAGATTTCTTTGCAAATCACATCATCTAAAACTTAAAACAGTTTATTTCCCAGTCACCTTCAATTGTATTTTCAAAAACTAGTTTATTTATTAAACACCTGAAAATAAATGTAAAAAATATACATTGAATTTACTCTGCTAAGATTGAGCTTTGAAAGAACTTTGAAAGCAGTTTAATAGTTCTTGATACGTCACCTACATACTCACAAAACCAAGGAGATACATTCATTTCTGTGGTGAGGAATTTTAAGGTTACACTATGTTATTACGTGTTATGAAGATTTCAGAAAGCACCACCTCTTGGCATAACGTAGTACATAGGCACACACATGTTCACGCACTAAATGTGCTTCTAATCGCTTTATTAACAAAGAAATGCATCAGTGTGAGAACAGACAGATACTGTCATGTGGTCTCTGTGAAACACCGACCCTCTTAGCTTACCTTCCAGCTGAAGGATAGTATGATGTGGTCTGCAGTGTAGACCTCCAATGGCATTTCCAGCACAGTTGTTCCACAGACCCTGGAGCACCCAGGTCGCTGTGATGACTGAGGATGCCCGGCTGGTGGCCCTCCATTCGTTGGACACTGTGGCAGCAATCGTGGCTCCCAGCCCAGCTAGGCCGCTGAGAAGAGCCATAATCTGCAAGACTGACATTTGGAGGTTTAAGATATGTATACAGTCTTTTAGCAGATTCAAGACAATGAGAAGAAATAAAATGGCCCCAGGCAGGCAAATTACACCGTGGACATGTGTTTCATCGAGATGATTTACAGACAGGATATCTTGCCTGCGTCTCTAGTGGCGAGGGATGGACACAGGTGTCTGAAAGTGAAACAGTAAGAAAGCAGGAGCTGGCAGTTAGTCATTACATTTTGGCAAGCGGTTTTTGAAACACACATTTTGGTCTACAAATAAGGTCAAGTACCATATTAACATAAGAAATAAAGGAGTAATCAGTAATCCTTCAATGAAGAAGCAGTGTGACAAAGTCCAGTTACTGGTTCATCTATTTCCGCACACAATATTTAGCAACTGAATCACCAATGATTGTCAGCTTATGTGTGAACATGTTGTCCCTCATGAGAGTGTCAGTTTTTATCTCAAATAAAACAAGATAAACATACTACATTTAGTTCAAATTAAGCCAATTATAAAAAAGAGAACAAAACTTAATCGGCTGTAAAGTGAACCTCAGTAAAGTTTTATAGGAAATCATTAGTGAGACTAAGACTTTGTCAGAAAGATTGCAAATTCTTTGTATTATTTTACATGATTATAATTATTCATTTTTTTTATAGGATAAATACAAACAAACAGGTAATACAAAAATATATCATTATATAGATGTGTTAGGGTTGCATGTGGAGAATATGGAGTACATTTTTGAAAACAAATAAACAAAATCAAACGTTTACAATATTCTTACTGGTAAAAAAAAAAAGTGGTAGTGGGCTTCAGTATATATGACAGGAAATGGTCTTATTTTTTATCATTCACAAATAAGAAAGATTAATTATATGTATACAGTATATGTGGAGTTTTAAGTGGGGTTCCTTCATTTTATAGGTTGTGAAAACATATTCTCCTGTAGGTGTCGCTTTATTCTTTCCCTGAAACAAAAGAGAAATAGTTTTTCTCTGTGACTTGACTTGAAATGAATACTAACATGCATCCATCTGACAGGTGACATTTAAATAATTGGATGAGACCCAGAGGAAGTTCTTTAAAAAAACAGACAATCTCTAGACAATCAAATCCATGCGGGACAATATTAATTATCCATAAATTGTTTACAGGATAAAATATTGCATGTACTGTCTAAGAGACTAACAACAGAATGACTTACTCTGGTCCACAAGTGAACGTGTGTTACAGGGGAAAGGATAAAATATAAATATGGCAGCATCAATGAACTTGTCTATACAAACACGTGTCAGAGGAAATACAAAACATTTTGTAAATCTTACATTTGTTATATGTTTAAACATATTTCCAATGGCTTAGTCATTTAAAGATGAAATCATTGTTTGAAACAGATACAGTAATCAGATTAGACGGGTTTGGTACATTTTGATTTATGAATATAGGTCACAATTAAATGAATCACATGCGATTTATAGCAATAATTCATATTCTTATAATCCAAACATTGCATTTTTACACGTTTCTGCTACTTTATTCTTCTACTCTACTACATCTTAGAGGGAAATATATTATATTACAGTTATCTGACTGGAATAAGTGGTGATCTTTTTACATACTGCACACAGTACAAATCTTCACATTACCAGGTAGTTTTTGCATGTTATTGAATCCTTAAAAAGGGGTAAAAGTGAATATTTATTTTGTAGATTTACGTCTCATTTTGTTTTCTTATTTCTCAGGGAGGAATCCCTTATTCTTAGATTTCTCAAATGTCTGGAAAGTTGATTTCTATTGGAAGTATTTAAATAATCTAACTACCAGACTGACATATTTTCACTTATTATTTAAGAAAAGGACCTAATAACTAATTAATAATGACTAAGAAAGTCCATCACACAAAGTAGTTGAAATTAGCTCCACCATGACCAGCTAAGATTTAAGTGCTGTTTACAGGTGAGTTTATAAAAACAATTCAATAATATATCAAACAACGTAATATAATCATACAAAACACTATATGGACAAATTACGCATGAGTACCATAACTTTTGTTACAATTTCAGATGATATTATACTTTGTGTACATAACGATGGTGCGGGTGAGGACAGATTTCCTGACACGAGGGAGTTTGGGAAGTGATGGAGACTTCCGTCAGCCAATCCCCAGGCGGTGGGCGGGGTCACGCAGCGCCCGGCTCACCTGACTTCCAAGCCGGTTTGGTTAGGGTCAGGGTTCCAGTAGTAATCCTGTCCTGAATGTCTGTCGGTGTGATATTGACAGACATTGGAGTTTACAGCATCTGTTCTCTCAGGGTTTACCTCCTCTGAGTCTTTGTCGATATCCCCCGAGTCACACAGCCTGCAGAGAAAGTCCTCAGGTCGCTTTTGACTGCTGGGGGGCATGGAACAACTGCGGAAGGAGGCGAAGGATAATCCGTCGGCTTCAGCTAATCTTCTCTCCAAGATTTTCTTCTGGTAAGAAAAGCAGCCCGCAGTGACAGCCGTGTTTGACATAATTGAATGGAGAGCTCTCCAGTGTGACAGTTTGTGGCCACTCAAAAGACAGACTGTCCCCTGGATGTGATAGCAGGTAGCTGCAGAGCATCCGTCCATGCGTAAACATAAACCACACTGTTCCCACACAGAGGAGAGAGCTCATGCTCTTGGGTATAAATGCTTTCCTGTAGTCTTAGATGACAGACTAGTGCAGAGTAATTCTAGAATAGCATGGAGCATGAAAAATTGGGCCGGTATGTTTCAATAGTGAAGTAAAAGTAGATAGTTATTAAAAAGTACTATAGTAAAGAACATGAGAGACAGTATTACACATAGGTTATACATTATAAAGTAAAAACGTTTTGGAAGTGTGCTACAAATAAATTAATTGTTGACTGTAACATAACATTTCACTTAAATTGTGTGTTAACAAAACAAGTTGTGTTTAAACTTTGCAAAGTAAAGCTGTCATGGTTTAAAGAACTCACCACCAGCTTAACATCTGAGTAAAAGAGTTAACAAACAGTGGGATCAGCATTACTGTCACAGTCCCTGTAGCCCAACATTCAACATCAAAACACACAAGTTTTTGTATGTAAACTATTAATTAAAAATCGACACAATGCTCTTTGAGATTCTATACAGTTGCAATTAAGCTCCCGCACAAAGTTAGGCAGTGTGTGGGAGTTTATTTGCAACTTTTCAGCTACTCATCCCTCTCCTACGCACCTGTCTCATGAAATAGATGTGCAAATTGTTTTTCTGCTCTGAGAATCTAAACAGTATCATAACATTGCGTTACTCAAGTGTGTCAGTTTTTTCTTACACCCCTCATACAGGTGGACTCCATCCGTAATGCACAGTCACAATGCACTTCTGTGTTCTGGTGAAAACCTCTATCTCCTTTTTATTTTCATGCATTCTCAAGCTAAGCTAAAACTAGGTTTTCATAGTTTATTTGAACAATAATTTCAATAATTATTTTCAACTACATACTTTCATGTACTTTCTCTCTAGTTGGCTGAATCCCTTGTTCAGAATCGGGTACAAGAGGAAGTTGGAGGAAGATGACATGTATAAAGTTCTCCCAGAGGACGCTTCAGATAGACTCGGGGAGGAGCTACAATGGTAAGACATGGAGTAATATCTTATTCATTCAGTTCAAATACTTATTTACTGTGATTATCCCAAAGGTCAAAGTAGCTAATACTATGATTAGGTTTATATTCTAGGAGTCTGACGCCACAGTGATCAGTTACTGCATGCACTTTACAGACATTCTGATCTGGTACCATGTACACCTCCTTATGTTAGTAGCCCAGTAGCTTTAGTCCCATACTAAGCAAAAGTCATATTAAAAGGACCTCCTTCTCCACTGGGAGAAAGTGTTTAGTAACAGTCAAATATCAAACAGTCTTGGTTCACTGTCCCATTCAATAACTCAGTATAGCAAAAATCTTGGTGTCATTTTTGAAAAATGAAAACATCATCTTGGACAAACATGTTGAATCAATGGCTCAGTCCTGCTTTTATCATCTCAGAAACACTTCAAGGATTAGAGCGTTTCTTTATCACTGGAAACTGTTATCGACACTTTCAGAACCAGTCGATCAAACTACTGTAATTCATTCTCCCACCTCCTTCTCATCCAAAACTCTGCTGCAAGGATTTTGACTCGGGCTAGAAAACATGACCACATCTCACCAATCCTGGCTGCGTCACACTGGCTACATGTTGCTTTTAGAATTGATTTAAATATATTACTCGTTACATACAAAGCCCTGAGAGGCCTCGCCTAAGTTATTTCTCTTATTGCCCAATGTCCCTTCCCGCACCCTCCTTGGATGCGTCGATCCTGATTCCTGATTCTTACACACAGGTGATACAGCCTTTGCAGTCGGGACTCATAGACTTGGAATGACCTGCCTGAGGCAATCAGGGCTGCAAACTTTATCTCGTCTTTTAAATCCCTTATAAAAATAAAATAAAATGGCTTTTCGGAGATTTAATTTTATGTTTCATGTAATTTCAGTTAGTTTTACTCTCTGGGTTTTATTATGCTTTTAGGTTTTAGCTTTTAGTTTGGTGCTATATAAATAAGTTAATTTGTATTTATATTAATAGTGTATTAATATTGTTATTAATCTTATTATGTTTATTATTGTTATTATTATAGTAGCCGCACCACTGCCGGGCACCTCTCCACCTGCATATCTTCTAAATAATTGTCTGATGCAAAAATCAATTTTTGCGTCAGAGTTCACTTTGTGCTTGGAGGGGAGCCCACCTAAATATTGACAGTGCGAAGTTTAGCATGGTGAAAATGTCAGCACCTCCTCCATGCGAGGCCAGGGTCGAAGATATCACTTAAAAGTATAGTTCAAGTTCTTCACAGCTAAGACTAATGATGAATAATGACACATACCCACAGTTAGATACTGAAGCTGCAGTCATTTGGGTTTTTGTATTAAACTGTGGCAACAAAGCAAAGCTCTTCCTTTTATAAATTATATCCAATTAGAAGTCAAGTCTCGCTATTATTTAGTCATTATGATGCAGTGCTAGAAATACTTGATTACAGTACCTCAGTAAATATTCTACCATGTAGAAACATGCATTTAGATTGCCACACTAAAGTATGTAGTAGTATAAGATGCACACTTAGTCAGTTACACAAGCAAGCTAATATAATAATAATAATGAATTTTTCAGCTTGAATTAAAAATGTTTTACGATTTCTTAAACATTCAGTAGTGCAAAAGTTACACTGCATTATTATAGATTACTGACTGCTTTTCTTTTGACTTTTGAAAGGTACTGGAACAGAGAGGTTCAACAGGCGGCTAAAGATCTGCGCCCACCCAGACTTGCAAAAGTTCTCGTTCAGTGCTATTGGAGATCATACGCTCTCATTGGAATATACATCTTTATAGAGGTACAGTGCAATCTCAGAAACCAAATGCCTACAGAGAACAATGCTACATTAAGACATGCATTTAGCTTTTTAATGCAGCACATTCACACATCTGCTTTACATCTCATTTTCAATCAGGAAGTTATCAAAGTCATTCAGCCAATGCTACTCGGGAAGATAATCGAGTACTTTGAGAGTGATGACCCCACCAACACAGCTGCAGTCTATGAGGCCTACAGATACGCTGCAGGCATCTCCTTGTCGACCATGGGCCTGGCCGTTCTTCATCATCTCTATTTCTACCACGTCCAGCGAGCGGGCATGAAGATTCGTGTGGCCATGTGCCACATGATCTTTCGGAAGGTCAGTGAGACGCGTATGTATAACGTCATCCTCTGTCATATTCCTGTGGTTTGCATGACTGGGATTTAACACCTTTTGTTCTGCAAAGGCTCTTTGTCTTAACAGCAAAGCATTTACCAAAACTACCACAGGACAAATTGTGAACCTCTTATCCAATGATGTCAACAAATTTGATGAGGTAATTATCAGAAATCCTCTTATATCTTTAAATTCAGTTTCTCTATGTGACTTACTTATTCATTAATACAAACCACACGTCAGTAATTCTTTCCTCTCCATCTTTTCTTAAAGGTGACCTTATATTTGCACTTCCTGTGGATTGGTCCTCTACAAGCAGCAACTGTGATATTATTGTTGATGTATGCGATCGGCCCATCATGTCTCGCGGGAATGGCTGTCTTCTTCATCTTGATGCCAATACAGACTATGTTTGGACACTTGTTCTCTAGTCTCAGGTTAGTGGTCATTTGCCAGATTGATCAAATATAGAAAACTATTTTCTCTACTTATGTTCGTATGTTGCACTGGTGCCATTGCTGCAATCTATGTGTGTTGTTTTAGGGCTGAAACAGCAGTCTTAACAGATGACCGGATACGGACAATGAATGAAGTCATCTCTGGGATACGTGTCATAAAAATGTATGGTTGGGAGAAGCCCTTTGCTGCATTGGTGGATGAGGTCAGAAGGTACAGCAAAAAACAAAATGATTTTAAATATATTAACAACTTTTGTAATGTCCTCTATATTAACAAGCATATACAAAACAAATGATCTTGTTTGCTGCCAAACATATCAATGATAATGTTTGTTAAACAGTGTATACTGATAACATTTCTTCATATTGTACAGAATGGAAATTTCCAAGATCATGAAAAGCTCCTACCTGCGTGGCCTGAACATGGCATCGTTCTTTGTGGCCAACAAGATCATCGTCTTCATCACCGTCTGCGTCTACGTACTGACAGGAAACCAGTTGTCTGCTAGCAGAGTGTTCATGGCTGTTTCCCTCTACGGGGCGGTCAGACTAACCATCACGCTCTTCTTTCCCTTTGCCATAGAGAAGGTCTCTGAGTCTCTCGTCAGTATTAAAAGGATTCAAGTAAATACACCACAGACAGAGACTATAGTATACCCAGTGCGTGTTGATTACTGTCTATGGAAACTAAAACTCTGAATGTTATTCTTCTTTTAAGAATTTTCTTCTGCTGGATGAAGTTGCTCCACAGCATCTGGGGCTTCCTGTTGCAGATAAGAAGGACTGTATGGTGAAGATTCAGGATTTAATATGCTACTGGGATAGGGTGAGAATTATTGTGGGCAGAGTGTCTCCTTCCTATCTGTATGTGCAACAATCCTTACACCCCTCCAGGAAGGACAGAGGACGTTGCTATACAGATTGTGAAGCCTCTGCGACAAACTTGTGATTTTGAGCTATAAGTAGGCTAAACTCAACATTAACAGACTTACTGAATAGCTACTACATGACAGTTTCTGTTCATTTACTTTTTCTTACAGACGCTAGAGGCTCCAACTTTACAGAATGTGTCTTTGACAGTGAAGCCAGGGCAGCTCTTGGCAGTAATTGGACCTGTTGGGGCTGGAAAGGTCAGGTCAGTTTTGCAGTCTCAGGTTTATAGTGATTGACACACATGAGACATGTTAAGTAACTCAAAATGATTGTATTAGTAATAAAGTGTTGAATCAGTGCTGAGGTTTTACCTTTTTACCAGTAGGCCTACTTGAATGCCATAAACAATGGAGATATTAAATGTTTGAATGTGTCGGAAATACCAATATATCTTATTTTGACCATAAATAAATCCTGTTGTTTTATTTTAGTGTTGCAGCTCTTATTAAAGCCAACTAGCAACTAGCTGCTATAACGGCTAGCTTGTATGCAGGCAGCAGAATGCATTCTTTTGGTTAACTAAAATCAATGAATTGTCTTTTTGGAAACATACTTCACTTTATTACCAAGAATTAGATGAGAATATCGTTGTTGCTCTCGAGTTTGTGTGGCAAGTGTGGAGCTAGTGGCAGAAGACGGTTGGCTTAGTTAGTTCAGCATAAAGACTGGAAGCAGGGGAAACAGCTGGTCTGGCTCTCTCTAAAGTAAACCTATGTTGTACATTCTTTGTTTCCAACACAAACAGAAACAACACTGTGCGTTTTTACTTTATCTCTCGTAAACAGCAATCTTTATGCTAGGCTAAGCTAAGCTAAGCTAAGCTAATTGCTTCCTGGCTCTATGCTCCGCACTAAGTTCCTGCGGTATCTTTTCATCTAACTCTAAGAAAGTGATACTAAGCTTATTTCCCAAAATATCAAATGTGTTAAATCTTAGTTTTTTTGTGATGTGTTTGTGCGTGTCAGTCCTCACTCCTCAGTGCCATCCTTGGAGAACTAAGTCAGGAAAGTGGTTTGATCAAGGTCAAAGGAGAGTTGACATACACTTGTCAGCAGCCGTGGATTTTACCTGGTACGATTCGAAGCAACATCCTTTTTGGCAAAGATCTCAACCCGCAGAAGTACGACAGAGTGCTGAGAGCCTGTGCCCTCAAGAGAGTGAGAATCACTGTTGATTCATGTTACGTAATATAAGTATTAGAAAAGTTTAGCATGTACTGAGTTCCGTGTAAATGTGAATGACCGGTAAGGGTTGCATTTGCACCCTGTTCAGGACATGGATGTGTTGCCAGGTGGTGACTTGACGATGGTCGGGGACAGGGGGGCCAACCTCAGTGGAGGACAGAAGGCAAGGGTCAGCTTAGCAAGGTGTGCTATAATTTAGCAGCAATTAACATTTTTATTTAATGATGGTGACAAATATAACCTCCATATGTGTGCATTTTTTAGAGCAGTGTATCAGGATGCAGATATTTACTTGCTGGATGACCCTCTCAGTGCCGTGGATGCTGAGGTGGGAAGGCACCTCTTTGAAGAGTAAGTCTTGTTACTAACATCTCCCCATTGTTTTTTATGAAGCTCTCTAGTGGAAAGTCAGTTAATCAGGAGATGAAAATATGTGTTTTCTTCAGGTGCATTTGTGGACTTTTGAGGAATAAGCCTCGTATCCTGGTTACTCATCAACTGCAGTATCTGAAGGCTGTGGATCAAATTGTTGTCTTAAAGCAGGTGTGTGTGTGTGTGTGTGTCTGTGTGTCTGTGTGTCTGTGTCTGTGTGTGTCTATGTGTGTGGAAGAGTTTTAGTGTTATAATAATAACTGATGATTAATAATAATTATAATGGTCAACACTAATGTATTACTTTTATTTGAATATCTTTCATATACTGTATGCAAAATATTCAAGAAAAATCTGTGAAAAACCTTAATGACAATGTTATTCTATCACTTAGAGACACACAGGAATATACAGTATGTGTCAGGGAGGATTTGGCATTATGTAAGAGTTTAGAAGTAACATGTATAGGGATTAAAACTTATATTGACAGGGGCTCATCTTCTTCTACTTTAATATCATGTCACTTCCAGATGTTATGTGTGTGAGTAACTGAATCTCTTTTCTGTCAGGGTCAGATGGTGACCCGGGGGACCTACAGTGAGTTGCAGGGCTCTGGACTAGACTTCACCTCCCTGCTTGAGGAGGAGGAGGGCCAAGAGGAGGAGAGGCAGAGCGGGACCCCCATCCCCGGGACTCTCTCCCGCTTCCCCCATACACTCTCTGACAACTCAATGTCCTCCCTGTCCTCCCTGTCCTCCTCTCGGCACACTTTGATGAAGGGACCAGAACCACTTGGCGAGGTAGGTATATTTGAAACATTACAATACTAAAATTATAATTGGCAAAAGGCAGTTTTCATCAAACTTTAAGCACACGCGTGTAACAACCTCATTGTGGGAAAAGGCTTGTTGTGCATTCTACCAGCCACTAGAGGGCAGAAGGTATTCATCTTTTCCCTGCTGCTCATTAGAGCCTGATCTAAAGTGCTGCTCATTGACACTAGTGTCTATCTGAAGGTAGTGCAACCAACAGAGGAGGAAAGCCGCTCAGAAGGAAACGTCGGCCTGCGTATGTATGTGAAGTATTTCAGGGCAGGCGCTAACTTCCTGGTCCTCTTCACCCTCATTTTACTCAATACCCTAGCACATGTGAGTCAAATCTTTCTATTATTTGGTATGTGGTTTCTAGCAATTTTAGAAAAATACAACTCTTAATCTATCTCAAGTAAATTTTGTCAAAATTAAATGATGTTATAAATTGTCTTGATAAATACTAATTTGTGACATTGTTTTGATTCTATATATTTTTTTGTGTGTGTTTATTTAGATTACATTTGTTCTACAGGACTGGTGGCTTGCTTGCTGGTGAGATTTTATTTATTTTACACCCTGTTAAAAAACATAAATGCTTCCAAAACATTGAGAATAGAAGGTTTTGCAAGTCAAACCGACTATTTTCTGAGACTGGAAAAGGTTGATTATTTAATAGAAACTGTTTCTCTTGGCATTATCTGTCATTTGTTGACACTGACCTTGTGCTTCAGGAGGAATATGTTCTGCTTAGTGCCTTTGTGTTGCAGCGTTCTTTCTCCGTTGTGTTTATTTGTCCTTGTGGATTTTTGGTTCTTTTGTGGCTGACTTGCAGGGCCTCTGAACAGAAGCACATCAATGTGACAGAGCCCCTCAATGGCAGCTTCCCTCGGCAGCTGGACCTTGACCTGTACCTAGGTGTTTACGCAGGTGAAGCTCACTGAATGCACATTGCTTTTTGTGTACTGTTGAGGCTCTAAATACGGCAGCCATTCAATGAACAGATCCACAGTTCTTTGGCTGTGGCCCAAGGCCTTCAAGGCCCAGTGTACGTGTACGTGTACATGGGCCTCAGCTGTACAGGGAGATAGCAGTACCTTTCTTGTTCTCTGCTGTTGGATTGTCTCCCTGTGACTCCTGGCCTCTTCACTCTTTCAGGCTTTGTATTCACAGGGTAGATCAGCATTCAAGACAAAAAGATAAATATCATTGAAAGCAAAACTGAAGTAGAATATATGATTTTTCAACGTCATTCAGCATGTTAAATAATGGAATCTTAAATGCATAGCTGACCTTGGAACAGGTACAAGGACAACATTGTTGTGTGCTGATGGATTTTGTTCTGTGCTTTTGTCAGGGTTAACAGCCACTTCAGTGGTGTTCGGCTTCCTTCGCAGCTTGGTCTTCTTTAATGTCCTGGTGAGCTCGGCCCAAACCCTACACAACAGCATGTTCAACGCCATCCTGCGGACCTCGGTACACTTTTTCGATATCAATCCAATTGGTAAGTGGCTCACCTCAATAACTTCTCATTTGATTGACTGATAAGGGTTGTGCAGGAATGATGAGAGGATTATGAGATGTTAGCATCATGTGGGGCCTGATGGAGAAGTTATTGTTCTAACATCTCACCACTAGAGAGCAGACTGTTACTTACTTTGTCTGTTTGTGTTCCATCTACTTTACAAACATCTATATGCTTGGCCTTAAACTCAATAGTTTGTTATTGCTTTCAAGTTCTCTAAAATATGGTAACTTGCGTTTGCAAATGTTACAATTTTCAAATAAAAATGTAAATATTTGTTTTCTTTTCAAATATTTAAAAGTATCATCGCATTATTAAATTGTTTATGTAATGTCTCTATAAATAGAACTCATAACGCATACATGTTAATCAGAATATCTAATATGATCTATTATTAATATAAAGGCGGGACATTTAGTCACACGTGCTTAAAGATGGTTTTCTGTTTGTGGGATTTATGGGGTTTATTATCTAAGTGTGAATAAACTGGCATCACAAAAGTCGCTGCTGAGAAGTAAAGCCTTTATAACCGGGAAGCAAATTCAGTCAAAACATCTTTGTGATGTGACTTAATATATAGCCATAATGTATTTAAAAATGAGAAAAGAGAGTGCTATCTTTTTTTTTTTATTGTGAGCTCGAACAAAAAGCAAACAATCATATTGAATAAATACTGTTTGCACTAGATCTTGCACAGTGTTGTGTTTGGACTATAGAGCTGTGTAAATAAAGACGTATTTGTCTTGTGCGCTGTATCAGAAATCTTCGATTATTTCATTAGCTTTGTAGGCTGTAGCTGCCGGGTCAATGGAGTGGCCAGATGGACAAGATTTTAAAAGTGTGCAAACACTCCAAATACATCTGACTTTACTCAGGGAGGGCTGCTGGGCTTTTTTCTCCAGGCGTGTTTTGCGCCTCCTTTAAAAAAAAAAAAATATATATATATATATATATATAATAGATAAACCAGGAAAACAGTTATCTTAGCTCTATGATTTTGTGGTTTTAATTTATGAATTTTAATTAGAAGTAATGTCACTTCAATCTGTCATTCATATCCAAAGTCAACTGTCAAGTGGCCCACTTTGATAACTTTAATTTTTCTGAAGCATTGTTCACCTGTCAGCAGATAATTACTCAGCCTAATCTCTTCATAGTGACATGCATGTACAACACAATCAGCTCGGCTGGGAATTCTCAACAAGAAGGGAACTTGTATCTGTATAATGAGTCATAATAAACTGCTAACACAAGTCTAAATATGATTTGAGGGTGTTCAGGAGCTTGCGGTTTCTTCTGGCATTAGAGGTGGGTGCAGCGACAAAGCTTTCCTTTGCATAGCTGTGTTTGGAGCAAACACCACAGGTCTTAATCTTTGGCTTTTGTTTTTACTCCTGCCGTTGTGTTACATATTGGACTACCTGACAGCTTATCTGGGTGTGCCTTGCTTGGTAATCTTCGCACGGGAGGAGAACAAACACTTTGAATAATGTAATAATCTGTTTAATAGCGCAGCAAAGGAGAGGCTTAACAGACACTGCTATCTGATTGCTGTTGTGTGGCTATCAGTAACCATTGTATGACCAGTCCAGTCATTACAGCTTGGCCTCCAGGCTGGCAAACAACACTGTGTGTCTGACTGGATTTGTAGACAACTGTCCCAGAAAGTGAGAGTCTTTTGTTCTTTGTCCAGGCAACAGTAGATTAAGCATGACCATGATTTTTTTAATTTTTTTTAAACTATGTCAAAGTTTCACTGATTTACGTGGCTTTTTCTTCTCCTGCTCTGTATTTTTTTTTTTTATTCCTTCACTTGAGTGAAACCAAAAGACCCGGACAAACACAGCTGTTGTCAGTTCTGCCGGTTTTCTCTCACTCTTTATTCCTTTCTAAACATGTTGCTTCTGTCAAAAAACATTTTATTCTTTCTTTATACAAGAACTGCCACTTCCATCACAACTGCCTCCACATCAACTACTCTCGCAATAAGTGTGAGTAATTTGTAACTGCGTGCCCATGTGTTGTTAAGGATTTGACAACTGTTTATATGTGTAAGTGATAGGTGCGCTGCTGCTGAACAGGCCCAGTGTTTGATAGCTGTCCACGGAGTAAAAGGTTACCATTTCAAGCATCACTGCACAAAGGTCTTATTTGTTATTCTGTGAATGTGGTTTATAACAATAGAGTACAGCAGTGGTGAATTATGATTGACGGAGAGGCATTGTAGCTCTTCTGTATCAGCCCCTGAATGCCTCTGTGCCATTTGAATCATGTGTCTGTGTTATCTTTTGTGCTGTGTGGAAATAGTTGATTTCCAAGTTGGGGCTTTTTGTGATTAAAACCTTTCTATTTTGCAACAATACTATTTGATAAGAAGATATCTAGATGATGTTGATAACACCACAGACTGTTTTTTCCTCTACTATATTAATTTATATAACTTAATATATTCATGTTGCTCAATTTCAGTAATATATATAGTCTTATTACAGCTGTTCATCCAAATGTGATCCAGTTAGAGCAGCACAGACAGCGGTGGATGTGTTGAGCTGATGTTGATCCCTGTAATTTAGTGTCATTGAGTGGGCTAATCCCCTCAGAGACTGCAGGCCAGGGCTTCAGCTCATCAGCAGAGTCAAGGAGTGGAGTTTCATTCAACACACACACACACACACACACACACACACACACACACACACACACACACACACACACACACACACACGCGCGTACACCTCTACCGTCCCACTTTCAAATCGACATAGTGGGCCATCTCAGTGCTAGGTGTCACTCAGTTGCTGTTGATGCAGGGAACATTAGATCTTCTGTAGTCAGTGATGTGAGATTCTAATTGTGTCTACAGAGGCAATGTTTTTAATGTCTGTATTTCAGGTCTGGGATGCAAGAGTGTTAAGAGCGAAGTCGAGGAAGTACTGCAGAGAGGATGATGATATCGAGGTGTGTAAATTGAATGTGGAGATGGAGCCGTGTGTGTGTGTGCAGTATGGCTGATAGGGCTCCCCCTCGCTCGGCACTTCCACTATTTAATTGCATGAAAGGGAAGCAGAGGAGATTGCAGGAGCCTGGCGGTGTGAGCGAAGAGAATGGATTTAGAATGTATTAGTATTGGCAGCAAGGCGCCGGCGGTGGGAGGCTGCCCCAGGCCCCGAGGCCCTTCATGGAAGTGCAGGTGAGCTGTGCCACCTCCAGCCTTGGCAGCCCCCTCCCCAGTATTCCTTCATTATCGCACTTGCCTTACTGAAAAGCCCCTCCAACTGCACTGGGCCCACACATGGAGCAGTTCTGAGTTGTCCCCTTATCTTGATGTTTACAGGGAACAGCGATTTGCCACACGCCCTGCTCTAGCCGGACCCCACTGTTCCACTTCTTTAAGTGTGATTGGGGGCCCTGCTTACCTAATATCTCCACCTAAGGGGCACCTTAGTTGGGAGGGCTTGATATTTCCTGAGCCTTAAAAAGTGGTGCAAATCACCCCTGGAGTCTTAAACCATGAGAAATTGTTTGATACTAATGCTGCTGATATCCTGAAACGTCTATACCCCTCTCTACACAATAGGTGATATTGTTGACAACCACCCATAGTGATTGAAGCCATTGTCCCACACCGATCTTACCTCATAGGCATTTCCATGCAGTGAATGTCTTTGTGTAACTGCATCACTGTAATGTATCCCCTCTATAGTCTGCGCTGGATGGAGAAAGGCCTTTACTTCATCCCCTCTGAAACTCTCTGTTAACTGAGCCGCTTGTCAAACAGCTGATAGCTGACTGATGTTCTCTGCTCTAACACCCTCTAACCATGGGATGATGTAACCCAGAGAAACCTATCCTTTTCTTATTGGCATTGTTTGTCAGATATGCATGAATTTAGGTCATCTATGGCTTAGACAGTAAAATTACATAAAATATTATTGGATCTTCCACAAACACAGTTTGACAAGTACTCCCCCCATTCCAAGACTAAAGCAGCGATATTCTACACTCGTATAGTAGCAGCTCTACCCCCTTGCATGAACCCTCCCCTCGGGATGTCTGTATGCTAAAGGGGCACTCACACTGTGAATAAGATTAGTCTGCCTCCAAGTGTACAACATGCTTACGCCACTTGACTTTGAATCAGTACTGATTTGGAGCATTGCTGGATTGTTGCGGGGAATAATGCTCTGGCTGGGTTTATGCAATGGCTGTTATGGGGAGCCTGGCCTCGTCTGCATGCATGTTTTAGGCGGGAGCGGCATTTTGGATAAAGCTGTAAGCTGCTTACGGCCGTGGAGAGAGGTGATTACAGGGCCCACCTCCGTAGGACTGACTGGAAGGCTGGGAGGCAAGTTTTAGGTCAGTGGTGCCATGGCTCCACTCCACCACGCCTCCAGTGTGCCATACTGCCACATTCTGCCAATGTGCCGCTTAGCAATTTCCTCTCTCGGTCCCTGACAAGTCCCATCCTGCCTATTCTATGAGTCTAGATAAACTCATCTGCATGCTTGCAGGGTTAGTTTAACTTTATCATGATTTGTACCCTAAATATGTGAATGCTGCTTTATTTGCATTCTCCTCAGACAGATATTGTTGTTTGCTTAGTGATGTGTCATCGTGACAGACAATGGGTTGCTTAAGTACAGTATTAAACATTGTGACACCATTTTGAAGGCGCTGTGACAGAGCATATACACGACACTACACACAAGATATCTACAGCTTGTTTGTGTCTTTTTCATAGAGCCCAGTTCCTGTAGTGGTATCGCTAGCACTGCTCTGGTACTTCTTGTCTGCCTCTGAGAGTCGGAGGACTTCCTTCAGGGACAGAGATAGAGAAAGCCTTTCTGTCTTGCCTGCCTTTAGGTAGTGCAGTGTGAGGATTTGCTATCACTGACCCTGCAGTAAACATTGCGGGAAAGCAACTGGAGTGTAATCTTATGTGCTGTGGGACAGGAATAGGGGAGCAAGGTTACTAAAAGAGTCACAATAAAGGGCTGCCACAGCACCTACAGAGCACCAGACAAAAATAATGAACACCTGAGCAGATTGGAGGCAACTCAATTAACGTCACTGACACTGCCAGTCAGAACATAAAGGCAGGTACGCAGCTTCTGTTGCCCTTTTGTTTCCAAACAAAAGGTTCCCTCGTGTATTCAGCCAAGAGTAGGGCAGTCTTTATGAAATGCTAGACAAATAATGATTCATTGTTTAATCTAGATAGGTTGTTTTTCATCTGATATCACACTCTGTGTATAAGCTCTTTTCTATTAAACTGGAGGGGACATTGGTAACAGTTGCTCAATATTGCAGTGAGCCTAGAAGGACATTGAAACTGACTAGATATTGTTTTTCATGGGTGCAGAGTACAAGAGAAACAATTTTAGTATTTTACCTAGATTTGTTCCACAAAAGTAGGATTTCTTTTTAAAATGACATCTGCAAATGACATTGCATAATAAATACTCCAAAGTGTGCTCTCACACTGTACAATTAGAAACGATATCGCCTCATTTTACTACATGACTTCTGATCGTACGAATGATGCACATCTCTATAAACATTAAAACGAAATTCTGCCGTCAATCGTGTGATTCTATCCTACATAGATGTACTCATATGTTATATAATCTGTGCTTTTGTGTTGTGTTGTTTCCCAGGAAGAATCCTCAACAGGTTTTCGAAGGACATCGGTTACCTGGACTCTCTGCTTCCATGGACGTTTGTGGACTTTATCCAGGTGAGTCTCACCTCGGCAGGTTTGGTCGCTGGCGCTGCAGCATGGGAAGGCCATTTCATGCCTGGCTAAACCTGCTTTGTGGTCCGGGTCCCCTAATCTGGAAACAATTACTGTAGGATTACCCGCCAGCGCGGCCCAGCGCCTGCACAGATTTAATAAAAGTGTGCACATAGGCTGAGGGCGTGGCTCCCTCAGTGTGACACAACAGAAGCGGCATCTTCAGAGAATGTGTTTGGAGACTAAGCAAGTGATTGGGAGAGAAAAAGGTACCAAAGAGGAAAATAAAGGCCACAGGATGATGGGGATGATGTGGAGGAAAACAGTGGGTAGGCGAGGAGGGGGGTGACAAGGATGATGTGTTGAGTGGCAAAGAGAAGAAGTGTGAGCAGCAGGCGTACGATGTGTTTGCAGGAGTGAAGCTGGAAGGTCAGTTGGAACAGATCCAGAGCGGGACTTGCCCCTTTCAGCGCAATTCACCTAATGCTCTACAGTCTTCTAGGCCTGGTAGCCAAGGGCCACCCTGGTGCATAACCAGGTTAGGTTACCAAATGCCACCCTGCCACCGTGACAGCCATCTCCCACGAAAGCCTGCGGAGATGAGCCAGCTCATGCACCTAGCACCACAAAGAAGGGAATGTTCGCTGCACAATTCGAGGTAGAGGAGCAGGCGTGGCTCTTTGGTTAGGGCCAAAGAATAGAACAAAGGCGCGCTGAAAACGAATCCCCCTTCCACAATGCCTGAGTGATGTTTGTGGCAGATACCCATCTCACAGTAGACAAAAGCCATCTTAAATGCTGAAAGCACAAAAGATCATATGCACAAAAGCTTTTTGTCTTCTATAGTTTCCCTCATTTTGATAATAAGGTGAATAATGGCTGGAGTAAAATAATAAGTTTCTAGAAGGCGCATAGTTCCAACTGAAAACAGTGAAAGTAGATTAGGTCATGACTAAAAACTGACTTGTATCGCACATATGTACTCACTGTACTTCAGGTATGACTTGTCCATTCCACCATGTTAGTTATTACCTGCGTTATCTTGGAATACACGACACAATACTATTCCAAATGTGTCTGTATTGTGGTGAGAAATAGCTTTCAGAATCTGAAGAGCAAACTGTCAAAATAAGACTGGATGTGCTCATTGTTTCTGCCTTTCTTCTGCTGCAGCAGAAAGTGGGAAGTGATTGTGATTGTGGACAAAGGTGGCATCCTTTGAACAGAACACTTTTGTTTGTGCTGCTTTCTGCTCTTGTTTGCAGGTGTCTTTCATGGAGCAGTCTTTAATGCTTTCAGGAAGGACGATTTTCACTCTTTTTATCAAAGTATTAGCCGCACAGAAAAGCTGCTGATCCTGACTATTGTTGCTCATTCGCGGAGGGACATTTCCCTATAGTTATTGTTTAAATGGTTGTCAGGGGGGGAATAAAGTGAAACTTCATAAACAATGCCCTAACTGGTTTATCTCTCTCTATGGGGAGAGGCCGCTTCTGTGCGGGGATTTGCACCAGAGCATCCACCTTTATGGTGGAGTAAGCACTTCACAGCCCCTCAGCACTGCCCCCATACCCGCCTAACAAGGGGATTCCCTCAAGCTAGGGGAACCTGGTTACACCCTAGAGCCCTATTTTTTTCACAGGTCTCATTTAGTAGTAATTTGGTGTATTGGGGAAAAGGCTTTTTCTCTTCTCTCTTTATGGTCAGGGGACAAAGACAGAAATGTCAATTAAAAACACCTCAGCCTTCGGGGACTGTCTGCTTTTGTGTAGACTTGACCTTTAAATCCTGGGTTGCCTCTATTTTCACAGAGGGGGCAGAGGAGTAGGGCAAGACAATAAGAGGTGAGTACAGGGGTCTTTCAGTGGAGGATTTTGTGTGAAGGCTCTTGACCAAGTCACAACACTAACTGTGGGGTCCATATCTACTTTCATGGGTCTTCTTAACCATCCACGCTAATTCAGTTTGTCATCATGTGTTAGACACCAGCTGACAGTTACTTTCATTTAAGTGGGACTTAGCCTGGCCTCGCCAATGTTAAGGGCATATAAACATGCATAAACAGTGGCTCATAAATCATAAAATTCAGCAGTAAAAAACCTACAGTCATCTGGAGAGGGAGAAAATTGTTTAGAGTGCGTGTGAGAAAAAGAGGGAGTGCATGTGTGCAGTATTCAGACACAAACCCAGCACCGAAGAAACACACAGCATAGATGGCCATTGTCTAAAAACACTGGCGGGTGGATCGCTGTGTGAGTCTGTATATTGTGGCACATTGTGTGTCAGGCCTTTTCAGCGGCTTTGTGGGATATGAGAACTGCTGACGTAACCGTGAGTGCTGTAGGATGGGATTTCACTGGCTTTCTCTGCTTCTTTACCACGCGGGTGACAGAAGAAGTGAAGAATGTACTGGCTCCAGGCGTTACACAGGTTAGCCTGAGAAACACAGGAGATGGTCCTGTGTGGAAATATATAGACTGTGCCATAAATCCCCCTTAGAGCTTTGTTTCATGACAGTGCCATTGTCTTCCTGCACGAGATTCAAAATATACAAAGTGACACAGAAAGGTGAGAAGCATGACGATGAACTATACTACTTGTTTTATTCACTTATCTGTCAAATTAGAGTAAAGATACAACAGAAAACAGCATTGTGTGTGTGCGTGTGTGTGTTTGTGTGCTTATGGGTGTGCCTAACTGGCCACTCAGCAATACCACACATGGTCATTTGATGGCGAGCACTGGCCAGCAAAAGCTTCCAGTGTGTGTATGTGTGGTCTCCCATGATGCTGCGGTCCAGCACCTCAGCTGTTCTGACTCAGACATACAGGCCAGGACCCGGGGTGCTTTTAGCCTGGGAACGTACAAAACAAAGTCCCAATCTAATCTAGAATCTTACCTCATGTCTATATGACAAACATAATGAATTCTGTGCATTCGGAAAGTGACTTTTGTATCGGCGAATTGCTGTTTTCTTACGTTGTTTTCAAGAGAGCGAGAGAGCGAGAGAGCGAGAGAGCGAGAGAGAGAGAGAGAGAGAGAGAGAGAGAGAGAGAGAAAAGAGCAATGAATGAATGAATGAATTTGCTGGACACAAGTGATTTATAGTAGAGAAAGAGGGAGAGAAAGTGAGTGAGAGACCGCATTTCAAAGCCTTTCTCTTATTTCCAAAATGGGGTTGGAAATCAGCAGCTTGACTGAGCCCAAATAAGTGACTTCTTTTACCTTTTCACAGCACACAAAGGCCTAATCCTAGGACTACTTGAGCCACCAATGTAGACAGCGACTGAGACCACCACAGTATGTGTCAGACCCTCCTCACCACACACAAAACACATTGACTGCAGCTTTATGAAGTGAAAATGGCCCAGAAAGGGAAAATGTGAAGGAGGTGTCCACAGTCATCTCTCCCAAAGAAAGGCCATGGCATCTGGGCATTTAATGCTAAAATAAAGCCCAAAGACAGAGTAGAATGGATTGGGTCACTTCTATTGTTCCAGAGCCCGAGTGGAACAGCCCTGTTTTGTTTCAGTACCACTGACCCTTGCAACTCATTGTGCCACTCTGTCACGGAAAAGTGTGGAGAGAAAAAAAGATTCCAGCGATGACAGAGGACTTCTTTTGAGGAATTTTCGTTGCCATGCTTTCCCCTCATTTCCTGTTTTGTTTGCTCTCTTTTTTTTTTTTTCCCAGTGGCAAATATTGCACACCGTCAGTAAATAAAGGGAGGATGAAAAGGGGGGTTGTAAAAAAAAAGCATACTGATTATTTGTGTCCGGAGGGATGTTTAATTAAAGGCAAGTGTTTATTTTCTGCTGCGGAACAACAGTCGCTATCATTGCTGAGCACAAATATAGCAATTAACTTCAATTTTCTGCATTTATTTGGACATCAAAGAGCTGATAGAATCATTGAAAAAATAAAGCAATTAGGGTCAGCAGAGATCTCAATGGTCTTTGGACACAGCAGTGTGCCCACTGTGCTTGAATGACTGAATCACATGCGTGCAGTAGCTTTCTTTTCTTGCTAAAGAGCAATTAGCACTAATTCTTTATTTAAACAGTTTGTGTACAAAACCTTTCATCCTTTTATCCACTTTTATGTGCAGCGGGATGTGGCTTTGGGAGTTTTCTGTTCCTGTGTGGTTTCATAGGAGATATGGATATGGTCCGAGGGGGTGAGGTGTATGCTTGTAGGATCACTTATCGGAGTCATCTGTGTGTAGTGTGGGTGGGGGGCCACGATGCTGACATGATAAGCGCCAGACCACGCAAATGGATCACATCAAACAGGGCCTTGGCGACAGTGGGCCCTGGGGAGCAGGAGGAGGCAAGGCTTCCCATCTAATGGTTCCTGTTCCTCCTCTGTCGCCTCAGATGACCCCACTGTCAGATAAGCCTGTGTCGGACATTCGTGGCCCCTAACTGAAATGGGCCCAATTAGAATTTAAATAACCCAATCGGCAACTCATGAATGAGCAGTGTCGCCATGTCACCTATCATCAGCAGGAGAGTGAAAGAAAAACAGTACATTTGATAAGACATTTGTTCAGTTAATATTTGATCCCCTCAAGGGAAGGCTGGATAACATGCAGTAATGACTCGTGTGTCACCATCTCACTTTGCAGTCTGGTAGCCTTCCATCAAGGCAAAGATTGAAACTTATGTACTGTGAAATTCTTAGGATCAGTTGTGCTCAGTAGCTTCCACTCACTGTTTGATTGTGTGGGCTCCACTACAGCAATGGCTAGACTAGTAATACCCTCTTATCTAAACTGCAAATGGAATTGAGTAGCTTTTCATCATGAAACTACACTGAAAGTGATCATGCCTAAATGTGTGCTTAAGTGGCAGATAACATCCGTAATTAAGGTGCTAAATTAAATTTTCATCTCTCTGGGCTAGTCTGAGACCACTGAAGGTAACAGCACGATCCTAATCTCCACGTTTTAGGATTCATTTCTTAGGATGTGTCTAATTTCAGGGTATGAGGTTTCAATTTTATCATCTATCAATCGAATATGAAATATGTAAACACAGTATACCTTTCAGTTAAGAAGAAATGTTGTCTCTTATATTCAGTGGTGGAAGAAGTATTCACTTCAGTAACTCTTACTCAAGTAAAAGTATAGAAATATTATAAGCAAAATGTGCTTAGTATCAACAGTACAAGTACTCATTCTGCACAAGAATGCCCCATGTCACTGATGAATTAGATTTTTTACATTATATAACGTTAGGTATTGTAATCCAGTAATTCCCAGCCTAGGAGTTGGGCCCCTCAAATCTTTGGGGTCATGAGATGATAACAGGTGTAGCAAAGAGGAAAAAAACAAAGTTCTGCTACATCAAACAGTTATTTAAATGAAACCATTCAAAAGGTTTATGGGACATGTCTGTCCTCTTTGGTGGAACCACTAACAACTCACAGACATCCGAAATATGACAACTGCTTTTTTTGTCAGAAGTCACAAATCAAAAAATGCTGGAAACCACTGCTTTAATCTTTTGCAATGTTTTGTATTGTATAAACTCGTCCATGTACGCATACTAAATACTTAAGTAAAGTACAATACTGGAGTACTTGGTAATGACCACTGAAGGGCTGTGGTAAAATCATTTTATTTCATCATAATCATTCTAACTTCAGTTTCTAAACACAGTGCAGGTGTGGGTGCTTTAGTGTCATCAGACTCATTGCCTCCAATCCTGTTTAGGTAGCTCTGATATCCTGGTCTAGATGTGTCACAGAGCCATTAACACGGGTGATGAGTCACTGTGTTGTTGAGGGCTGTGTGGTTTGAGTGTGATGTATCAGACACCCACAGTGTGGTTCCCAGAGCCCTCTGCCAGTCACTGTGGCCATTGCTGTTGGCTGGCTGCTCTGCCAGGGAGGCTTACAGGCCAGAAGTGTTGAAGGGAAAGCCCAAGGGAGCCAGGGATATGAGCTGCAGTGGCCAAGTGGTAAATTCTCACCTGTTACTAAGTGAGAATTAGCGCTGTGGTCGTTTTCCTTTCACACTGTGAGTCACATAACCTCAGTCCCACAACCTGCTGTTACCTTTCTGTGTGTCTGTGAAGGTCTCACACAAATACAACGGAAAGAGTTTTTCTTATCTAGCCTCAAGAAATAGGCCTCACTGCCCCGGCGGTAGCCCACACAGCAGCAGTGGAGCTTTTGACTCTGTTGCTGTTTGTTTTGTATTGTGCTCCTTTCTATTTATCTTTCTGTCCCAGGTATTTCTCCAAGTCATTGGAGTGATTGCAGTAGCTGCCGTTATCATCCCCTGGATCCTTATTCCCGTTGCTCCCCTTCTTGCTGTCTTCCTGTTTCTGCGATGCTACTTCCTGCAGACCTCCAGAGACATCAAGCGCCTAGAGTCTACCAGTAATCTTTTTTTATTTTATTTGGGGTGGTGGGTTGGGCATGTCCATTTGTGGTAAGAGACAAAAGCAGACCACAGGAATGCTAATAGACCATTGAAGAAAGCCATGGTCATTAGCATAAAGGCTAAAGGTGCCGGTGGCCTATGGCTCGGCCACACGCAGTTTCCTCAAGAGATGGGAGTTCATGACATCACATACAATGGGAAAAATGCCAAGTGGGCATGACTAGGCCATTGCAGGCTTTAGTTTGTCTATTTTATTCTGGGCTTAGAGCCCAAATGCACATTGGCCAACAGGTTCCATCATCTTAAAGAACAAAAGTTTTATTAAAAAGCCCAGAGGAAACATTTAGGTTTTGTCTTTGGTTTTGTTAGCCTAACAAATAGAGACAAAAGACCACTCAATTCCAACCTTTCTCTAAATCAAAAGTCTTTGGCATCAGTGGCGTAATAAATATGTGTATGACGCAGTACGTGTTTCACTATTGATTACCACAATCACATTTTCTTCGTCTACGCCTTCTAAAGGTCAAAATATCATTATGTACATTATGAAAGGCAAGCTCACTTAAAAATACAGTGTATTGAAACATAGAAGCAGTCGGTGATAAAAGCATGATACATTAAAGCAAATATGTTCTGAAACCATGTTCACATTTTATTATGCCTGATTCTCTCTCGGTATAGAATAAGCAATGCGTCTGTGTTGAAAAATGTTATTGTTGAAGGAATGGAAAGCTGATTTTACAGATACATCTTTTTCTTTTAGCTCGGAGTCCCGTATTCTCCCATCTTTCTTCCTCTCTCCAAGGCCTGAGCACCATCCGTGCCTTCAAGGTTCAGGAGAGGTTTCAGCAAATGTTTGATGAGTATCAAGATCTTCACTCTGGTGAGAATAAAGAATGTCCTCATACCTATTCAGACCAATGTTGTTGAATGGTTTTAATATCAACAATATTTAGGCGGTAGAGATCATATGTATTACATAATCTGTATGTGTGTGTTCATTAACAGAGGCCTGGTTCTTATTCCTGACTACTTCTCGCTGGTTTGCTGTGCGCCTTGATGGAATTTGCTCAATTTTTGTCTCCATCACTGCTTTTGGCTGCCTTTACCTCAGGGATGGTACTGTATGGGCTTTGGATACAACATGTGACACATGATTGACATGTGAGATTTTATTAGTAAAACCCTGAAGTTTAAACTCATGACTTTTTCCTTTTTCTTCTTCTTCTGGTATTATAGGATTAGAACCAGGTGCTGTGGGTCTGGCTTTATCTTATGCAGTGACACTTACAGGCATGTTCCAGTGGGGCGTCAGACAGAGTGCAGAGATCGAGAACATGGTGAGATCATTTACACTTGAACACTTAACTGCAGTTTATATTTTGAGCAGACATCACTTTACATGCAAAACAATTTACGAAATAAATTCTGGGCCCATAAATGGTGTAAACTAAACAGAGCTTTACTCATAATGGCTCATTAGACCATTTTTGAAACAAAGGGGGAGCACAAAAACAAACACTACCACCTAAACTACAAGTACAACAAAACAAGACATCTAATCTTTCAGTATAACTATTTTAGTCATCAACCCAAACAAAAGCACCAACAAACTAATAAACTCTAACAGAGATAAACAACATATATTAACTAGAAATCCCCCCATGATGTGGCAGGCACTTGGTACATTCTGATTGGCCACTTCCTGTATTTAAGTTTGCTTTAAGGAGTGCATCGTTTGCTCCCGCCTGACAAGATGTCCCGCCTGTAGCAACAACCAGCAGTGGCATTCTCTAGAAATGAGAACAACTCAAGGCAATCTTATCTAAAGATAAACTAAAGGGTGACTGTACAGAACTAAATTCCTGCACTACAAATATAAACTAATGCCCTGCAAACAATGCTAAACAAACTCTTGAGTATCCTGTGTGAAACAAAAGCCATGTGTCATCATGTATCTGTTTGCTGATGTGTGTGCAATGGACATGATGTCAAAATGTCAACACACTCAATGAGAAGAAAAGTAACATGTAAACTTTAGAAAACTAAGGTGTGTGCAGGAGGGTTACTGACATTTAGATCAGCTGTGTGGACAGCAGGTGTGGCATTGTGAGAAATGTTGGCTCATTTGGACTCATTCCAGAGAATACAAGTCAACATATCTGCTCTTTTGACTTTGGCCGGTACTTTTAAAAAATCTATCCGTGACCTCCCAACTTTATGGAATTGCAAAACTGAATTACTGGAGTACTATTTTAAAACACTACTTCACTGGTTAAATATGATAACTTTTGAGATGGTTAAATAAGAATTTTAGTAGGACGTGTTGTAATGTTTACTGAGTGATCAAAAGAGGAAAATGTATAAATTAGAAATCTGTCTTTACAACATTAGTATTCTGTATTTTTACATGTAAAAAAAACATTTCGTAGATGACATCGGTGGAGAGAGTGGTTGAGTATGCAGAGCTGCAGAGTGAAGCCCCATGGGAGACGGACAAACAGCCGCCGCATGATTGGCCCAAGGCAGGCTCCATCACCTTTGACAGAGTCAACTTCTCGTACAGTGCCAGTGAGCGTTTGGTCCTAAAGAACCTGACTGTCGTCGTCACATCCAGAGAAAAGGTTATTGTCTTTATTCCCACCTGTGCATGCCTACTGGTGTGCACAGCCCATGACTTAGGTTGATATGCAGCTAGTGTAGAAGGCGTGATGTGATTCTTTTTATGTGGCATTATTTTCAAATCAATTATTAAAGGGACACCATATTGTACTGCTGAATCTTCAGGACTATACCATTTGTGATTCATGGAATACATATCATGTAATTAAGACTGTTCAAGTGGATCCATTTGTTCCCCATTTGCATTTTGAGTTACCTGACGGTGACAACTGTTTATTCACTATAAGAGAGAGGAGAGGCCGAGGGAGAGGGGCGAGGGAGGAGAGAGACGGAAGCGGAGGGAGATGGTTGAGGATGATTGAAACTGTGTTTAATGCAGGGGGTGTATTTTGCATGGCTATGGTTGGCCAGGGCGGCTGATTTCACAATGGATGGGTTGATAAGTGTAGAGGCCCTGGCTCTGACAGCCCATGGGAGGGATCTCTGCCACATGCCCTGGGGGTGAAAGGCTTTGTGCATCCTGACAGTTCCCCTGACACCCTTTCACAAGAAAACCTACCACCTACAGAACAAGATCCATTCACTCTGGTCCTCATACAGTCACATACTGCACATAATCATATAAAAACATACAACTCAACGCAACACAACTGTTGACCTCCCATTGTTTAAAGAAAAATAGCTTAGTAAGGGCATATTACTCATCTTAGAAAATCAAAGATGCACAGTCCTTGTCCTTGTCATGTCATTATGCTGAAGATAAAATGTGACTGCCATTATGGTTTCTTAAGTGCTAATCTGAAATAACATAGAAAGGCAACATGTAAAAAGCTTTTTTTTCTTCTAAAAGTTTGATTAATGAATACCAAGGAAAGTGTGACGATCCATGCCGAACACTTTCATCATGAGACAGTTCTTTTGAGAAAAACAACCATTATTAAAAACTTTAAAGTACTTTTGTCAATCAGGAATTAGTGTATTCTTAGTGAAGGTGGATGGACAGGTATACGAAGCCTCTGGGTATGCATCTTTAATGATCATGCAATTAAAGTCTTTGTTAAGAAAGTTATGAATGCTGTTCAAAAATACAAAAAAAATAAACAAATATAGCAAATTGTATATCAGGGCGAACAGAAGGACCCTTCACCTGCCATATTCCAGATTTGTTTTGTGATGGAGTGTTTCATCAGTGTGTTTAAAATGATACTTCATCCTAACATAACATTCTTGTGTATCCATCTGCTAGAAATGTTCATGTTAAGGGTAAGTCAGGGCATCAACGACCATGAGGGTTTGCCCTACAAAAGGGCAGAAGTGACCCTACTCTTGATCTACTTATTTGAGCAACAGTGACAGCTTCATTGTTGTCATTATGCTTTACTTGCTAACATATACTCATTATCTACAGTTGGCTTTATTCTAGTAATCTCCTCAAGTCTGCAGATGTCTTCCCAGCAATCTCAGCAACTTTGGGCATCACTTTAGGGAGAGCAAATACTTTGTGTAGCACTTTTCAAAACAAATATACAAAGAGCTTTACAGTCAGAAAGAATCATAAAAGACTGAATACAAGTAATAGTTTACATAGACCATGAACCTGTGTGTTGACTAGCAGACAGTGAATGACCCAATGTGTGTGACTCCTATTCAACAGCTCCATCTGTGAGTCAGTGGTTGCAACAATGCATCTTTCTCCTACTTCCTCTTTTGAAAACATTCAAAGTGCGAAAATGTTTGTTAAAAATAAACATATAAACTTTCTTATCCCTGCTGCCTGGGTAACACACATTTGTCTGGGTCCTGAGAGGTTTGTGTGTAGGATATTTTGTCACCGGGGTGAAGCCTTTTCAATCGATGAGTCAACAGTACCACATTTCTCTTTTACAAGTAAGGTGCTTATTCTGTAAGCAGTTCAATCATGTCTCTGCACTCCTTGCTGCAGCTACTGCACAAGAGATATTCTACTGTCACGCCAAATGTGTTGGTGACATCCTCTTGACAAGAGGTCACAAGGGGTTTGGGGAAATATTTCCTCTTCTGAAATGTTTCCTACAGGGACCAGGTAAATGCATCCGATGGTGCGTTCCTGCGTCCCTCATGTGATAATCGCCTGTGTTTCTTCAGGCCCTTGTAGTGGGACCGTTTCAGCCTACTGCACAGCTCTCTCTCTCTCTCTGTGTTGTCAATTTAGATAGCTTTGCTGTTTGCTGTTAACCTTGACTTGATCCTTCCTACCCACCACCTAAATTGGGAGAGTAGAAAGAATAAGACAAAAAGGTTGCCCATTAGCTAATGGCATATTACTGTGTCATTGTGAGGATGTTAGCATGCTGACATTAGCATTTAGCTCAATGCACTGCTGTAACAATATACAGCCCAACAGAGCAGCTAGCATGGCAGTGGACTCTTAGCTGGCGTTCAGATTAAAATCAGCATAGCATTAAAAAAACGCAAAGAGGCTGGGGGCTGGTAAGTGCTGTTGTGGGCGTATTGCACATGACATACAATCCAGGAAGTAACAGATTTTGTTACTTCCAAAGATTTTTAAAAGTTTTATTTGCCATTTGCTCAGGTACAAGTGTTAAAGGGCATTAGAATACTTGTGCAGATCAAGTAATAAAGTGCAATAAATACTATAATACATATAAACAGATAGCGACAGATGATAAATATGTACACAGCAGTTTGTTATAGTCACAGACAAAAGGTTATCACAGTTGCAACAATTTCGTCGGTTTTGAGGTTAACTGAAGAGATGCGGTGTTCACAGGTCAAAGTAATTCACCGGGAAATGTGTCGTCGCATTCAAAAGAATGAGTGGGCTGTATTTTTTTAATGCAAGGCTACTGCCAGTCTGAACACAGCCTTTGTACTCTTACGTCCTGATTGGGTGGCTCGTACAGTACATGAAATACACAGATACAAAAAGATGAGTGGTTAAGCCTATAAAGCTCATAGAGCCTAGTTTAATGGCTTCACTTGTTATAGAACTGGAGTTATAATGAGTAACTGCAAATTCCCAACCTACAGACATTGGCATATAATGCGTGAAACTGTTGGACGATGAAATGAGCACTTTTTTATAGAATATAGCACATTTTAAAACAGCTGCCTTGAATTATAAACATGCAAAATGTCCAAAACTCTTCTAATGATACAACTGAGATACGAGGAATAGGTTTAGTTTTGAAACGTAACTGATTAAGGTTCAATAGAGGCTTAAAACATTCTTTAAAAAGCAGGCCTTTTCTCCACTATCTGCCAAAGTCATGTGACGACTGTCAAAGAAAGTGATTTGTTATGTGGAATGTTTGCCATTAATCTCTCTTTATCTCCACATGATACAAGTGGTTCCATTGTACATAGCCATATGACATGTTCCCTCAGTCACAGTGCACAATAATCGCAAGTATAATTGTAACAGCCCCCAAAGAGCATGATTATATTTTGTCTTTTGTTTGTGAAATTTGTGGTTTTTATTTCAGATATAACACTAGTTCTCATTTCTCCACGGTAGGTTGGCATCGTTGGACGCACCGGTGCTGGTAAAAGCTCCCTGATCTCTGCTTTGTTCCGGCTGGCAGAACCTGAGGGACGAATAATGATTGATGGTTTTCTGACTTCTGAGATTGGTCTGCACACCCTACGCCAGAAAATGTCCATCATCCCACAGGTGCCCTTTTTAAATGGCTTGTTTTGGCACTTGAAACTACATATAGTAACCAATGGATAGATGTTATATTTATAAAAATATATCATCATATATATATATTGGAGAGACATACAATCAGCGTGGTATTATGTTGCGTTTTAATTTTTTTTTTCTTAAACTACTGGAGTTTTACTTTAACTTCTTCTGTACTTCTTTTGATTCTTCATGATTAAGAAATGCCAGATGAATACTGGTAACAGACACCTACATGCTTTGGCCCTCGCTTTTTTTTTTTGATACGCCTGGCTTTTAAAAAGCTAAAACAAGTGAGGAAATTTACAGTCGTCTCTCAGGGGATTTCTGAAAGTGAGACAAACGGATGCCTTGAGACAGTTTTACTTTATTTCCGCTTGTTGAAACTGATACGGCATTAAGAAAATGCCAGCCTGCGGGTGAGTGTCAGCAGAGTGGAGGGAGGGGAGAAGACTCCCACGGCCTGTACTGTGAAGAGAGCAGTTCCCCATCCCTGACAGAGGATTAGCCCTCTACCCCCCAAACATGGGAAAGCTGCTTAGAAGAAGTCTCCCCCATCCTCACAGTCAGAGTCCCCTTGTACACCGTCACTTAGCCCAAGTCTCAAACATTTCTAGGGTGCAGCCAAGATGCCCAAAAACGGTTTCATTAATGCTTTTCTGTGGATTTGATAGGTTTCTGGCATTGCTACTAATTCCGATAAAGTTTTACTTCCCAGTCCAAACTAGTTTGAGATGGATGTGATGTGCGTTTGATGTGATTTTGTTTACTCCTAGAGGAAGAGACTTGCACAAAGTGGCAGGTTAGGAGTCAGAACTTAAACTGCACGCCCATCTGTATCACATGGGGGATAGCATTTTATGATGTGAAGTCCTACCAGTAGAATTTTTCAGTATCATGCTCTTAGTTTTACAAACGTATATAGAGCAGAGTCTGTTGGAGTTACACAAATCCATCTGAAAGCCTTTTTATTCTCTGGCGAGACGTCAGCGATAAAGTGATATTCAGTATGCCTTTCACGTAGAAAGAAATCTTGATATAACTTGCTATTTGCTTTACCTTTTCATGTGGAATTTTGAGTGTGATACTGTATGTACACCATACATTGCCAGTGAGGAGTTTCATTATTTGCCACCCACAGATTTGATTATGATAAGCTTTTATTAGCATATGGCATTAAAAAAAGGATCCATTTCAGTTTCTATTGAATTCTCAGGAATGACTTAGTAAAAATGAATTCTGTGGCAAACAGAGGGCTTAGAATTGGTGGAGCACATAATCGGTCTATAGAAAGCTGTGCTTGAAAGCAGTTTTTCCGACCTAACATTGAATCCTCAATTAAAGTGTGTCACAAAACTAGTTTGAATTGGGACTTCAGCTGGCTTAATGACAAGGCGGTATTTTGGTGACAGAAGGAAAAGTTCATTGGAAGTAAAGAGGTGGAACATTTTCTAAGGCGCAGGTAGCAGGGATGAAGTCCCTAAAGCTTTATTCTTTCTGGGTGAAAATTGAGCAGTTAGGTCTTCTGACCTACATGGAGGTTGGTTGTGACAGGATTTTGTATTTGAGGGGTGTCTGCTGTGTGTGTACACTGCAGAAATCTGTGCTTACATACCTGAGTTGAGATGGTTTTTTTTCTGTCTCAACACCGGCTGTGAAGCTGACCTGCAAGAGAGCAGAGATGAATGCATGGGTAGTGAGTCACATTACCACTAGAAGTAATGTAACCTTAATGCAGGACACTGTTGTGTACTTTACTCCTGCTCATGGTCTAATCTCACAGTTGCCAGGTGACCAATTCCTATCTTGATTTGAGGTTAGATGCATATCTTGAGTAAACTGGAGTTATTACATATCCTTGACTGTGATGAGGATACAGTTGAAGTCCATCAGTGTTTGTTATAGGCAGTTGCTTGCTGCTCATGCGTCGCCTGTCATAGACTCTGCAACATATCATTAAAGCTTTTTTCATATGGTCATTATAACCATTTAAGTGTCATAAATTCAGTGTTATGTTTCAAAGGAAAGCACAGCTGTATTTGTTCACTGATAAAAAAGAAAAGCCATATGAGAAGCTTATCTACAGCAGCTCTGTACTATGAGAGGAAAAAGGGTCTCTGTATGATGACCTGGGAGAGTCATGGCAAGTGTTCAGTAAATCACTTCAGCATTGGAGCAGGATTTATGAATACATATCTGACCTGACACAAGGATATGCCGGCTTGCTCCTATTTATCAGGTTTACCACAAACAGAGTGACATGTTGGAACTGTGCCTGTGGACTTGCGGGCTAGTTCCTCTGTACTGTAATGAAGAGCTTTATTTACTCTCGTAAAGATGGCTGTGCGGCTAAACCTTGATACAGGTGTGTGGCTCACCATAAATACATATCTTGGACATCCTAGCTGTCTGAGATCTGAGGCTGTCCTTTCACGAGGGTAGTCAACTGATGCGATAACCCCTCGTGGCAGATGCTTGTGGGAGTAAAGCTGTTACTTTTGGCAGACATTTTGAGATCATCATGTCTAATACAGTTACTGTATGAAAGTCTTTGTATGATAACAGTGACTATATGCCACTTGTTTGTGCCATATTATATATTCAGACAATGTCACACAGTTATTATCTACCGACACCATTGCACAAGCTCTGGTTTTCCAAGTAAAAAGATCAACTTATTGAAGCATAGTTGGCCAGAACATTGAATAGAGCTTCTGAGTGGAGCAAGCTCTTTGTGAACATCTTCCCCTCAAACATTGCCTAGCGGCGCTCTATAAAGCTTGTCTTAACCCTTTCATACATCTTCCCCCTTGTCATTATCTTAACTGGCCACGGCCTTCTCTTTCTATATCCATCTATCCACAGGACCCAGTTCTCTTCACGGGCACCATGAGGAAGAATCTGGACCCTTTCAGGCAGCACACAGATGAGGACCTGTGGAATGCACTCCAAGAGGTACTCCAGCGTGGCTCTGAATGATTCCCCCTCGCCGGCCCAGGGGGGGATCCCTCTGTCCCCCTGTACAATGCTGCCATTCAGCCTCCCTGCTCGCCACAAGTCATGGGGGGAAATCCCATTAGGGCCATGGGGCCCAGCTCAATGTGCGGCTTGTAACTGGGAACCATTGAAAGTGCTGGGGGAGATGTGTTTGGGCAGTGAGGCCAACCAGGATGAAGGCTCCCCCCACAGTGAAGGGCTTCAGCTCCTGGTCCTGCCTCTGAATGGGTTTGGTGGCCTGGATTAAAGCTAGAGGCTGTCCACAAGAGAGCACTGGCCAAGGTCATCAGTGGACCTGGCCCTGCATTGTGCCAGGCGGTTAATGGGTGTGTTTGGATAGCTCTTTAAAGACATCCCCACAGGAAGCCTTTATGAAGGGGTAATGAAGGGTTGGGGCTCTGCTCTCCCTCTCTGCAGGTGCAGATGAAGGCTGTGTTGGAGGACCTGCCCAATAAGCTGGAGACGATACTAACTGAGTCCGGCTCTAACTTCAGTGTGGGCCAGAGGCAGTTGGTGTGTCTGGCCAGGGCCATCCTCCGGAAAAACCGCATCCTCATCATTGATGAGGCCACAGCCAATGTGGACCCAAGGTCAGAGGACACAACACGTGAACAGCGCTCTACTTGTAGCTTGTTTACTGTAAACTGGTGCTAATCCAGATGGGTATTTTTTAGCTGGATTTAATAAAACTGTAGCAACACTATTGTTATACAAACCAAAATTATTCCTAAAACAAGACTTTTGTTCGAGCCACTCTGCAATTGTAGCAATAGCACATACTGTAAGTGAAACGAATGAAAGGTGCACACATTTAACACTCATCACTCACCTGGTGGGAAAGGATTATATTTCTTAAAGCATGTGACTGGAGCATTAGAACGCTATTATTATGACTTTTAAAAGGTAAAAGATTAGGTGAAAATATTATGGAATCAAAGCATTATAAAAGTATTACAAGACACAAACAATCATCTTAAAGTCAAAATAAACTGAACCCATCTTTTGTTAACTGAAGGAGCTTTGCTATCCTTTATTTTTATACACCCTCTTATGCACATACCTCGCTGCTGATGAGCCATTGTTCAGTGTTAAGTAAAAATCCCTGCCCAGGGGTCTATAGGAAGAGAGTTTTTTTGTGCTGACGTGTTGTGTTCCCTGCTCTTTTTTAGAACTGACAGCCTGATCCAGCAGACTATCCGGGACAAGTTTCAAGAGTGTACAGTCCTCACCATTGCTCACAGGCTTAACACTATCATTGACTGTGACAGAATACTGGTAAGTAAGAATGCAGTAAATTTCCATTGTCCAGCACTTCAGTCAGTATTTTAAATCAGACCACGATCCTTCAGTTATAAGCTGCAAGTTAACAGACAGAAAAATGGGGTGAAACTACAGATAACCAGCCAGAAGTTCAGCGCATTTAGTCCTAACATTTTGTGATCTCCCTACTCAAACGTGTTCTTTCTATAATAAAGTGGCCCACAGAAACGTGTGCTTCATTTTCCCTCCCACTGCTGTACGTCAAACACATCAGGGCTTACAAACACCTCTTCCTTTCTTTGCAAGGCGCCTACTGCACAATCTTTACAGAGTTTTAATTCACTTGCTCTATTTTCAGAACAGCTGGCCGGATTTCTCCATCACAGCGTTCCCTCATTGAGCCTGTGCTCAGGCCACTTGATCTTTGGCCCTTTTCCTTCTACTTCCTGCAGAGGTGCCAATTAGTGCCATTTGTGGCAGAATTTGTTAAGCGTCTATGGAGGACAGGACAACCTGGTGGCTGCTTGGTCACTGAGAGGGTTGCTGAGAAAAGCCAAATATCACACAGTGGGGACCGTTTCACACCTACACTCGTGTTAAATGCCCCCAGATTGTTGCGCACTCCGGGAGAACTAAGCTTTGGCCCACCTGAATTGCCTTGATCAAATTCTTAAACCATGCCATATTTAGACGCAGAATGTTTTCCAAAATACAAACTCCATCTGCTAGTATCCTGTCGATTATGACAGCAGCTGCAGAAGTCTCCCTTTCATACTAAACACACCCTGAAAGTGGGCTTTAGCGATAACAAACTGCTCATTACCGCTGTAAGGGGATCCAGCTTGTTAAAATTTGTCTGTGATATAATTGTAGTCTTTTCCAAACTGCTTGAATTGGCACTATTCTTTGTGTGGTTTATATGGCATGTGATGATACAGGAAAGATGGTAATTTTCTAGAGTGTCTTAAAGGTGTGATTGTTGGATTTGACTGAGGACCACCCCTGAGCCGCTGAAATGCCAGGATAAATACATGGATAAATCACTGATCTTCAGTCTGTCAGAGTCAGCGTGCTAGACTTTCACACTGCTAACAGGCCACGCTCATTGTCCGTGACCTTGTCGAGCACAAACAGGCACCGGTGTTTGCTGTTGCATGAGTCACATGAAATGGATGGTTCCTATGTGCAGAGACTACTGTTTCCCCCATTCATCTCGCACCGTCTGCATGCATCACTCAGCAGTGAAACAGCTGAATGTCAGTTTTCCCCAAAGTAAAGTATACAGGCGGCGACAGGCGCTCACACCCAGCATTGTATGCGTGATTGCAGGTTCTGGATGCCGGCAGGATCCAGGAGTATGACGAGCCATATGTGCTGCTCCAGAACCAGGAAGGGCTCTTTTACCAGATGGTCCAACAGACAGGCAGAGCCGAGGCCGCCTCACTGCTGCACACAGCCAAACAGGTAACCACACCCACCTTTGTCCCAGGACGGGGCTGTCACTAAATAGAGTCCAGCCGTGCCACACTAATCCCAGACTCTCCCTTTAACTCCAGACTTCATTGCTCACCTCCAAAATGATACAGTTAAGCAAGAGAAGATGTGCATTACCCTGACAATGCAAAGACACTTGATTACCATTTTAATTTAAAGTGCCTACTTGGAGCATTGCAACACCATAACATTAATTTCAAGAGAGAAATTGTCCCCTTTGTAGATTTACATCCTCTGATTTTATCCAAGAAACTCTCCGTATAATCTTTTTCTCATAATGTAATTTTGAGATCATTTTAGAGATGATTCTAGAAAAGCAGCTTTCTTTGCACTATATCTATTTGGAAATATTGGGTTTAACTTCATCGCGATTTGGGATAAACTTTCTTTGGGGATTACTGTAATAGAGAATGTCCATATTTTTCCCCTGTGAAATTCATTTGTGATGTAATTCCCCTTCAGACACTGCACAGATAAGAGCCGGCTATTCATTGTTCAATTCCATTTTATGTGTGTCTGTCTGGGACTACAGATACCATATTGCAACTTCAAACAGGTCTTTGTGAAATAAGAAAAAGTAGGCATCATTTCATTTTCTCTCTGTCCCTCGCACAAATTTATCAGCGGAACTGTATCTTCTCAGCCAGAGGAGTGAAATGAGTAAAATACTGATTTCAAAGACTCAGCACACTGTGGCATTATTTGGTATCGTCTTACCCTGTACACTGGCGGATTGGTAGTGACATTGTTCAAGCCCTTACGTTTTCCTTCTCTTTATTGTAAGGGTGCTCTCCTTAGATCAGATTACTGCAGCATCCATAACTGTCTAGCACCACTTATTAAATACTAAGATGGTCCACATGTTGTGTGTCAAGTTTCTATAGTTGTCAGTCAAGGTTTAAATACATTCAATAATCTGATCTCAACCTCTAGCTCCTTTGTTCACGTTGAAAGAGAACGCCAGAGTAGACAGTATACCTCATGCTGGGACCAACCTGTTTTTACCTGTTCTCCCTCTTTTTCTCAAACTTTCTGTTATTGAAATCGTCGGTCTGTCAGCGCCTCTTTGTAGTAAGAAATCAAGCATTTTGTAAGCCAACACACAGGTGAAAATGAACTCAAATGGAACAAATAATTTCAGTGATTATCTATATTTTTTCCCGTGAATTTCACAGGGCTAAATAAGCCACTTTTGCATGCTTCAGTGGCTGACAAATCCCTTCAGCCAGCTCCGACTGGATCTGTCATGAATCACACCTTAAATAGATCGAAGCTTAGATTGGACTGTGTGCTTGTGTTCTGTGACACTGCTTCCCCCTGATGCACTTCCAGGTTTACGTGAACAAAAAGCGTGTGACAGACGTTCGCTGTGCCAAGGACATCAGTGTCATCTTTGAGACGTCTCTTTGACAGTTTGGAGAGTCGCTGCGGCCCTCGCGCTCACCATCACTGACCAAATCTTTTACCAGATATACTTAGATTCCTTCCTGTATATTAAAATGTCTTTAGTCTCCCAGCAGCCCGAGTGTAGTATCTTCTGCATTTGATTGGCAAAGTCTTTTGGTGTGGAACAATTATCTGAGGCAGGGTGTGCCTTTTTTATTGACAGCATTTTACTGGATGGCTGTTTATTGATTACACCCTGCTATGTTTATGTATGTGTGTTCTGGCCTCTTGGGTAGCTTCAATCCTGCACTGGTGCTTAAAAGAGTGCAGATATTGGATGTGTTTATCATGGTGCAATAAATTATTGGTGACTTAAATTATTCTTTTAAGGCAAACATTGTTGGGTAGGACCGAGGTCTCTTTATTATTTGGAAAATGCTTGAGAAGACGAGGAGAACGTGAGAAGAGACGGCCACGTTTTCAGTAATTATTGTGCCTTAATTAGACTATGGATTTTCGTTTTTGTTAATTGCACTGTTTTAATTAAGTCTTCCAGCACTTTGACGATAGTTGTGTTATGTGTACCTCAACTCTTATCAGGAAAGGACAGTAAAGTTATAATGTAAAGTTTTAATGTAACATTTCATGTGCGTGCAATGATGATGACTAACACCAAGAAACGTGGAACAGAAGTTTATTGCCTCTGAAAAATGTTCTCCTAATATCAACTTCCTCTCTTCTGATAAACGGGCTTTAAAATCATAGTTTAGCCTGACTGTATATATAGCTATGTATTTATTTACATTGTTTTCTATATGTTTGCGTACGGTTTTGTTAAAGGTCATATCTCAGGGAGTATTTGTATTTGTTTAGTCATAAATAAGTGATGCAATTCTAAAAACATGCAATAAAAAAAAGTATTGCTTTGATGTTTCAGTACTGTCTTCATTTTTGCATTCAAAACATTGTCTTGTCTCATTGCATTGACTCAATAACCATTTCCTGCTGCTGTTGCTGATGCTATATTCAGATATCTGAATGGTGTGTTTGCTTCAGGTCAGTGGTTACAACTGGTCTTGACCAAGATGCTACAAATTGGTAAGTGGTTAGGAAGAACAACCTAGTGATTATCTTGTTGAGTCAAGGGATTTTTAAAATTCTGTTTCACAGTGGTAAAGCGGTGCAGCCATTTACTCTTTTATTTAAGCGTGCTGGTAGTGCAATATGACGATTACGTTCCCAATTAAATTGTAATTTTGTAATCACCAGCTCAATTAGAAAAGAGCTGTTTAATTCGCCTTCATACAGAAAAGAGCAAAGCCGGTGATTACGCATTCAGAGATGGCTGTCAGTGAACACTTAGCTTGCTATCAAAGGCTGTATTTAACCAGGCCAAGATTTGGGTCGTGAACTGTGGGACATCAGTTCCTTTAAAAGCTGAGTGATTTACACAATTCATTAAAGCCAGTGAATCTTCAGCCAGCGTCATATTAAATGGTTACTTACTCTCAAATAGCCCCTTGGGAGTTGAATTGTTGGCTCACGAATAGATTAAAGTTTACATTGAAAAGAGAAATTGAATTCAGAGGTAATCAATAGCATAATGGGCCAGTGAGAGGAGCCTGCTGCCTCAAATGAAATTACCATATTTTTAATCTTAATTTTCCACTCTGTTTATCTGACAGTGTGGATGTGCAATCCAAACAGATAATGAGAGAGTGGGATATTGACAGAGAGGTCCTCTGGAGTGCTTGTTTCAGTGATTAAACGCTGTGATCTGTGATTACTTTGTGTCGGGTGTCAGGCTGGCAGCCAGGGCCCGGGGAGACACAGGCCCATAGCAGCTGGAGCATCATGGGTCTCTGAGGTGCTAATGCACCTGACACAGCATTGACAGCATTCGAAATCCTATCAGGGACTGCACCACACGGCAGCTGCCACAATAGGAATACTCGTGGCACTATCTACATCAGAGTCAGCATATATCCTCTCTGCTCTCCCCCCGATAACAGCCAACACAAGAATGGCGACAACAAAGTTTGCACAATAAGTATTATTAACCAGATACCTTCCTACGTCGCTCAATAATGGCGCCATTTTAAGACATATCTGAATAGGTGTGCAAATAGCAATGCTGTCAACATAGTGCTGATATGGCTTTAATAAATAAATGTCTGAGAAACCTGGCAGTCCACACAATGAAGTTTAATCCCAAAGAAATAAAACACAAAATAAGAGTCGGCACAATGTGGAGGCAGTGAATGAAATGAGGCATTCACACCGTAGCATTTAATCCATCCACACTTTAAGAGAGGAGTGATACGTTGGTGCTGATTTGAGGATGTGATACACATCCTATTCAGTTAAAGATGTTTTATTGTCATTTGAGAGAAGAATAATGTAACAAGTATCTACAACAACGGAAGTGGTGTAAATTGTTTAAGGTTGTTTTGTTACGTGCCAATAAATAAGTAGTCTCAAGGCCATTTTGGGTTGAGGAGACAATGTTTTTCACAAACTTTCTGTTGTGCCAGCATTTTCTTTTGTGATGGATACTGCTGTTTGACAAATGGAAACAAATTGCATGGTGCAGGCGCCTGAATGGCAGGGAGTTGGGGAGTGTCAAACACGGTGCTGAAAGACGATGAAGCGAGAGCCTCAGGTTTTTGTGGGCGACTCAGACCTGACTGATCCCAGCATAAAGTACTTGTTGAAGAGAAGGAGAAAGGAGAACAGGATTTCGACAGGCTGCAGTGAAATTAGGAGAATTGACTATGGCGGCTTTGTTCCTGGCTGGTGACATGGGGTGGGGGAGATGGAGAGACTGGAGCGATTCCCCAGAGACTCTGCGCTCAGCCTTTCTAAAGTGACTACAAACTGAATATCTGACAAGTTCCCAAGGCCTGACATGACTCTGTGGGGAGCTAAGAAAACAAACAACAAAATGGCTTTTAAGATACATGTAGTGACACTGCATGTAGTCTGTTAGAAAATGGCTTTTTTATCATGTTAAAAATAGGTTTTCAATGTGGAATATGTATGCTATATTTTCTAGATTGTCGCAACAACCTAGTTAGACCTAGTTTTTCCCCAACAGACTTTGTAAAAGTAGAAACTACCAAATATTGATTTGCAAATCCATTAGAGGGCTTATAACTAGCTGCTTCTCTTTCATCTTGCATCACAAAAACATTAACCTCCCATGCATGCTCACGTGAGCTTTAATGAGCAACACTGCAACACTGTATCACGGTGTCTCAGCAGTTTAGTGACCACCCGGGACTGGCCTTATGGACTGGCTCACTAATACTGCTACAAACAGTAATTATAGGTCATATGTGTAATGGATGATTGTGCTTCGTAAACTCCCCAGGCTGTGGTTTGTTTCAAACTCTCTAGAGTGCGAAGTATATTTAATAAGCAGTGGATAATTTCACTCAAATTGAACACAAAAAACAAGGGTGGATCCATTTATGTATTTGAAATCATAAAGAGTAACCATATTTAGGCAAAACACAACATATAACAGAACAAGTGGTCTTAAAGAAGCCTGTTTTTTTTTTTTTTGTAATTTCACCTGCCCCTACTACTTTGAACTAAACTGGCTAATGTGGCCCTTTTGAAAGGCCACCAAATAGGAAACCTCTTTGCATGCTTTAGCCTTAAATCCCGGGCATGCTCTGTCACCTTCCAAAAGTGCTGTTTGATTCTTCAACTGCGAGAGAAAGAAGCAAAGTGGAGGGCTAGACAATAGCACAGGGCTTATCTCATCAGTAAATAAGGCTTATTGCTTAAAGCTATAAAAGGCTATGCTTATTGGTGATGTCACCCCTTTGTGGAAGATTGATGAAGCTTGAGGCAGGGGGCATAATGTGAGTGAGAATGTGTGGAGGAGGAGGAGGAGGAGGCCTGGTGCACCAAAGAGTTTCTAACTTTCCCCTGCAGAGTTTGATATAATTTAAAATGTATGACATATATTTTAACTGCTGCTGCACTAAAATTGCAGTCTTTGGAGGTAAACTAACTCAAATGTACTTCAAAGTTCCATCTGGCCAGGGGGCTTTTATCCTTGGCCATGAGAGCGGTTGATGTTCTGTGCATGTAAACGTGCAGCTTTGGGTAAAGGTGGGGACAGCTTGTGTCCCCCATTATTGTCTGGTTGCATTTACGTGGGTCCAAGGGCCCACTGTGTCTTTTCGGGTTACTTTCTCATCATTTCTCCTAATGTAGAGACCCACAGGGTTGGTGGCAAGCGCACAATGCGGCTGTTGTATGGTTACTGTCAGCTCTCTCAAATAAGGCTTCCTGTTCATTAGACTTCTTTTCACCTCCACACAATGCGCCGGCTTTGCAGCAATAGTGAGTCGACGCCCATCTCTTCAATGCCATGTGAATAGTTCTAAATAGTGTTTATGCAAGCCATTGTTGTCTATTGTGTGCCCAGTCTTAATGCACAGTGATTTGCCTGCTTCTGTAGCCTGGGATACATTATCTTGCCTATGTGGCTTCAGATGCATGCCTGGCTTTTGAGCCAGTAAACAGTCTAAAAGTTAACTCCCTATGGACAATACTGGAGATGCCTGATAAAGTAGAACAGAGTTTACTAAATGCCCCTCCATAATGACTCAAATTGCCTCTTCCTCTGCTGAATTTTGAATCTGAATTTCTGTTTAAAACTTTGTAGTTCTATCATCTGAAAAAGTCACACCTCTATAATTTTATAAAAAAATAAAAAAAGTATCTTGTTTTTTTTTGCCCCCCCCCTCCCCTAGAAAATATAATAATTAAAATAAAGTTTGGAAAAAGAGTCAAATTTAACCTCAAAAATGGTTTTAAATCATAATCTATGAGGATTATTTTTCAATAAATACATAGTAAAGTTGATACTGTTGCTTTGGAAGATTAGACTGACACTATCTGCTGCACATCTGGTGAAGAATGTCCATTCAGTGGGGAGATGTATTTAAACCCTGTGTCTTTATTCTTCAGACTGCCAGTGTGAAAATGAAAGGGTAATACAGATAGACAGCCAGGTGGATAATCTGACACAGATCACAGTCAAAGAATAACAACTTTAAAATCTTGAAGATAATGTCAAAACGATATGTCTTGCAATGGAAATCGTATGTCTTGTGACTCCCATCAGTTACCTTAACATGCATGTCTGTGTGTTTGGACCACAACTTTATTGATTAAGCTGATTTGGAAAAAGATAAAGAAAAGATTCCATATAAATTGTGCATTTGGTTCAGTTTATGTACATGTACTATAGCTATATTTTCCATTTCACAAAGTAGTCCCTGCTCTACATTTGAACTGTTCGGTTACCTTGAGGTTGCTTCTAGAGCACTAAAAAGAGGTTGGTGGCACTAAAATGTTTTTCTGAAATAACCCTGAAAATTGAGAACGCAGGAATGACCATAATATTATAGCCTTCATCTGTTTGTGGCATTGTTCTAGAAAGCATATACATCACCTCCAGTGAGTAACTGATAGGTCTAACCATTCACTTCTTGGATAGATGCACAAAAGCAGAAGATATCTGCGGCACAGATTACATTATTCTCATTTCAAAAGCATTCACAGTCAAGTATGGAGAACAGAAAAAAAAGATGCTTTTAATGCCGGCCAATGATTACAGGTGAGTGATGTAACTGATAGTTGGCCCCATTATTGTTCGGAGATTTGGTGTGTTTGACCCCCTAAAGCATTCTGCTGCCAAGGGAATTTAAAACAACCTTTGGACTCGAAGGAAAGGAATGTTATGATTGCTCTCAGTGACACTGATACAACACTGTCACATCGCTGACTCCAGACTACAGAAGAGGCTTCACTGCGACTGAGCCTGCGACTGTGAGTCACATTTCACCAACACTTAGCAGCAGGCACTTCATTACCCTGTCGGACAGAGGCTGGATGTTGCTTAGTCTTTGATTGCCACATCCCCTAACGTTCATGCTGCTGCTTATACATTTGACCTCCATTAGCCCACCAGGTTTGTTTCACATTTTATTTATTGAACTGTAGTCATGAGGTAATTCATTGCCTGCAACAATACTCCTTGAAGCAAGTTTTTTTTTTTCTTCCTCACACCAAAGTAGTGATGTTGACTTGCTTTGCTCCTGGGCTGATATTTTCATTAAAGGCCTTCTTATCAAATAATGAAATAAAGAATCTGTTTCTTGCCCAATGCTATTACCTCCCACAAATCAAAAGGGTTCCAGTGTAATGTCTTGCCTCCCATGCCAGTTAATTAGGTGGCGTTGTGCTACATACTGATGCTGCTTTCATGAGAATAATCTGAGACAATAAAGCTGTCTCTTTTGTGTCCTTCTGCAAGCCCTCTTAATTAATATCAGCAAATACAAACCAAAGTTAATTGAAATTTGAACATCCCATCTGTATAGTTTACAATAATACAATCGCTAGTGTTTTGTTACTGTTGTTGAATAACTATAATAGCTGGTATCATATCTCTATTTAGTATTTCATTGATCGCTCTCAGGGATGCAGCAGAAATATAAAGGAAAGAAATGTCTTAACCATGAGGAAACATAGGAGGCAATATATGCAACCCCAACATTGATTTAGACCGAGACATTAATATTCACACTCCTCCAGATAATCATCGCAAGGTGTACATGATTTGTTTTCATTGATTAAGTGACATTGCTCCAGCTTCTCACACCATGGTTATTAATATAGTTTGCATTGATATTATTTTTGCATTAACAACAATTTCACCAAGTGAGAGAGATTACGAGACTGATGCAAAAGAGTAGCATCTCGATGGCAGCGAGCTTTAATCAGAACCTCTTTTGATGCAAAATCTTTACGACTTTAATCAATCTTTACGGGACGAGCTTTTCAAACTGTATGCAAGTTTGAATAGCATAGTTTTAAAGAGGCTGTGCCCTCCTGTCAGATACCTGATATGTTTTGCAAATTACAAATCCTTCGAGGAATATGAATTAGGTTGTGCAACTCCTGAGTGTTCCTTCCATTCAAGGTGAACACAGTTCAGATTTCACTTTACACTAATTCTTAGTCCCGGCTAATGCAATCAGGCCAACAATTCCCAACTAGCGTGGGATTTTAGTACACAGACCCATAACAAAGCATAATCTGGCACGCTACTATTCCAGTAGGAATTTTTTTGTCCTCGCATTTCTTTTGTCACATTGGCCTATGAACAGAAATAGCTAAACAAAATAAATAAATAGATAAACAGTGGGTTGTCTTTATAGCCTTTATGCAGTGATATGTCTGAGCCAAGAACATTTCTGAAGTTAACAGTATTTATGTTCTGGTAGTGTTGGTCACAGTCTGTCACACATTATTTGCATCTGCATGTCCGATTAACAAATATGACATATTCCTAAGATCAGGCTCCTAGCACTCTAACCACCCACCATGGCAATTAACTGTCTACTAAGCTAACAAGCGTAACACGCATGCCTGATGCAAGCCAGTAGAATATCAAGCTGCTAGATGTATCCCTGTTTACCCTGTGGTGCCGCAGTAAACACACAGTACACATGTGCGGGCTAATTTCAAATGTTGATTAAGTTGCGGCTCTGGACTGAGGCACTAGTCACACCAGTATCAATGCGAGACTTACGTTGGAGTGCAACTTGCATTTGAAATTCACTAGAGATAGAGAGAGCTGTCATCCATGTTAAGGACTAGTGAGACCTTGTCAGGATGAAAAGAGCCTGTCGGACCAATTCAAAAGGCTTTTCTGAGCTTTTCTGTGTCTAAAGGACTGTAAGTAGTGAACTCAAACTAGCAGCACTGATAGCCTCTACTGCGTAACATGCTGAAATCGTGCTGATATAATATGTGTATATGTATGTATATATATGTGTATATGTATGTATATATATATGTGTATATGTATGTATGTATATATATATGTGTGTATATGTATGTATATATATGTGTATATGTATGTATGTATATATGTGTATATGTATGTATATATATATGTGTATATGTATGTATATATATATGTATGTATTATATATATATGTGTATATGTATGTATGTATATATATATGTGTATATGTATGTATATATATATATGTGTATATGTATGTATATATGTATGTGTATATGTATGTATATATGTATGTTTATATGTATGTATATATATATGTGTATAGTATGATTATATATATGTGTATATTGTATGTATATATATGTGTTTATGTATGTATGTATATATATGTGTATATGTATGTATGTATATATATATATGTGGTTATGTATGTTTGTATATATATATATATGTGTATATGTATGTATGTATATATATATATATATCTATCTTATATATATGTGTATATGTATGTATGTATATAATTTGTATATGTATGTATTATATATATATGTGTATATGTATGTATGTATATATATATGTGTATATGATGTATGTATATATATATGTGTATATGTATGTATGTATATATATATGTGTATATGTATGTATGTATATATATATGTGTATATGTATGTATGTATATATATATGTGTATATGTATGTATGTATATATATGTGTATATATATATATATATGTGTATATGTATGTATGTATATATATGTGTATATGTATGTATGTATATATATATGTGTATATGTATGTATGTATATATATATGTGTATATGTATGTATGTAATATTGTGTATATGTTACGTATGTATATATAGTAATATGTTATGGTAATGTATGTATGTAATATATTGTGTATATGTATGTAGATATATCATATATGTGTATAGTATGTATGAATGTATAGTGATATAGTATGTATATATATATGGTATATGATATAATATTATATATGTGTATATGTATGTATCTGCTATATATATATGTATATGTGTATATATATATGTGTATATGTATATAATGTATATGTGTATTATGTATGTAATATAATATATATGTGTATTATGTATGTATAATTATATGTGTATCTGTATGTAGATTATATCTATGTGTATATGTATGTATATATATAGATTGTGTAATGATGTATATATATATATAGTGTATATGTATGTATATATATATATGTGTATATGTATGTATTATATATATATGGTATATGTATGTATATATATATATGTGTGATATGTCTGTTATCTATATATATGTGTATATGTATGTATATTTTTATATGTGTATATGTATGTATATTATATATATGTGTATATGTATGTATATATATATGTGTATATGTATGTATATATATGTGTGTATATATATGTATGTATATATATATATATGTGTGTATATGTATGTATATATATATATATATGTGTATGTATATATATGTATGTATATATATATATATGTGTATGTGTGTATATGTATGTATATATATATGTGTATGTGTGTATATGTATGTATATATATATGTGTATATGTGTATATGTATGTATATATATATATGTGTCAATGTGTATATGTATGTATATGTATATGTATGTGTATATGTGTATATGTATGTATATATATGTGTATATGTATGTATATATATGTGTATATGTATGTATATGTATGTATATATATATATTTGTATATGTATGTATATATATATGTGTATATGTATGTATATATATGTGTATATATATATATATATATATATATATATATATATATATATATTATATATATATATACATATATACACATACGCATATAGATACATACATACATATACACATATATATGTATATATATATATGTACACACATACCTTTTTTTCTATCAGGGTGGTTTGAATCCATGTTTTGTGACATCTCCTTTTTCAGATTGATATTTTGTATGAAAAGCATCTGTCTGAAATTCTACAGAACAATTTATGAGTCAAAAGAATCGTTTCAGATGAAAGTTGAAATGCTATTGTAAAATAGCCTTTCACTCCTCCCGCTTGAAGATAAACAATTTCCCATGAATATATGGCTCGTCCCCCTATCTATCACAAAAATCAGAATGTGTCCCATACTGAGCCCATTGTAGTCTATTAAAAGAAATCATTCCCTGTGGCAACCATTTTGCAGGTTTCAAGTAGATAAATGCCTTCCAAGAGGGATAAGAATGCATTTCTACAAAACTGCATTAAAGAGTAATGTTTGTCAACTACCCCGATAAAAACTTCACAGTCACAATTCTTTTTAGAGGCGGCAAATGCATTGGCAATGTGTAAAGCTGATTGGTCTGGGGAGGCTGCCTACAGGTTAGCAGGCCTCATTTCCAATCTCTGACAGCAATATGTGTCGCTGTGCGCTTCATCCCGATTGCTCATGTTCAACACAAACCATGGTCACTCTATATATGGAAATCTCTGTCTTCGGGGCGAAAAAAAATTAAAAAGGTGAGATTGGCACTTTAACCTCTATGCCCCCCTGAAAATATGTTTTAGTCTGATACATTATACTACTGCGAATTATTTATCAAGAAGATACAAGCTTGATATTTCAAAAAAATAATGAGATGTTGAGGTGGCAGCTGGAATGTTCTGGTCCAGTGAGCAGCATCTATGAATCGGGGGAAATGAAGTAAATATGGCTGGCTGGGACACATCATGTGCAGAATGTGAAAGAGTGGAGTGCAGCGTTTAGGTGGCACTGACCAAAAACTTAAAATCTCTCCTTTGTGGATGTCTTTTAGTCTCTTTTGGAATAGTGGCACCGAATATAGTCGTGTAATGCAAAACCAACATTGCGTATTACAACAATTAGATATGTAGGAATTCAAGTTTGGAAAAGCACTGGTTGCCTAAATGTCTAAAAAGCTTTGAGCGCATATACTGCAGATAAAAGCGTCAAGAAATGGAAATGTTATATCTATTTTCTGAAATAATGTCTCTGATTTGCAGTTATCAAACAGCTCAAAAAATGATGAGAGTCCAACATGGAGTCTGGAATCTATCATGCAAAAACAAAACGAGTGTTGTGCTTAGTTGAGTTGAAAGAGCCCACCTGTCGACACGCTGCATTCAGAGAACAAGTCATCCAGTTGTTGCATTTCATACAAAGCAAGTGAAGAGAAGAAATCTATTCACACACTCTGAATACAGTTGAAGTGTGTCTCTTCTCAGATGACTGTTATTTGTAAGAACAAAACAGAGAAAGGCTGCATATTAATTCACTTCAGACCCTGTCAGTCACTGCTTTTACTCCACTGTTAGTCCATCACGCTTTAATGAACACACGGCAATCAAGGTGAACCGTGACTTGTTGGATTTCTTTTTAAGGCAGTGAGTAACATGTTTTTCTTCACAAACCATTCATACCAACACAATGTCATTTAAAACCAAGATGTGACTTTTAGAGGGATGATTGTGCCCTAAAATAATAGGGTTTTGTTTTGCTGTTTGTAAGTTATAAAATGGCACATATTTCTGTTAATATAAGTGTTAATATTTGCATTTATTTCAAATCCTTGCTTTGTATTAACTATTTCAAACTTGTTGACTAAATTAAGTAAATCAAATCACAAGAGAGAAAAGCTTTATTTCAGAGCTTTCCCCCTCCCCACCCCAAACTCTTGTCTTTGTTTTGATTTATTTCATCCTCTCAGAACATCCCGTTGCTTTTCAGGGCCCCCTTTGTTCTTGGTGAAGGGGTCTTTTATATTGGAGAAATCTCCCATCTCAGACCAGCGCTTTGCCTTGATGCAGATCTTCATTAATCTCCAGGGCCGCTGTGGGCTCTACAGCAGTCTGCCGTTTTGATGGGAATTGAATTTGATACCGTATTGTAGCTTGTATGGAAGCTAACAATGGCCTGTGTTCCTTCCTGTGTCTGTGCACAATCAGAGAGACCCAATTAAATAATTTGGTACAATAAAGGGGAACAAAAGGAAACCCAGGCAAACAGTGAGGCCTCCAACATTTGCATTCTACCTATTTCTGTATCATGTTAATTAATTTGCTTTGAAACCACGGGGGAAGGCACAGTGCAGCTTATTTCCAAGTATGTCTGAGGATGCTTTATATTCAGGTGACATGCTAAATCAACATTTTACAATAGAACAAATCTCATTTTTCTCTGAAGCGCCAGAGAAAATCAAAGTGTACTTTCTTGATTTTGATGCAGTTTTCACTTATGTAAAGTCAACTTCCCATTATTCACAATTGTTTTTACTGTTTTTTTGTTCAATTATAAAAGGCTCTTCTGTAGTTTAGATAAATAATCCCACCTCTGGTTGAATAGAATAATTTTGCATCTAAAATGACTGTCACGATAACCTGCTCTTAATTAACAATGTGTGAATTGTGTGATATATAACTGCTTTTGTTGACGGTAATATGTCATATTCAATGAAGGGTAAATAAATTATCCACGAGTGGCCCGTGATAAGCGGTGATGGGACCCATATGGAGCTGTCAGTGGACCGCTGGTGGGCTCTCCTAGTCCAGCCGCTGTAATTGAAAGAAATGAGCCATGGAGCTGACACATTAGCAGTCTCCCCAGAGATGGACCACACAGCACACACACACACACACACACACACACACACACACACACACACACACACACACACACACACACACACACACACACACACACACACACACACTCTCACTTTTTATACATGATCTATACAGACTCTATCTCACTGAAAGTATAACCCAGACAATGTCAGCCAGGCTGACGCAGGACAGCGCCCTACCATAAGTGAGACAGGGTGTAAGATTGGGTAGGTCTCCGTCTGGGTTAAGAGGATAATGAGAAACTGCCCTGCAGTGAGTTAATCAGCTCGTCGCTCTCCCAGCACTGCCATTTATTTGCTGTTTATTCCCCAGCACAGGACCCCCAGGGGGAGGCCTGTCTGTGAGGCAGCACCTGCAGCTTCCCAGACGCTTGATTTAGTGCTGTAAATGCTGCTTGTGGGCCAGATTACGCTGGACAGTGATCAAACCTTATTTGCACTCTGATTAGACAGACTGCTCTCTGCACTGACCAGGCTGAAGCAATTCTCCTTTAGCAATTTTATACTGCTGGCCTGCGTAAAAATGATTAACACTGCCTGGATAAATGTGGCAGCCATTCACCACAGCCATATTCCTGCATAGCCTTGATTCTGAACCAGGTATCAGTCCTCCTACTGCTATACCCAACTATTATAATCACAGCTATGAAAAGGTACTTGATATTAATTAAAACCTTATGAAAGCAATCAGAGAACTTACACTGTTTCTACAATTGGTTACAACAGAGTAAGCAAAGAGTCATTGCCGTTTGTGTCAATGCTTATTTTGTTAGGTATCGCTGGCGGATTGAGTAAAATAAAAATATCTGTAATTCACCTCGATATCGCTCAGACAACTTATGTATGGTATGTGTGAATGAATTGTTAAACTAAAAGAAAGTGTGAATCTTTCCGTGTTCCTTTGAATTGTGCCCAGTAGAACTTGGATGTATCTTCAATCATTCAGGTAGAAATAATATGTCGAATTACAAAAGAAACAATACAAAAGACGGCATAACATGTACGTTTTTGGCAAATCATCACACAACCAATGATGGGTATGTTCGAGTTTGACAATATTATCATTGATACAACAATTTTGTATCAATATTTGTAATTGTGAAGCTGCAACTTCAACGTTTTCTACACACCAAGCAAAATGAAGTTGATGTTGTATAAGTAATTTATTTGTATTATTATTTTTATTTATTACATTGTTACTTACATTGCATTTCATCTACCCCCTATGTGCAACCCATGCATATGTACACACACACACACACACACACACACACACACACACACACACACACACACACACACACACACACACACACACACACATGCACACACTCTTAAGAGTAGACAAAACATCCTGTAACCTTCAAAAGTATTGTGTTTAGAGTAGGTCCCCTGTTGCATTCAGAGTGGAAGGCACTGCAGCTCGGCCATTGTACAGCAGACTTTCATGCTTTAGTGCTACACAAAGCCGGCTCTTTCCACCAAATGATCAGGCCATCTTAAATGTTGCACCTGAGACTGAATAGGTACGTATGTAGTGCATTGGCAAGGTCTCTTTTCTTTCATCTACTCCTACAGAGGCTAGCAAAGTATTAATGAAACTGTTTTGTGATCTGCTCTCTTTACCCTGATCCTCCCCCCAAAATGTCTCTCTATCATTTTTCTAGTATTTACTGTATTACCATAAACCTGATGCACGGAATCGTGCTAGAGCGACTGGGAAGCAAAGCAAAGGGGAATTATTATGAAGAAAATGTACAGTATAAACAGCTGAAAAGAATAGAGGGCAATGGCATCTGAAAGCTTTCATTTTTACCCTCATTGTCTCTCCTTCCCTTCTCTAAACAGCCTTCCTTTTTACAGCTATCAGAGCAAAGTTCTGAGAGAGAAAATGAAGTGCATTCATGCATCCTGAAAGAGGCTTTTAAGGTTGAGTACAGCTCAAACAAAAAGTAAGGTGAGCTACAGATGGACTGAGTATGACTCGATGTTCATAACCTTGCCGTGCAGAATTCAAGAATGCTGAGGGAATGAATGAAGCCATCTATAAAGCACATCCGAGGCACAATGCCGGGAGACTTATTGGTATTCATTAACACAGGTTACTAAAGTGATGTGATGTGTTGTCGGTTTTGTGAAAGGTTTCTGAATAATTAAACTAAAGTATTCAAAGCTGCAAACTATCGCCGGTGAATTTGAGTTTGAAACTGACAATGGCAGAACTGACTTTTTTTTCTTTTTTGGGGGAAATCATTCTTCAGAATAGTATTATTGTATTTTTATTGATTTAGAGTGCGCAAAAGATATGCATCTTGAAGATGAATGTACGGTTGCGATAAGATACAAAGAGTATTTTTCTTAGCTGTCAGGCCCCCTCCCATTGCTCCCAGCCCCTTTCTCTCTTCATTTTGCTAACTGGTGCTCAAAGCCTCTCCTCCGCTGACCAAGCATCAGCTTCCCTGTGCTGATAAATGGGCTTCTTTGAATTGATGGCAGGCTGGAGGAAAAAGAGATAATCCTAGATAATGTGGACACAGTTTTCATTTCTTGTCACCCAATTAAACTGCAATTATCCCAAGTGCAGGAGAGGAGAAAAGTGGAAAGAATGGCCAAAGAATGGGAGAGTGAGGCTCCCAGGGACACTCTCTACCAGACACATTAGCCCAGATTTGCTCCATCCTGATAAAAGAGACCCATTTCTTGCACTTGGCAGTGCACAGCGAGTGGCAGACCAGCTGCAACCTGGGGTTTAGAAAAGAATGCCTGTGCAATGTTTGTGCCATGCCTCAAAGTGGCTGGGAAGAAAAAGATCAAAATGTATACAGGTTGTCGCCTTATTAAAGCACTGTGGCTTTTGTATGGCACTCCATGTGTCTTTAGCTGAGGACATCAAGGTTTTATCCCTTAACAGCCCGTATAGATTATTTTGATTATTATTATGCAAATGTCCGAGACACATTGTCGGAGAGAACAAGTGTGTATTTTGTGAAACCTTTGTCATCACTGACTGATCAATGTAAGAACCCTGGAGCTGACTACACAGGGGTTCGAAGACCTTCAAACATCCCTTAGCATATTCAAAAGTGCTTTGACCGAGAGCTTGTGTGCACCTACTGTTCCTTAAAAGAATCGACCGCTGCTTTAAAAAAAGGGACGCTTCCTCCGTGAATTGTTCGCTTCCAGATGAATCAAGGCTGAGTGAACCTCTCCCCTGGCACAAAATCTAAGAAGTAAATTAATGTCTTTTGTAATTACAGTTCCTCTCAGTAATTATCACACTGGACAATTTATGGATTAACATATTGATTTCACTTGACCCTTGGCAAGGCTTAATTTGGACAGAGAAGATACTTTTGGCTTGTGCTGCCAAATGCAAACAGCCCTCAGGGCCCCCACAGGAGCTTTGCTCTTTCGGCGTGTCACAGCATCTTTAGCAAACGTCCCATGGGACGATGATCTGACTCACAAAGGGTCCTGGCCTTTGGGTTGGCTATCTATTCAGCGTGTAGCTCTGCACAGGGATTGACTTTAGCCAAACATAAAAAAACTGCACGAGTGTAAACTGAGAGGAGCATTAGTAAGAGTAATTCATTAATCTTCACGCAGACGATTAGTGCTTTGAAGTCTTTGATTTTGAAAAGCTGTGCTCCTTGCTTTACTATCCCTCCCCTCACAGGCTGTTTAGATAAACATTGGAAATAAACAGATTAGTTAAAATCATTAGGCAAACATCTTAACACACAAACACAGGCTGCCTGCTTTGGAATGCTGATAAGTGCAACCCCTCTGCAATGGCATCGAATGATGTTGTCGCGTGTGCTGTGTGCACAGAATCAGCGTCAGTGGCAGTAATGCATTGCTGATTATGGAGAGGGGAGAATACTCTGTCAAAATATGATCAATATTTCCTATAAGTGCCCCCGCTGCTCTGCATGAGTAATGGCCTGATTAAGCGAGCAACACGAGAGAGGCTAGTATGAATGCGGCCTCTCCACTGCTGTGTCCATCAAATAATGAGATCACCTGAGACAGCCACTGTCACCGCCTCCCCTCCCTCCCCGCCCACCCCCGAACAGGACGTGCTGACAGGACACTTGCCCTCCCATTGATCATATTGTCATTCAAGCCTGTGCTTAGGAAACACATGTACACACACACACACACACACACACATACACACATTCACACACGTGTTCGGAGACGAGCAGAAAATGTGAAAAGCGATGCAAATGTCACTAATATTTTCCTGTGTTATGTGTCTGGTATAATGAACTCTTACACCAGTTGTTGGAATGGCCACATGTTTTGTCCCTGAGGTGTGGCAGACAACACTGCACGTAAAGGACTTACCTAGAGAGATGTGACATTCAGGCGCAACAATGAGCCATCTGCAGGAATTCACTTATTTTACTCTTTTGAAAAGTGAGACTTTTTTCTCTGTCCCTTTCTCTCAATGACATGGTTATTATCTTGGTCACTTAATCTCCTGAAATAAGATTGATTTGTCCTTTCAGGCTGTGTTAGAATGCCTCTGTCAGAAGGCGCTCAGGCCATGGGAACTATAGAGTTCCAATGCATCCTCACAATTTTCCCATTTGATGGAGGTCACAGTCACTCAGGCTGCTTCTTTGACATACTGATGAGTAGAGGCACAAAGGCCCTTTCATTGTTACAAGTGATAGAGAAGAGCACGGCGACACGCACAATACACGACAGGAAGAGATGCAGGGTTGTTAATGTGTCATGCAAATGCTGACACTCACCCTGAATTGTCAGATCATTATATACTTAGACAATAATAATCAACTGGCAAGAATGGTGATTTTAATGAACTTTTGAACTCTTTCTGTGTTTGTCTTTATACCAACGTTAACAGTTGAAGAAGTTAAGAAGTAAGATAGACAAAGACAGTCATAACCCATATGAACACTAACACACTTCTTTATTTTAATATTTTTAAGATTCAATTAGTCTTTTGATATTCATTTTAATAGTTGTCTACCAAATTCCCCCAAACTTCTCAGAACACATCAAGTGTTTTACTTTAAGTAAAACGTTCTGTCCCCCTGCCAAGGTCAGTGTTCCGGTGCTAGCTTCATTTAATTATTTAGTTTTCTTTCTTTGGTTGTAATTTCATTTAGACTGTTTTTCATGAATCACTTTAGGCCAGAATTCGAGGTCTAACATACAATGGACAATGTTTTACACAAAAGAAAATTGTTATCACTGAAGGCTATCTTCTGCAGCAGAAGTGTGAATACTTTTTGCAATTTGATTTGATCATATTTAATATTCACCTTTTATTCTAGCATACCTTCGCATTGAAAAAGGCTGTGAATTTGAATAGATCTTGACCTTTTTCTTTTTAGTGTTTTCACCTTCTGTTCATTCAACCCTGATGAACACAAATTGTTAGATTCAGCTCGGCATTTCCTATTCATAATCTCAGGGAAATGTGCAATAAGGGTCAAAGGTGGTTAATAAGCTGGAAGCAGTATAGTGTTAAGTTTTATACAAGAGTGTTTAATGTTGTGTACAGTGTTAAAGATTAACAAATCACCCTCTGGATTTTTTTTTCTGCTCTGAAGGACGATGGCACACTATGAAAGCCCATAGCATGTTGCCGCGCTGCCACAGGTTCAAGGAGATTGGATCACTTTTTGTTTGCGAAGCGGCCTCAATTCAGCTTCCACATAAAGGGCGAGAGACTATGAGAGGACTGAGAGAGAGCAGTCTTTGTGGTGTTGAAGGGAAAGGGTGGATAAAAAATTGCCTTGGTGCATCAGTTTTCTCTGATCCCAACTGGAACTATAAATTTATCTGAGAGATGAGCTATCTGTGGCGGGCTGTGCCACAAGCAGGCCTTTTCTTCCCTCTGTCCCTATGATGAGTTAGCAGGACCTGGAGTGATAAAGCTGATAGAAGGGCTGCTATCAGGTGGCAGTCTTGGTAATTACAACTCTCTATTTGGGGCTTTGCAGCGATGCTGTGGTGATAAGGGAAGTATAATGAGAAAGAAAGGCCAGCGATAATGTATCCGCTAAATGGTTCAAAATAGTCTATCATGGGAAAAGTCATCTCGGGGCCTCGAGGGAAACAAGTATCTGTGGATTTGAACCACAGGGCTCTGCGACAGAGAATATGAGGAAGGTTTAAGCTAAACATACAGCCTGTGGGGGGGGGGGGTAGCTTTAATCAGAGTTCAAAAATCTGACTTTTCACCAAGGGTAGGATAGGCCCCTTTTTTAATGATCGAGGAAGTCGTTTGATTGCTGCTGCTGTTTTGTTTGCCCCTCAGGGTGTGGAGATATTTTGCAGTGTGAGATTACATATAATACTTTGACAAGCGGCGGTTTAAAGATGAAGGTCTTATCAACCTCGCGGACTCCACAACCTTCTGTGTCGCCATTCTCCTTCCATAATGTGCTTTCAAAGTTTGTTGTATCTGTCAGTTCAGGTCCTCGAAGATTGAACTGACAATCACTCCTCTTTCTTCCCTCTTTACCATCATTCAAACATACACACACACACACACACACACACACACACACACACACACACACACACACACACACACACACACACACACACACACACACACACACACACACACACACACACACACACCTCAGGGCCATTTGCCTGTCTCACTCCCCAGTCTTTAATACACACTGCAGTGTGTTCTATCTTGTATGGCTGTTTTATTGTGAATTACAGATTCCCTCACTAGGGATCATGACCACTATCAATAGTATTTCCACTAATGTGATTAAGTTAATACTGTGCTCTATGAGAGGATTATTTCTCAATTCCTCTTGATATGCGTAATATTTAGGTTGTGGTTGAGTAAATATTTTGGTTCTTCACCAAAATAATTCCCACTGAGACAAAGACACGAAAGTCTGCCCTAAGGAGCAATAAAGACTGTATAATTAGAATGATTAACAAACTGCACAACTAATTTGGCACTTATTGAATATATTTTGAGAACACAACGTTCAAAATAGGTCACATATTTAAACCACAAAAAAATATTAACTTTATTCACATTAATTATGTATTTATTCAGACATTCTGTCTGACTCATTTGAAGTGATGATGGAGTCGGCATTGTCTCTTTACCATTATATTGCCTTGCACTTAAGCATATTTTCTACATATTGTGGAAGCTATAAAGAAACCTCATTAGACAAAATGACTTCTAATCTAAATGCAATCATCTTTAAATAGTAATCAATTGAATCCCTAACAACGCTAAACTGTTTGTCATTAGCACTTTATCAAAGGCTCACTTAAGATAAGATTCTGCAGCTAATGGCGTGTGATAGTGACAAAGTGACTTTCAATACTCTCCACATCATGCAGGAAACACTGTTATCCCTCAGTGTATGTGTAACATGTTTGCTTTGCTTGAAAATGTATTCACAATTTTTTTGATTTTGTTTCCTTGTTCAGAAGTGTCTTTGATATGAATACCTTCGTCTTAAGCCTCTGCAATTTTAATTTATCTCTGCCAATGATTAATAAAAATAGGCTACATGATGAAAAGAGTTAACTGAAAATACACAGTAATTATGTTTGACACAATATTATGTTTCTCCCTCCTTACAGCTTCAGTAATATAATACCAGTCATGGTTTTAAATAGGGTTTTTAAGCAAAATTAATGAAATATTTTGGTCCAGATTTGTGTGTTTATCTGCATCATAAATCCTTAATCTGAAATCAGATGTAACAAATGGAGCAATTTGCACGTTTGTATAAAGATTAATGAAAATCCTCTGATGAAAATGAGATGACTGTGAGGTGCATTTACTGCGTCTGCCTTGTCCCCGGCCTGCATGGGAGCAGCTATATAGCTGAACAGGAAGGGGAAGATCCGGGCAGAGCTGTGATCAGACAAGCAGAAAGAAACCACATCAGGTACACAATCAGGACCCCTCCCTCTCCCTTTCTTCAAACCTCCCCGATAATGAGTAAACTTTCATGTGGCTGTAAATACTTCCCACTCTGTAGGGTTTGAAGTGGCAAACAGAAGATATTGTTGTTTACCCTGCTCACTTCTTTTTTCTTTCTTTTTTTTACCAGTCAAAGAAAAGCCATCTGATAGCAAGAGGTCAACTTGTGTTCCCCTTGAATTCAATTTATTTTAAGACTTGATTCCCCTCCCTCCAGCTCCAATGCTGCCACTTTGGGAGAATAACTGTAAACACTTTGAAAAAGAAAAATGATTTAAAGTACACATCCTTCAACAATCTTTATAGATGAGGTCTTTTTTTATGCAGACTAGGATTATCCAGGGATCCTCATCAACTCTCTCTATAATTTGTTGTGCTTTCTCCCAGAGTTATTGAAGTGTTGAGCAGAATAAACTGTTTGGTGCTATCATGAAGATTGTTGCACCTCCAGGGGCTCCTATTTCAGAATGATGGCTTTAGCACTTTAGAGTGAACTGTGTGCGATCTCTCCGGTAGGAATATGTCCCCATGGGCTTGTTGTTGCTGCTGTCTGCCTTCTATTTGCATGATATTTTTCTATTCAGTCTTATCATCAGTGTGCTGTGAGGTGGGAGTGCTGGCTCCGTCTCAGAGGCTGGACCCGGGCTTTATCGCCAGGTAATTCTCCGACTCTCACTAACTCATCTTGAATTATTTAAGTGTTATTTCCAGGACTCAGGTTGAGGTAAAAGAGGGGGGAGGAACACAGACTGGGTTGGTTTATTTTATTTTATTTTTTATATCAGATCTTCATTAAATTGCTAAATTGAATAAATTAATGTTTTCTCAGTCTGCTAAATAACAAGCTTTTTTGTGGAATAGATACAACGAATCTTGACATTTCGATGAGTAGAAAACGTGCTGCATGGCTGCACCTGCTCCCGTTAATACAGGCCCTGCATAGTCTGATTTCCTCCAACACATGTTATAAAAAAAACAAAAAAACAGAGGCCATGTGTTAGGCAGTGAGTATAGGTAGTTCTCTACATTGTCAAACAATCATAAACAAAATAAGAAAATTAAATGAAACCGTAAAGAGGAATAAAAAAAAGATGAACTCTCCAGGGAGTCAGTGAAAAGCATGTGTGCAGATACTGAACTGCACACCTTTAGTGTCAACTCCCGATAAGAACTTTCCACCGTAACTTATTCATATAATTCATAGCAATTTTTGCCCGTTTGTGTCATGAGAGGCATGTGCTCCTGCGGAGTGAGTGGAGCGCTTCATTGCAGTAATGTTATCGAGGTGAATGACAAGCCGACAAAAGGGGCGCACGGTGTTGAGAGATGCTGCGACTCAGTTTAGGCAGCAGGTTTGTCTCTCATCTCGTCCTCTTGGCGCGGATCATCCTCACCTTGTCAGGTTTCCTACTTGAGACAAAAGAGCGATCCCTCAGTGAGCTTTTCCTGCACTGCATTAAAACAACACTAATCCGTGTTAACAGAAAATTTAAAACAAGCTCAAACTGCAGCAATTAAGGGCGCTGTCTCTTAGACATTGCGCATCACTTTGGGATAGGTCAGCGTCATCACTCAACGTTCACACTCTCAATAATTTTCTTATTAAAATTCTAAAAATATATTTTTTTGTCCAATATTTTTTATTTAATAATAATAAAAATAATAACAATTTCACATTGTGTATTGTATGAACTGTCCTTAGATTAGGCTACACCGTTAAATAAGAACAACAGTAGGCCTACAGTGAATTGAATTTGACATCCTTTTATATCCTAATTTAAACGCTAGACCTACAGCCTAATTCCTCATTTAAAATATTGTTCGATACAGGCCTTCTCTATTTCCTTTTTTGTACATAAATAATTGTCTACAACGGAGAAGGTGCGAGAACAAACCACTTAAACCTACAATTTACTCAACAAGTCCTGCAGATAACTGTAATTGCTTAGTTGAATATTCGACAACCTAATTTCAGTTGTCGATTCGCTGCCCTTGGGAAAGTCCTTTGAAGTGAAAGTGAAAAGGGGGATTTCAGGAAAGTAATTAATTTCACCAAGCGCGATTAGAAACACTTCAGACCTCCTCAGCATTTGCGTATTTACGACAAAATGCCACAATATCAGAAAATTAAAGAAGACATTCTCTACCTCTGTTGTCGTCTTACACACTACTTTGGCAGTGCCGCCCATGGGGAAGGGAAGGGGCAGGCAGAGAGACACCGGTGAGGATGAAAGGTGAGAAAGTGGAGTGACACCAGATGATTCAAGCTGGTTTTGTTGTCAAAGTAAACAAATGAGTGGAAGAGGCGATTAGGCGTGTAATGATAAAGGTTGTAAATAAAGGAGAGCGCGTGAGTTTGTTCTTCAAATGTTTGATGGCTCAGATTCAATACAAGTTGAACTTTAACGCATGTCTGCTGCAGTCACCAAAGCTGTCAATGTATTAGTGAGAGGCTCATACATGATGTCAGCCTCAGGTATGTCAGGTACCTCCGTACCTTAAGTAAAAAAAAAGAAAGAAAAGTTAATTACTTTGATTAAATGGAACAATTCCGAAGTGACAAGTTGCTCATTAGAATAAATATTTCAGAAGATGAAACAAACGAGTCGAAACTACAGCGAGGTCAAAAACACTCTCACATAGTAAATAAAGATATATAATACGAGATGCGTTTCCTCTTCAAACAGGGTGGGATTTTTCTAAAATCATTCAGCAACTCGTCTGCGTACTCCGCGGCAACTGCGCATGCGCCAGTGGCACTTTCACTACCTGCCACACAATCCTGTATTTCACATGGGGCAAGCGGGAGTTCTCATCCACTTGCGTAAACGCAGCTGCTGTGTGCTGGTTGAAAGTCTCAAGCGACAAGAGGAAAGCAAGACGTTTTCTTTTTCTTCTCTTCTTTGCTAAAGGCGTGGATGCCACCATGGAGCAGAAAACATAAATTGAGCTTTCATAAGGACGCTGCCACTTGTACTTTACTGAAGATATTCATCGGAGGGATGAAGAACTGAAGTCTAAGTAAGTAGCCAAAACACGAGTATCAGTTGTTGTCAAGCTTAAATGAGTATAACTGAATTGTTAAACTTTTAAAGGAGTGATGTGTGTGTGATTTTGTTCTGATTTCGCAAGTTATTTATACTTAAGCTTATTTTTCACATGTTATTCTTCCAGAGAGAGTTTGTGCCAACATGTCTAAACCAATGGATCACGTCAAACGCCCGATGAATGCTTTCATGGTTTGGTCCAGAGCCCAGCGCAGAAAAATGGCTCAGGAGAACCCGAAAATGCACAACTCCGAGATCAGCAAGAGATTAGGAGCGGAGTGGAAACTTCTCACCGAGTCTGAGAAAAGGCCATTCATCGACGAAGCTAAACGACTGCGAGCGATGCACATGAAGGAACACCCAGACTATAAATACAGACCGAGGCGGAAGCCCAAGACTCTGATGAAAAAAGATAAGTTCTCTTTCCCCGTGCCCTACAATCTCGGGGAGCACGACGCACTCAAAGTTAACGGGCTTTCTGGACCACTTTCCGAGTCCATCCTCGGGCACCCCGACAAAGTAGCTGCGGCTGCGGCTGCCGCAGCGGCGAGGGTATTCTTCAACCCGTCCATGACGAACCCCTATTCCTTTTTCGACCTGGGATCCAAGATGACTGAGCTTTCCCCACATTCATTTCCGTACGCGTCTCCGTTGGGCTACCCGCACGGAGGCTCCGCGGCTTTCGGGACTGGAGTTGGTGGAGGGACACACACCCACACTCACACACACCCGTCCCCGGGAAACCCAGGCTACATGATCCCTTGTAACTGTACGGGCTGGCCCTCAGCAGGACTTCAGCCGCCCTTAGCATACATCCTGCTCCCCGGGATGGGAAAACCTCAACTTGAACCGTACTCTGCATATGCTGCAGCATTATGATAAGGCCCGCTTTGGACTTCTGAGAAAATGAAATGTGAAAACAAAAACAAACAAACAAAAAAAAAGCTATTCATGCAAGAGTTTTATTATGCATGCACAAACCTTGTACATGTGATGAAGTGCTCGTCGTCTCAGATATCACATGTGTATGTATATTGATTACTGCCTTTATCTAAGGTACTGCTTATTTAGAGAACTCTCTAATCTATTATTACCCAGTCATCACCTCTCACAGTCCAGAGGGGAAGGACTAACGGATGGCAGGAATGCACACATTTGAGGAAAAGGTATCAGAGCATTTTGTGAAAACCCATTTTGAAAAGGTACACTATTCGATTTCTATCTTTTGCAAGTTGCACCTGCTTTGACTAACCTGTTGGAATCAAGGGCAGCATATACAATGACCATATTAATCACAGGATTTCCTCTCAGATAAGTTGCTGTGGGTTGTAATTCATGGATCAGGGAGGATTTATCACAGCATTTCTCCCCTCTTGAATGACTGTAAATGTGTACAGATAAAAATGACTCTAGTTTATTTGCCGTTATAGGCTTAGTGTTTGAGATAGGGCCAGGAACTTACGCATTTCACTAGAAATGCGGTGTATATTTTGAGTTTTTAAACCGTTTTATAGATGTCTGTAATATTTATTGTTTAGTGGAATTTATGGTGACCCAGACAATTTTAAAAAGGACAAGACTAGTTCTGTAATATTTGCACATGAAACGTAGAGGATGTAATTTATTTTCAAGGGGATATTCGATTTCAGTGGGTTTGATTCATCGAACCGTGTTTCCCTCCAAACTGTACAAAAAAAGTTCCAATTTAAATGCAGGTGGAAGTTTATTCAAGGGGTTTATCATTTCTTGATCCATAACCCTCCCACTCCTCGTATCATGTGCAGCAGAAAAAAACGTTTTTAACTAACTCTTATGGAATTTGTATGTTTTGTGTTTTCTTTAACCTCCGTTATGTACTTCAACCTATTGCTACTGTTCACTTGTTGAGCAAAGGACTACAATAAAGCCTATTCGGATTAAACGGAAGGGAATCGCAGCTGTAGTTCTTCATGAGATGAACAAGATTGTTATCTTTTCTTTTCCTGCTCATGCTCCTCAGTCCAGGTGAAGTGTAAGGTATCCTCAAAAGGCCGCTTTTGTCCGCGCTTTGAATGGCATTATTACTGGGGGGAAATCTAAATCAGCCCATTGTAATCAAGAGCCAAAACCTTATTTATCACAATTTTAATCGTGAATAGGAGGGAAGATAAAACTGTGTGGTAGTCTGAGCTTTCTTTTCCCATGCAGGGTGAAAAAAAAAGAGAGAGCTGCTTTTAGGCTGCAGAACAAGCTCGTCTTTGAGACTTTAAAACAACCTGATATCTGAGTGTGTGTGCACACACAAGTCCGAAAAGAAAAACAAAGTACATTCAATATGAACTAAAAGGGACACGCTTTAAAACATTAAAAAAAAAAGCATGCTGATCACCTGATCACTCAGGAGTGCATGATCTCACGTGCGCGTGCGTGCAGCAGGTGTGTGTTCGTGTAGTTGGGTGCACCACATTTAATTTCGTATTAGATCTATAACGTGTAATGTTGTTTAAGCAAACTGCCCCTCCTAGGTTACACTGAGAGATTAATTCATAAGGATCAGAGCGATTATGCAAAACTAATTTGGACAGTCCAGGGATAATTATCTCCGTCACGGTTAATTAAACCCTTTCACCACTATGTTCTCCATTGTAACACCCCGATCACTTCTCTCCACGGAACTTCCTTCTTGGCCCCGAGAATAACGCGCAAGTGACCTTGTGTTTCATTTACAGTCTAGAAAAAAAAAACGGAAAGCTGTTCACAACATGTTCAAAGAAAAATGAAGATTATTTTTGACACAAGAATCTGTTGGTTCTTAAGTGACTTTGAGGCCATGCCTATATATTGTATTTAATTTAATGTCGTATTATTAAACATCTCCAATTTTATTTTTGTTATGCCACAAAATGAAATAGATTTGAGAATCAAAATGTAAAAGGTTAACTTTTATTGTAGGTATACGGTCCTAGCTATCTGATCAAAACACAGAGAAGGTCGTCATGTCTGTGAAAGAACTTGCATTACGAGTTCAGTCAGTGGCCATTTCTTTCTCTTTCTTTGGCCTTTTTATTATACATTTTCTTTCTTGAGGAAAAGGGGAAGAAAGCTGAAAGAACTTTTTTTTCTACTCTGGGAGCGTTTAGACGGTCGAGGAGGTTTTGTCTGGGAACAAAACGTGGGTTGGGAGGTTTTGTGAGAGTGTTGTTTGTTGAAGTGGAGCTCAGCAAAAGCGGCTGCTTTCCCTCATTGTGATGAAAGCAATCAGTGGTATTTGGAAAACTGTTAGCATTGTGCACTTCTTCTGTGTCCGTTGTGGAGGATTTCTTTTCACAAGGTTTTTTCAGCCGATCCAGCTGGCCGGAGTGAATAGCACTGCAATGTGTACACGCTTTGTCCCTCCAAGCCCTTCAAGTAGCCCACATTGAATAGAGTGAGTTGACACTGCATGACAGTGAAACAACATAATAAAAAATACATGAGCGCATGAATAGAAGCAGGCGCATAAATAAATAAAATGGGTGGCCAAACTGGATAAACTGAATGACAAAATGGTGAAAAGGGAACAAAAAGATATTTAACACGCTAGATTAGCATTAGAATGCAATCTACAAGCCAGAACAATTGATGAATAGGTTTACCGGCCAAGAAAGAAATGGACTAAATGCCTTTTGAATAGATAGCCTATGTTTTGTTTTTTTCTAAGATGGGAACTGAATGGGAAAGGTGGAGATGCAACTATGGAAATAAGTGGGAGAAAACTTTTTCTTATAAAATGTTTTTCACTCTTTATTTAAAGTTCCTCAGTAAATCTGTGTTTCCCAGGACAAGATTATAGTTAAGATATATGTGATTGTTGTTTAAACTTTTTTTTTTTTATTAAACCAAAGTAAATAACAAACATGCTCGTGTCTTTGGTTTTCTGCCTTCCTGGACTTTTGGTGTCACCTCATACAAGCCTAAAATAGCCTAAATTAAAAAAATGTATTCAAGGAATAACCTCTTAAAAATTAATTTACATATGGCCCACTAATCTAAATATTCTCAAGCCACAGAATTAAAGTCTGAAAGTAAGTTTGTATGTGGTCGTTTAGATAATGGCTGCATTGTGACAAGCATCTGGCACTGGTGTAAAAAGCTGTGAACCTGCTGGACAATGTGAACACTGGATAAACTCAAGCGGGGAAGAAGACTTTAAATGAAGACTTTATTTAATTCAACACTTTAAAACAAACTAGTCATTAGCTACTGTAGTATCAGTCATGTGTCAGTTAGAAAGCATTTTCTTGGCATTAGACGAGTGTTGAAAATATAAAGTGAGTGTTTACACGAGATAAAGACGGGTCCTCCTTGCAGAAGCAGCCTGTGTATATATTTAAGTTGCACACTTTATTGATGTCTGTTTAATTCAGAACAAACAGGAAGTTCAGTTCCTAAATAAAAAACACTGTTTAGTAGTTTTAATTAAACCTTTATTCATATTGTTCAAGAATACTATATGCAGAGTGGGGCTTGACACAATGTATCAACGTAGTTAAACTTTAAAGCAGTGATTCAAAGACCAATACTGTATGTGTTTTAAGATATGTTGTAGATAAACAATAACTTAAAAAAAATAGGAATTTAGTTTATGTTTTAATAATACATTCAAATTCAAAATCCTAACCACACTTGCCTTGGTATTTCACAGCCGGTACAAAGGTTTCTACAGAAGATTTAAAGCTATGGCTGCCTCATGTTTTCATAAGCCTCCCATCTGATGCCCTGATATCATTATGTCTTAGTGGTAAACCCTTTATGTGCCTGTAAGACATTTGTAGAAGTGAGATTAGGCAAATTAACATACATATGTATCACCGGTTCAACCATGTTGACCTTAGAGGGACGTACAATGGTTTCCTCATCCCTAATTCGCCCAGGGCTGCCCCACAAGCATGTGGATTATCACCTGGCTTCAATGGCTTGAGATGGATCATTTTAATATTTTTTCTGACATGAATAATACATCAATATCATCTCTTTGAGGACATTTTCTCTGTTTGTTTGCAGGAGTCTGCCTCTTGCTCACCTAGTTGTCATAGCGCGCGTGTGCTGTGCAAAAGCTGGGAGATATACAGCCAGTGCTGGCTTCTCTGTGAGGAACCTCAAAGAGCCTTGATCACTGACTTCTCCATCTCATTTAAGGCAAATCAAAGTGTGAAAAGTCTCTCCTGAAGCAATATCTCCATCATCAGGTTGGGTCAAGAATGTTTATGAAGGCTGTGTGCCATATTACCTGTAATCTCCAGAGTATGAAGTGTTACATTTCTTACTTCTCTATGCTCCCAGGAGGGAAGAAATTCCAAAATTATCTTGCATTGCACCTTTTCCGCAACCCCTCAACGTGGCAAATGAAAGCATCCAAACCGTTCATGTCACTGTGCCCAAGGTCACCAAGAGAAATGAGAAATCTCTGTGTACTGTACAGACCATGCCTATAAACATGCCACAGCCTCTGATGTCTGACTCTGCTTTTAAGAAGTCCAAGTTTGTTTAATAGTACATAATGCAATGAGTCGATGGACCCCTGCTGGAGTTCATAGAGGGAACGCTTGGATTAGGTTGGGGGCAGGTGGGTGGAGGTTAGGGGGTGGGGATGGGTTGTGTGTGGGGGGGTTGGTTGGTTGAGGCACTTTAGAGTTTTGCAGGTGAGACGAGTGAACTGCCCTCATAGTTGTCTCGCAGATTGTCTGGCATTAACACATCAAAGAATCTTGGTAACAATATCACAGCCCTACTAATATTTATCACAATATGTTAAATGCATTTTTGGACACTTCTCGTACCAGTAGAATATTTCATTACTTTGTATACCCTGATCATAGCTGATGAAATCATACGACTTGTGTGGAAACATACAGCGCTGGCCACAGTTGCTGATGTGAGAATACACTTTTTTGGGTGGATTATTTAACTCTATTGTTCTGTTTGGGTTCATGGGAAACCCGAGACGTTGGTATATCAGTTTAAAAAAAAGAAACATACAAATAACATTGCTTTATCAGCCTAATATATATTTTTTCATTTGTTTTTAAATGTTATGATTATTGCTTTTTGAGATTCCAGAAGTCTGCTGCACAAAATGACATGTTAGTTCTCGTTGAGGTCTCAGCTGTAAAACATGGTTAAGTAAAATGGACTTTCATATTCTTTATGTCTGTACCTTTTGTGCTTCCAAAATAAGTGTGTTCACAAACACACTTGGCAGTAGTCTATATGCATTACTGTTATTGGAGAACACTTTGTTCACAAGAGGTCTAACACTGAGTTTGTTGTCTGTTTATTATTTTTTTAGAAAACAAATGAATATGTATTTCTTCATACATAACCTATGTAACATATAACACATTAAATATCTAATTGTTTGGTGTAATAACTAAGCTTTTTTGTCATTTTTGTATTGCGTCACATTCCCAGTTTTTGGCTAAAGGGAAGAAATAACACTTTGTTTTTTTTCTCGAAAAAATATAGTGTCAGAAGAAAAGAAAACACATATTCAATTAACAAAAAAAGGTTAATTTAAATATTGCACATGAAATTTGCGGAATCCCGAACAATGAAAAAAGTAAAGTTGATGTCAAAATACAAGGATTGACTTTTCTTATCAATAAATTAATAATGAAAATTGATAACCCCCCCCAAAAAAAATCTATTTTAAACGTCATCTCTCGATGGTCTGCAGTCTTTCTGAACACATAAGAGGAAACACTTTTGAGGTGTTCTATAAACACCAACATGAGGTTGTTGTATCCCAGTCAGTTTTAAAACACAAGGAAATGTGAGAAACAGACTCTGAAGCTCCCACTGCTGTCTAAAGGAAACCACTGCACTAATAACTTTATATTCATATTCAGTATTATAAGAAGGAGCATTATTTTAAAAGCCATGTTCAGACGTTTCAAAAGGCTAGTTTGAAAATACACAATTTAATTTAAGAAAACTAAATACAAGCCCATGTATTTATACTTGAGGAAAAAAGAAGTACAGATGTTGTAGGTGACACAATTGAATTTTTGATACGATTAGACTTTTTCAAAAGATCCTTTAGCTGCTGGGTACTCACTGAAATCATTACGTTAATAACCCAAAACATGAAGCATAGGATTATTCTATGAATCCATCAATAAATTAGAATAATGTCAGTGAACAGCCTAAAAATGTTCTTTAAACTGACATGACATTTTTTGTTCCATTTCCAAATGACCGCTGGCAGAGATTGCTGGCTCTCGTATTAATTCTCAGGTTTTAAAGGAAAAATATATCTATCATAAGTAGAAATAATGAAGTTGAAGAGCTGATGCCCCGAGGAGCAGTCACAAAGAATTATATCTTTCTATAACACAGGACACAGGCAAAAGATAAGTACCTGTCAGTTGGCATACTTTCTGCTACATGTGCCTATCAATAAAAGAGATTATTTCCCCCCAGTTATTACAACAAAGATCTGCGGGGCTCCAAGATTGCACCTTTAATGAGAAGGAATGATTTCCTCCTGCACACTCACAACCACACTTGAAGTGAGTGAGCTGTAATGCCATCAATTTTCCCTCTCTCTAGATTTTTTTTTTCAAGAACTTATTAAAATGAAATATTGCCAACATTAATTCACAGGGATTATTTATTACATTTTAACAGGATTATAGTGTGCAAAGCTTGATTTGGAATTCACACCCTGTATTGTGGTATCGCGGTTTAGCTGTCAAATTTTGCAGACTTGTTGTAATTAACGATGGCAAAATAGATCACTGCCAAATGATATGTCGCTCCATAGCTAATCTTTGTGTACTGAAATGTTGGAGTACTGGAGAATGCGTTCAGCGGATGGAAACTTGGATTGTGTCTCTATCAGTGGAGGGCGACTTGTCGTTCTGTGTGCAGCACTTTTTCTGTTAAAGAGACTTCCAGTTCAAATTGCAGAAGGTGATTTCTTTGTAGCTCTTTATGGTATTGAATTTTTAAAGCTTCAGGTGTGGTGGTGTCTAATAGGGCTGACATTGATCTCATGTCTGTCGCTGCTTGTTTTCTCTCTTCACAAACACAGTTTTGCAGCCATGGTGTAATGCACTGGAACAACCATATAGATGCCTCGCTAATGACTGTATAAAGAACGCAAGTGTATGTACCTCGATGACAGCAAAGCAATAATTTGTACGGGCACCTTATCATATTCAGCAGAAAATCCAACACTCGCAAACCACGTCCTTAATCTCAAAACATGGCTGGTTCATGAAATGTGCCATTAGTTATACTGATGAAGGAGCATGACTTCATACCTTCATTGGGAGGTAATGTGAAGGTCCTCAGAACAAATCTATTATGAATGGTCCTAACAGACAGCACATACAGGGGTCCTTCAGACAACCCATAGTCTTTAGCCACATCCCGCTGTGTCTGGTCATATTGTGTTGTGGAAATGTTCCATGTTCTTTGTTAGCACAGAAAGGGTTTTATTGAAGGTAATGGCTTTTCAACATTGTATTTATACTTGCTTTGTTTGCTTGTGTGTGGGAAGAATGAAATGGATCTGTAAAAGGATGTGAAACAGAGAAAGCAATCAAAAGTATGGCCTTCACTCTCACTGTGCTGCTCACAAAAACGTTACAAGGCTATAGAAGCAGCTGAAGTACCTCGCCACTGAGAGGTCCTCTCTAAATGCTTTTACAAAAATATATATCTACATGTAAGATACGTGGTTTTATTCAACCTCTTCTTCCGCAAAGTCAAAAGCTGTCCAAGATAGCAATAAAAGGTATGGTAATAAGAGCAGAAGCACATTACATTGAAATGTGGCTACATGTGACAGATCCGTGCAAAGGTCTAGAACTTTCCGATTTTTTAATTCAAGCACACTGAAGTTGTTTGTATGAAAAATAAAATGGGTCAAGTGGAACAGTGCCCTTTGACAGGCCTTTTTAAAATGGAATGAAACCCTTGGAATAGCAGCACTTTTTTCAAAGAGATGGCACCCATACAAACTCTTACAGGAGACACAAATGAACTTGAATGTCTAAAAGCAGACTTCTACACTTTGATATTAATGCAGACAGGTGTAAAAATATACATAGCTGTAGAGCAATAATAAGAGATTTGAGTATGTAGGGCGCAAAGGAAATGCAGAGCCGTTGCCTGGTGTTGTCAGGTTCATTTTCCTGTTGCGTCATTCACCATGCCAGCGCACAGTGGAGCCAAATATGGCAGAATCCTCTATTTCTCATAGCACGTGCATCATGATCTCTTGTCAGGCAAACAGATGTCTGAGCGCTGTGGATTGTTGGATGTTTGTATAAGAAATGAGTAAACAGGTTGAAATATTTCCCCCTTAATTTGATGCACAATACATCTTGACAGCTAATTCAATTCATGCAGATTTAAGATCCAGTGTCACATGTCAGGTCCTTTCTGCTCAGATAAATAAGTTAGTTTAGTGGCAGGCGGCTAATAACTCCATATCGCCACTCAACACGGCGAATCAGGTGTTTCTATTTGTCCTGTAATATTATCACCTCGTTCTGACCCTATCTAACCTTTTACCTGTACAGTCAATACACTCAGAGGTGATAAAAGACCAGGAGTGAATGGAGAGTGTGTAATGTTGCAGCCAGCAGCGATTACAGAGGTAACATGAACACTTGGAAGCGATACTGAGACAGGGCTTTTTGTGCCTCCTAAATTGCTGGACAGCTCCAGGGCTGACATTTAAAACATAACATCGCCAAACAAAAACACATTAAAAGAGAAAAGCTGAGCAGGGGGCTTTAAGCAAAACCTGAAATTCAAGTTTTGGCGAAGGCAACTGACCCAAATTTCCTGCCCCTTCTTCTCCTTAACATGCTTCTGCAAGCCTGGGCCCTGGGGTGACGTATCCCTTACACAGGGATTGCCAGTGCATTTACATAGCATGGTTAATGAGAGATCAACACCAGGAAAGCGCCTTGAATATAAAGCTTTCTTGTAAAAATAATGAGCGAGCGATTGATCCATACTCAAACAAGCCGGTTTGCTGAGTTAATACCAAAGGCAGATTATAGCCAGTGCCAAAAGTGCCCTGGCGTGCGACGCCTTTTGCTTAGAGGGTCCCCAAACTTGTCATCACATTAGCACATGGTCAAGGAGTACATCCTACCACTCTCATAATCTGCTTTCCTGCACAATTAGCCTTCTATAATAAGGCAGCTGCCTGACAGCCGGCAGGGAGAAAAGAGTGAAATCACTGAGTTTCACATAGGATGGATGGATCGTTTGCTGCCACTGAAATATAGACTCTGAGGTGATTCTCTCTCCAACTCATCACCTACTACTGCTCCTCACATTAGGTCTGAACGTTATGACAACATGGAGGCTTGCTCTTCTTTATTGTGCCAAGCATCTATTGCACTTTGATGAAGCCAGACAAAGGAGGGCAAGGGGGGAAGCAGGGCGGGGGGTGTAGAAGAGATAGAGAGAGAGGGGGAGAGAGAGAGAGATAGGGAGAGAGAGGGAGCACCCATGGCCATGGGTAGATGTGTTTTTAGCTCAGGAAATCTGAGAGAATCAGATGTTGGAGAGGGTAGAATGGCAGAGGATGGCAAGTTTTCTGAATAAAATAATAGATAATTTCATTCCGACAAAGGCAAGGAAACTATGGGCAAGAGAACAAAATAGCAGGAAGGGATGGAGAAGGGAAGGGGTTTGAAAAGAATAAGAAGAATTCAGTGCTGCTTCTTGCAAGGGAAAAGAAAAAAAAAACATTGATGACACCCGGTTCCATTCTTCCGCTCTCCCCTTTCTCTGCTCCTCGCCTCGCAGCACGGCGGGCTAAGCTGGGAGCTGTAATGTCATTAAATTGCAAATGCTTTTTTTTCATTTCCGACACACACTGTTTACTTATCTGGCAAAAACATATGTTGGAAGGAATCCGTTAAATTCTGCCCATTGCCTTGGGTGAAAGTGCAATAGAAACGGGCCCACTGAGCTCCTTCTGTCGTCTCCTTTTAGCACTTTGCCTTATCTACAAGGCTGCTTAGCAGCAAACTGGCGAGTTCAATGAAAAATGAAGATACAGTGCAAGATTAGGGAAGAACAGTGAGGGGAGAAATGCTTGGAGAGAGGGTCATCCCATTGCAAATGATTTCACTCCTCTCCATCTGCATAAATGACTATTTTTAAGGCATCTCCAGCGTCTGTATATTTTTCTCACTCTGCCACACATTTAATTTCACGCCCCGTGTTCTGAATATGCTTAAATGCATATCTCTGATGCACCTTTAAGCCAGAGGAAAGAGGATGGGGGGAGTGGGGAGGGTACGAAAGCAAAATTAAAGATAAAATGGTGTGATTTGCACTACAAGTCTATTACTTTATGGCATTTACATATAGTTTACCTCTGCAATTCCAAGATTTTTTTTTCTACCACCTTCCTATCAGTATTTGGGCTTGTATAAATATGTATAAATCTTTGTTGAGAAAAAATAGAATTCCTAGCACTGCACTGGAAAGTTTGAAGGGTGCACTTTCTTGCTTCAACTTCTTCTCTTGCTCCCATGAGATTGTCAGCATATCTGCTGGGGGTGTTCTCTCCCTGCTTGCCCCAACAAAGACACAGACTTCAAGCACTTGCACATGCCCCCATGATCCCCAGATACTCCTCCCCTCAGCAGAACGCGTTGGGAGAGGGATCCAGGGTCAAGGCTTGGCCATAGCCTTAGAGGAAGGGCCTGGCTAAGCGAAGCCTGATGCAAGCGAGAAGCAGCATCCTTGTCAAACAAGTGGGCGAACATCTCTGTGAAAGCACAACATGGACTTCAATATGTCATGAAGATTGTCAAAGACGGTATGTACAGAGGGCCCCAGACTCCCACGCAGGTCTTTCACATTGATATGATGAATAGTGACTACATGTGCGATGCTACTGCTATCAGGTGAACGTGTTGTTCTACAGAGGAAGTTTGAGCTGCGAGTGGAAAGCCCGCCCCTAACAGCAGAGAAGAGGAAGGCTGTGAATTGGCCTGGGAATGAAAAGGAGAGAGAGAGAGGCTATTCAGAGCACGATTCCTTTCCTTCATTGTCTGCCCGCTTAGATTTGAATACGCTCACTCAAAGCAGACGAGAAAAATGCTTCAGACCCTCGCATTGTTGGCTTTCTCTCTCTTCTTTTCTATTTGCAATTAAATGCATTTCAAATGGAACAACTGTACAGAAAGCATTTGTGATAAGAAGGAATTCCATTGCCTTTAACCTCCTTTGTAATGGCTTTGCAATTTTTGAGCACTCTTATTATGAGAATTGCACAATCAAAACATATCTTTGAATAGAAAATGCCATACAACTTACGTATTGCTTCATTGAAAATTAAATTGCATTTAAAAATCATTTTTAGCTCCCTGTGTTCCTCATTTCTTAAGCCAATCTTAGTGTTTCTGTTTTGTTGCTTTGTGTGTAACATTGTGCCTTGACAGGACCCTTGTGTCCTGAGCAGTATCATACACGCTGGTCCTAAGCATGGGATGAGATCAGTCAATTAGAATTAATGTCATCTGGTCATTTACAGCTAAACACCCTCCATATGCATTGTGTTTGCTTTGTGTGCAAAGCATCAACTGCAAAACCAATCTCATCCTCCAGACATGAATTTTTTGAAGGATTTGAACGCTGTAAATAACTCCAAACCCTCTCTTACGAGGTTTACCCCTGGAGCACTTTGTAACTTATCAGGGCTGCCTTGTGCCTCCTCTAATGCTTGCATTATGCTCAAATGTAAATCGGTAAGCTGCCAGAGAGGTGGGCGGGAATCACTGAAGAAAGAATCACTGAAGGGTCTAGCCAATATTCTGATTGGGGCATAGCAAAATAAACAGTATAGTTTTGTTTTTTGTTTTTTAGAAGCTAGATGTTTAGTTTTTTGTTGTTGTTGTTTATGAACAAAAATATATCACACCACTCTGTTATATTCACAAACAATTGTTCTTTTAGTGTTACACACTTCTAGAGATTTAAGCAGGAGCAATACAAACGTGAGACTCCCCGCCGTCGGAATATTCTAACATTTGCAAAAGTTTCGAGGGTTGTAAGTTTTCATTTTCAAAATGCCAAGTAATAAAGAAAACTCTAATATATTCCTCAGTGAATGATGCCCAGAGGTCTGTTTTGTATTTCTAATTTCCATCTCTAATGGTACAAGAGACTGATTAGTAATTAGGAAAGACTCATTTAAATGCATGTAATGAGCGTTATAGGTTTCCCATATACTTTGCACTTCATACAGATGAAAATGGATAGCATCTCTGTCAATTTGAACGCGTGTTGACCTTTAATGGCAATTAATCTACAACACAGTTCTTCATGCTGCTTGTCCTTGGCTTTACAGTGTAATGAGTATATCGTTGGAATCTCCCAAATAATTGACCTCAAGCGTAACTATTAATCTTATTTTCCAGTGAATAATTTGATCAGTTTGCAAGAGAAGTGGGTTATACAAGTACAAACTAGTGCAGAGGGATATGTTGCCCCTAGATATTAATTTGGAGATGGATAGGAGTCTTAAAGAGGATTAAAACTCTATGCAGGCTAGTCATTTCATATGACTGCATACCACCCAGCCCACTGTATATACTGTCAGTCACTGCTTGGCATGGTTGAAATTTGAAATGGTGACAGTTAAAGTACAAAGGTGTCCAATCCTAGACTATTTCATGGCATATTTCTCCTAGCATCCTGAAGGAAATGCAAACTGTTAGGGCCAGTCATTCCAGTGAACCAAGGCCACCAGAAACAGCAACACTGCCCCCCTGCTATTGTCTACAGACACTGCATCTCCCTCTTCTGTCTGCACAGGATCACTCTTTCTCTCACACAGGAAAATACTGTCAGAGTAAATGTGAAGGAGAGATACTTCAATAGCTACCACAAGTACTGTTAATATTTTTGACATGTGTGGTTTCTTCATGCACAAAAAAGCTAGGCATGTCAACATGATGTCAGAAAATAAAACCTGGATTGAAAACACCACATAAAGAGCTTTTGCGGTGTTGTTTTGAAATTTAAACGTGTGAGAAAGTGTGCTATGTGAAAAAGAGATTAATCAGACAAAGTGGAATGAATGTTTTCTAAAAGGATAGAATAATTGTTTTTCACTCGATGTTCTGTTCTTTACAATTCTCGATGTTTTAAAATGCAAAGTGTTTCATCTAAATGTTGGAATGATTACACACATTGGTTAGTTAGCGCATTGCTGTTAATGTATAGTTAGTTAGATAGTCATAAAGTATTGTGCACATCATTTAATTTACAGATGATCACATGACCTGTGCTATGTTTTAAAGTTATTCTAAACTACGGGCAGGTTTTATTTTGAAAATAACAATTTAGTTTTATCTTGAATGTAAAATATATGATATATGTTTATATATATATATGTGTGAGGTTCCATGACTGAACTAAAACAGTATGCATGTGACCCGTTGTCCATTCTTCTTCATTTAAAAAAAATAAAAAAGTCTAGTTTATGTGCATTTTCACAAATGCATTAGATTTGGTGCTCATTTAAAATAACAAAAAAAAACCAAATATGAATATGGAGAAGACACCCAAAAGCCCGGCAGGCGTCGAGTGGCTCCTCACATTACACATCATTAATGAAATAATACCAAACAAATCAAGCAAAGCGAATTGGTTGCTTTTAACCAGTTTCCAGGAAACTGAGCTCAATTCTCTGTAAATGTAACTGAAGTGGCCTCAATTAAAAATGTAAAAGGCCTTCTCTTGTTAACTAGAACATATTCCTATAAAACGTATGCAGAGTGGGCTAAGTGTTAAGTGCACAGAGTAGTCAAGAAAATGGATGCATTTCTCCATCCACATGGTAACAAGTATATAATTTTACAAATGAATAATCCCCTCCAACTGTGATTCTCTTTGAAAGACTATTAACAGAATGGTTTCATTTGTTCCTGTTTATAAGGTGGATCATTATGCACATCCTTATGTTGGACCTAAGAAGGGGAACTCCAGATAAAAAGGCAGTGAATGGATGTTTTTATAACTCATAAGTGATAAGCAAAACAAAATCTGTTCTTGCCACCATTCCCTTGTTTTTTTTCTTTTTATATATATCTTTGATGCAGCCTCAAAACATCATTAGATAATAATATAAATATGTTAATAGTTATTCTTGTATTATCTAAAACTGATCAGCAGAAGTTATTAGATACATTTTTAAAATGAAACCCGTCATCTTTTTATTAAAAGATATTTGTCACTCACATAATCTTGCCATTACGTTATATATGTGACTTGTTTCTTCGTGGCTCTCTGGCTCCATCCTGTGTTTCAGCAGGAATAATGGATTCTGTTCATTTCCACATTTTTGAAGAAAGTCAATTTTAGGTAGAAGAAATGCCATAAACAGTTTAATTAATGGAATCAACATGTCTGAAGGAGTAATCATTTTGTTAAGATCATTTATTATTACATGGATACTTATGCAACAGTTTGAGGGTCAAATAGATGACTGGTTCAATTCAGTGTTATTGGAATTCTTACTATTTTTAATAAGTTACTAGATTGTAAATTAAGTTTATATTTTGTTACATATTCTTCAAAGGTTAAAACACTTAAATAAAAACAGAAACAAAAAAACAAGCAATTGAACATTTTGTGATGATATATCTCTAAATGTTACTAATCTAGTGTTTATTAATATACTTATTAATGTCAGCAAAGTTTTAATTGTTGGTGTTTTCAAACGTGGACAAGAACGACAAATACTATTCAGCTTGAAAATGTTCAAATAAAAGGAACACATTTTAATTTCCCTAATAATAGTTTGCTAAACCTTTTAAGCAGGTATGTTTTTTTTTCACTTGATAAGATTTGATTTTATCTTGTTGTTAATGTGATTTGGATTATGCGTAACATAACATTTTCCTTTACATGACAAGCCATGACTGTGATAAATTACAAACAAGTCTTTGTTAGATTCATCAGAATCACATACAGTACACACTCTGGTCCTGAGCATTTATTTTTCTCTCACACACTTTGCTGCTTTTTTGTATTTTTTTTTACCACTGACATAAATGTGAAATAATTTCTAAAGAGACATTCCATTTGACTCCCTCCAGGAATTCTGCTCACTAATCCCGTTGAGTGCAGTGAACCTCACATGGTCACACATGAGTTTTCTCATGAGGCCATGTTTATGTCTCTTCTATGTACAGACTCTCATTTATCTGATACTTTAAAGGTGCTTTGGACTTGGACATTGATTCAATTCTGTGTAGCCAAAAGGAAGATTCGATGTGATTTATTAAATGTTGATACGTTTAGATTCAGACCCCGGGATCTTATATTATAACAAGGCTCAACTGTTTTATTTCCATGCAGTTACAGTGAAACTATAGACTGATATATAAGATGTAAGCAGGCAAACTGACTCTATAGAAATGCTTGAAAAACAATATTCTTTTATGATTGACGTCTCAGCTGTAAGCTTTATCAGTAATACAAATACTACTGAAAAGGATGATAGCAGGGGAGCTACTAATGGGACATTTGCACATGTTTATATATCTCCTAATCTTACCTTACCTTATGATTAGCTCATTTTATAGCTTCCATAAAAACAGTTATGAGTAAAAGACTTTGGCAAACTCTCCTTAACTTTCTGTGCGGTGGAATACAGACTCACGAGTCACATGGCAGACCACTGGAATGCATCAGTCAAAGAGACAAAGCATCAGGAGTTTCTCCCTTTTATAAAGCTTCTTCTTTGATGTGAGTGGAGCTCCTGCTTGTGAGCAAGCGTTATGTTTTAGGAAAACTCTGGTTAATAATATTAATTGTTAAAGAGTATTGAGAATCAAATCATGTGCATATTCCAAGATCATCCACTGACAACATGTGACTCCTGATGAAAACACAGAGCAAGGGATTATTTCGTTTTTTTGTCACAAGTATGGATGTGTGTGACCTTTATTTCTTAGGTGTTAAAAACAAAACAAAAAAGCAATGAGTTTAATAATTGTTTGTGTTTTTAATCAATGGGATTTTGTAAATAATTGATTTCTCCTCCGGACTGTGTTGCTCCAATTAAAGATTTCCTCATTGCTGTAAAAGGAAACTTGTATTGATGTCGAGGAAGGAGACACTATGTCACAGGATTCATGTATCCTTAGCAACATCCACTCGATTCTTTGAAGAACCCTTTGACGCATTTCATTTTCTACGAATTATTATCAGAGGTTATCTGCTCCTGTTCTTAAAGGAGCATACCAGCGTGTTGGTCTGTTTTATAACATTTACTACTCAGTGCATACAATTTACAATTACTGCTAACCATCTCTGAAGGCACCGTGAACACCATGTCGATCTGCTTTAACTGCCGTTCAAGTTCTTTTTATTATGCATGTACTGTAATATAGATGTCAGTGCTGATTGATTTTTTTTTCTTGGTGTCACAGTTAGCAACAATTGTCTATACATTCTTTAAACTTAGTTTTTATAGATTTTATTCATGTGATTATTTATTGTTTATTACAGTAAAAATTCACAAGATTGATTTATTCTCTGTGACAAAGTCAGATATCAAGTACTCACTTCCTGTATTTAAATAAAAGTACCAATACAGCAATGTAAAAATACTCCATTACAAGTAAAACACTGGCATAGAAATCCTAAAAGTACAGAAGTATGATCAGCAAAATATGCTTTAAAGTGTCAAAAGTGTTTTTCACTTCTCTGTGACATGATTCCGTTGATTCTGCGACACAAAATTCACATTATTTCTTTATTAAATTCTAAATTTCTTAAACCATTTGAGAAGTGTGAAGGAGAAATGTCTCTTTATGCCCCAACAACACAAGTTTTTTTTCTTCTTAAGGTGTCACACAAAGGAACCAGTGGTTAAATCTTTAACAATGTGTTGGGTTTTATAAGCTATCTTCAGCTTTATAATATGTTTTTTTTCAATGTAAAATCTCACGCTGAAAGGAAGAAGTAGTATAATGTAGTACAAGTATAATGTAGCATCAAATGGAATATTTAAATTGAGTATAAGTGAACCTTTGTACAGTACTTGAGTACTTCTTGACTACACTTCTTAGAGTTGCTCTTTTATCCCCTCACATGCACAGTGCAGGGTGTCAGCTGAGACCTGGGGTGGAACAATTGACTAAAGCAAAATAAAAAAAAGAGAAAAGACCAAGAACCAGATCCAAAACAATCTGAAAACTTCTGGCTGGATTAACGTGATTAATCCCCATCAACATTTACATAACAGATTTACTGAAGGGGTTATGGCACCAAAGCTGATTCTTTACAGACAGTTCTTATATTACAATAGCTGAGAATGAATATAACAAATCAATGAATTCTTTTATTTGTATTTTGTATTTGACCAATGTCTCCACATGTAACTGTACAATTTACTCTGTTTGAGGGAAATCTGACTGCTTTGCCTGTCTCTTACTTTTTCTCCTGATTAACTGGAGACACAGACACATTTTAGTCTTCTCGTGAAAAGTAGCCAACAATACTTTATAGACCCTTTAGGCAGTTTCTTGGTATTCATCCAGATCTGAGTGCAGCTCACAGCTCTGCTGTCAGGTGATGATCACAAGACCGAAGGCTTAATCCTCCTCAGCTCTACAAAAGCAAGAACAGAAATCAGAGGCTTTCTTAATATGCATGTAACCAACTGGAACACAACATGATTTGGCTTTAAGTGTTGTTTCCACAGATTTTAAAACTATCACTGAATCTAATTTGAAGATACACAACTGGGGACCGTGGCATACTGAGATTCCACACTCTTCTGGGGGGAACTAATTGGCCTTATTGCTGCTGGAAGTTGATGTACAAACTGATTTTTCACCACTGACTGGAGGAAACAAACTGGTGAGATATGATGAACACTCTGGGTCTTGGTCTTCTTTGTTTGCTCCTCTGGCCTGAGTCTGCAGAGGCTCAGTTTCCTCGAGTGTGCTGCACCGTTGAGGGGATCATGTCCAAGCAGTGCTGCCCCGCTCTGGGATCAGATCCGGCCAATGTGTGCGGCTCTCTGTCGGGCAGAGGAAGCTGCTTGGCTATTAGAGTCGACACCAAACCCTGGGGAGGACCGTACAAACTGAGAAACGTTGATGACAGAGAGAGGTGGCCGACCAAATTCTTCAATCAGACTTGCAGATGCACCGGTGAGTCACGCACACTGTTATTAAACGTTCAACTAGATAATGTTTCATGCTGAACGTGAAACATCATCAACATGATTTGACACGTTTAGTTTGCTCTCTGTGTTGCAGGTAACTTTGCGGGTTATGACTGTGGTCAGTGCAAATTTGGCTGGACTGGACCAAACTGTGACCAGAGGAAGGCTCCTGTGGTGCGGAAGAACATCCACTCCCTGACCCCAGAAGAGCTCCAGGAGTTCCTCAATGTCCTGGAACTGTCTAAGACCACCACCCATCCGGACTACGTCATTGCCACCCAGCACTGGCTCGGAATCCTGGGACCAAATGGGACTGAGCCCCAGTTTACCAACATCTCCATCTACGACTTCTTTGTCTGGCAACACTACTACTCTGTCCGAGACACTCTTCTTGGTAAATGAGCATGGTCACATATTGAATACTATTGTAACTGGTTAGTTCATGTGGTTGACTTTATTCAAAATACCATGATAAAAGAAGTATTAGAAACATAACAACATAGGAATATATTAATAGGAACATCACCATTTACTAAAATTAGCTCTGGTGACTGGGTAATACCGTTTTTATATATTTTTATATTAAGCCCTATTTAAGGTCATTTCCAAAACGTATTAGTTATTATGATGTGTAAACCTAATCCATATTTCTTTGACTACATACATTTGAGGTATATTCAGATTTATGATTGTAGAATTTAACCTTTTTCTTATATTCTCAGTTGATCATAAATGAAAGTTCAGGTCTGTGTTACTGTGTTTCTAAACATTATTGAAGCAATGCAACTTTGAACAGCATCAGAGGACATTAACAATATAGATTAAGTTATGTAATATTAAAAACAACTCATTAAAGAGGGAGAGTAGATCGTGTTTGGATTTTTTATTTTGGAAATAAACCATTTTTATGTTTTTAAAATATATATTTTTCTTTTACATATAATATAAAATGTGCACCTTGTGATCACACAGAGCTCATTAGACACCGTGTCTCTCTGTAGGTCCCAGTCGTCCATTCAAGGCCATTGATTTCTCACATAAAGGACCAGCTTTCATCACCTGGCACAGGTATCACCTGCTCAGCTTGGAGCGAGAGTTACAGGTATGTGTACATTTTCTGAAAACATGTTATTAAAATAATTTTGGCATGATTAGAGGGGATCGGTCACAATACAAGAATGTATTTCTGATTCAACCAAACAGTTGGAAAAAGTCTCTCGTCAATCATATTTCTCCTTGGGGTGATCAGCTTTTCTTTCTGTTATTACCTACATATATTTGCTTTTGTAAAATCCTAAATTTCTTTACCGTTAAATATCAATTATTGGCACATCAGTGTCTGATATCTTGAAGGTTCTTGTCAGATTACATAATAACTTATTGTATAAGATTATTATTTTTCCAAACACAATTATCCATCCAGTTTATCGATCAATAACATTTTGGTGAACACTTTCTTAAAGCACACATACATACCTGAGACTGCATTGGATTTGCCCTAAGGAGGACATAACCTTCCTAAAATACTTTTTATCACACACAAAGGTTTTTTAATGTCACATACTGCCCTTTTCATAAAGATATTTATAATACTTGAATGAAAGTGGAAGTTTTTTAAGCGAGAGACAGGGAAGCTTAGGGAAGAGAAGTAGAGGATATATAAATCCTATACTGGATCTGAACTGAGGAATCGTGTGCTGAACGTCAAAAGTGTTGATGACCAAAATAAACATTTCTAATAATAATTTTGAACTAATATCAATAACATGTGTCTGCAGAGATTGACCGGCAATGACAACTTTGGGATCCCTTACTGGAACTTTGCCACGGGGCAAAGTGAGTGTGATGTGTGTACCGACTCTCTGCTGGGGGGCCGAAACCCAGACAACCCGTCCCTCATCAGTAACCAGTCCAGGTTCTCCAGATGGGGGGTGGTATGTGACAGGTCAGCACAAAATACTGATGGGAGGGGAAACGGACGTAATAGTTATTGGTTGGATTATGATGAAATAAACATTGAGGGACAAATTAATGCATGGTTGAAATCACATTTTAATATTTCAGTTATTTGATTCATTTCCAGTTTGGATGAGTACAATCGCCTCGTGACTCTTTGTAATGGCACCAGTGAGGGTTTCATTCAGAGGGGGATAATGGAGAGAGGGAACACGTCTCTGCCCACCATGACCGACGTCCGAAGCTGTCTAGGAATCAGAGACTTCGACAGCCCTCCATACTTCACCAACTCCTCCTTCAGTTTTAGGTACTATACTCTACTGTTTAGCATCAAATGTAATATGAAATGTACACCAGCTATTTCTCTGCAAAACTAGTGTTTGTGCTTTGTGCCCAATAGAAATGCTCTGGAAGGGTACGAAAAACCAGATGGAGAACTGGATGAATCGGTCAATAACCTTCACAACCTTGTCCACTCCATGCTCAATGGAACCAGCGCTTTGTCTCATTCTGCAGCCAACGACCCCATCTTTCTGGTCAGAATCTGATTTCATGGTTTACTCTGAAATGACACGAAAGAGTTGCTGTTGTAAAATCACCATTTAAAAAAAAACGGTTGTTGGTCTTGCAGGTGCTCCACACTTTCACTGATGCCATTTTTGACGAATGGATGAGAAGGTTTGTTCCATCCAACGCCACCTTCCCAGATGAGATGGCCCCCATTGGACACAACAGGGACTACAACATGGTTCCCTTCTTTCCTCCGATCACCAACGAGGAGATATATGTTGCGTCTGAGCAGCTGGGATATTCTTATGCCATTGCCCTGGATGGTGAGCAAGTGTTAAATCATTTTTAGCTTATTTACTTTCTTGCCGAGAGTTAGAAGAAAGTTGGTAAGAAGATAGTGAATATCGTCTCCACTGTCATATTTGAACGGTAAATATGAGGCTATCTTAGCTTAGCATAAAGACTGGAAACAGCTAGCCTGGCATTGTCCAAAGGTAACATAATGTGCCTACTTTCAACCCTAAATTTCACAAATTAACCTGTTTGTTGCATGGTTATCTTAGTTTAATTTGTACAACAACATCTCAAACTATTTCTTTAAACGTATTAAGACAAACATGGTTATAAAATAGGTTAATCTGGGTAGTTTCTTGAGCTCTTGAGTGACAAACAAGTAGAGAAGAAACTCAAGTCACGTGAATGCATCACACTATGGTGCAAAATACTGTAATCATCCTGCTTTTCCATTATAATGAGTCAGAAGTATTAGCTAATAGCGAAACAATCATTGATGTCAAGTCATAGCATCATCAAACCCCCATTTAGGTTGTTTTTTTTCCTGCTGCAAAAAGGTTTCTATGAATATCTCCACCTGTGCTTCATTTTTACAGATGCAGGAGGGCCGGCTGTGTTTGTGCTGGGCTCCACTCTTGGGGGAGTCTTCATCGGTCTCCTGGCGCTTCTTCTTATCTTTGTGCTCTACCTGCGTCAACGGAGAAACAGAGGCTTTGAACCTCTGATAAAAGCAGACTTCACAAATAGAAAGTACACAGAGGAGGAAGCCTAGATTTCCCCTGTTCTGACACACATTTCAATTCTTATACATACCTGAAAGAGACGGAGCATCTAATGTTCTGTATGCCCTACTGTGATGCGAGAGGAAGAAATGTATCCTGTACATGAACTTATACAAATCTATTGGAATGTTTTTAATAAATATTTATTCTCAAGAACCGTAACAAAACACAAATGCAATAACCTTAATTGCACTGGGAAACAATAAGGCATATTTTCTGAACTAGTTATTCACCCCTCTCCAATCAAATTTCACCTCATTAAGAATTGCATTGATTATAAAAAATGTTGACTCATTGTGTTTCCTGCTAATTATATTGTGCAGATAATTCGTCTGACCAGACATCCATTTAAAATATTTTATTGCAAAAATATTACCATTAAAAGTTCAATGATACAAAACATAAAAACGGCATCCTGTAAGATCAATATTCATAATAAAGACTCCTTTTAAATGACACATTTGAAATATTTTCTCTATATTTTTCTTCTTGTAATGTGGATGAAAATGCTGACTTAAATACAATAAAGAAAAGCTCAACAAATATTCACTGATATACTGCGAAGGGCATAACACTGGTTAATTCCTTGGATATGTAAGCTTAGCTGGCCTCGTGGTTATGGAGCTGGCGGCCTCTCAGAGAACAGTGGACGTACATACAGGCTGGTTTTGTCCTTCCCCCTCAGCAGTGCCAGGCCTCTCACATTCTCTGTAAGTACGCTCTACTGAGGAGCTTCACTGAAGCATTCAGGCCTGTCCGGACTCCACAGATTCTCATTTCACAGGTGACTGTGGTCGGCTTCCAGCCTGTCTGTGCTGCAGACATAACCATTCAAGCTTTACAGATAAATTTAGGGGCCCTTTCTTTGCATTTCCAGTAACCACTGTGTGCTGTTTCCTACTTGTTCTCTTAATAATTCCCTCCCTTTTTAAATAACTGTGGTAATACATTTCCAAAAAGAGCAACAGTTAACTTTTTACTACTGTCTGACAGTATTTCAGTGTTGTCGTGTTTTAAACACTACAATGCACATTTTCAATGGCTATTGTATCTAAACTGTGAATGAAGTTACAGGATAAGCTTTGGCCTGCCAATCACATATGCAAAAGTGTTCCTGTATATGCAAATCCAAAATCCCTGGAACATCTTAAATGTGTAATATTTGTGAAAATACTTGTAGAAGTATAAGCACAAGATTTCCATCTGTGATAGTGATTCTGTATTAAATGGTTGTGCCTTTTATACGGCGATGTCCATTTACACGTACACAGAACAAGGTCACGAGTTTCCATTATTGTGCCATTATAATGCTTTACAGTGTCAACAGAGGATGCTTTAGCAATGGTCACTGATGCTATGACGTGGTTAGAGGAAAGCTGACACTGGGTGACTCACTTAAAGGAGACATGTAGAGAAATATATTATCCTGCAATTAGTGATGATTAAAATTAGTTTAGCCCTCTCTGACTAATTAATTAATTCCACACCAGGACATGCACCCCACCCCATCCCACACAACACGTACAGAACCAGCATCACTATGATGGTATTACTCTACATTGGTGTCAGCTTCTCTGTGTGACAATAATTGCTCCATATTAATTGTGTCCAGGCCGTCTACTCCTGAAACAAAGCCTGAGAAACCAGCATGACATGAGAATATTTAGCAGATAGTAAATGTGTTGCAAGGCAAATGAGTATATAAAAAGGTCAATCTTATCCCTTTTAACAAAATGTGAGTTTTAGCACAAGATGGCTTTTGAACAGAGCTGATCCATGACCAACCCATGACACACTTAACCTACCAAACATCATGGTGGAAATTAGTGTGAAATATAAGATTAAGCGACATGATTTAGTGTCTGCATCTGATCTAAAAACAAACATGGATTCATGATGACTTTGATGAATATTCAATCGTATCTCATCAAAAATCAATAATTGGCACACGATTTAATGGCAATGGAACAAGGATTCAATAAAACTTTTAGGCGGAAACCACATGTTCCTTCATTTTCTGTCATTATCCTTTGTATTATTTGTTTCAAAATATAATGTTAAACATTATTCAACGACTTATTGTGCCTCTTTTAGGTGCATCAAATAACCACATTCTCAACATTTTTCAACACACAAACATTTTTTGCATTAAAAAAAATCAAAACAATCAAAGTGCGTGTTATATTTTTCCACATGGAGACCTACATTAATACCTGCCATATGTGCAAGAAATCTCTGAAGAAGAGTTTATTGGGTCGGCATCAGTGTTAGATGGTGAAGTGATGCCATAAAATGTCAAGTCTAAGGATGGCACTGCATGATCTTTGGGAAAGTGGGAAATCATGATGCATGACTGCTCTCTTTTTCAGAGCAGACTCCTCTAGCCTCCAAGCTGGCAGCCTGAATACTGTCTGCTTGACTGTAGCTCCAATCTGCCTGAATACAAAAACTGCAAAAAAAAAGAAAAAAACCCTGCTGTCCATGTTGAGCTGGTTCCTCCAGCATTATCTCCATTGTTGGTGGAGTGCCAGGGCTGAGAGGGCCAGAATGGTTGGCAGTGCCACAGGCGGTGCACGGAGCGGGGCAGAGTCATCCACAGGCCCGCGCCGATCGGCTTCCACCACCGGGCCTTCCGTGGCAGCACCTTCCATCTCTGTGGGGCAGACCTCTGTGCAGCCGCTGCCACTGCCTGAGCCACTGCCTTCATCGCCTGCAACACAATAACAAAACACAAGCCACACTGAGCACATCTCTGGAAATGTAACATCAGTCAACAATACATCCAGATTTTTCCTAAACTGTTGTTTTAACCCTTTGAACTCTGCAATAGAAATGGTCTTCCAGTGCCTACGTTGGTATTTTTGCTTGTTGTAATATCATTTCCTGTATGTAAAATATGTCATTCATAGTGATGAACCCACAGAAAATGATCACCCATCTGCAGATCCCTTCAGCTCCATGAAGCATTTTAGTGTCTTTCAGCTTATTCTTTTTTATTTTGGTTAACTCTCACCGCTCTCATCAGCGTTTCCACTGTCCCCAAGAAGCTAACGCAACATCTGTTTGTGACTCCCAATATGAAAATATGAAATCCCAATATGACTGTTGAACTCAATCCTTTTTTCTGTGACGGATGGGGTTCTTAGGAGTGAATTTAAATGAAGGAGAATAGTGCACACCCAATACTCTGCCTCAAAATCTTTCCATTACTGTCTTCATCAGGTTTTCACATACCTTGATGAACACTGGACCTGTTGGCATTGTGTATTTTTAGACACTGCCTATGTTATTTGCTCCTTCAGTGCCTCTTGTGGCTTTACTGATGCCGATTACCTTCGCCTCAAGGTTAGGTAGTATTTGAAAGTTAACAGCTTATCAAGATGAGTGACATGCACTTGACCAACCACGGCAGGGAGGGCCTGACTAAAAAATACATTTCCTGCCTTAAGACAAAAAGTAGCATGCTGTCACGTGAAAGTGGAAAACTACTTACTTGAGTCTTGAAAGTAGATATCATTGCCGTTGTAGGCGTTTTTCAACTTGTTGGTCATCACCCTCAGAGCCATGATCTGCTGGCGGATGAAGGTGTCTGGGCGGGTGATGTCCACAACCACCTCAGGGTTATTTACCTGGCTGGTCAGACCATCTTTTTGAACTTCAGGGAAGTACCTTTTAGCATTTAAAAAGGACAAGGAATCAATAAGAAAGATACTAAAATAGGCTACAATTTGTGTTCCTGTCAAAATCACAAAGCAATAATTGAACTACATTACTGTGATGCTCCAAATCAAAATGCTTAATTATTTATTACTTAATTATTGCTTTATTTTAAAGCAATGTGATGACATAATAAACATTTTCTATGGAGTGGGAAAAAGCCAAAGGTTAAATTGTTATTTGCCCATAAGGAGAAAGGATTGTTCGGCCTTCCCGACCCTACATAGTATCATTTATCTTTTGTAGTCCCATTAATCCCCGCCATTTCTGTATTGATAAAAATAGTGTATATTCTAAGCAGTGGCATTCCCGTGGCTCAAACACTGACTTTTTGGAGGATGTTGTGTTCCTATTGTACAACAATCTTGTAGATTTAACTGGTAGTAAAAGGACATTTCTGGAAGTAATTCAGACAATAAATTGTACATATCTAAGTCATATAATGTGGTTGATAACACAACTGTCTTAAACTACCACAGGAAACCCACAAAGCTTCACCATTTCATAAAATAAACAACTCTTTGTTGAGTAATGACATAAAACTGAAATAGGAACTACACTGTATACAGGAATGTGGTTTGGTCAGAGCACTCTGGATCCAGACACTAGTCCTTTTAAGTAGTTGGGCTGGTTCAGAGTCCAAAGTTTACTGGGGGGAACGGTCCAAAAATAACGGCCTCCCGAACTGAAAGAGTGGGTTAGTGTAATGGTGGAAACTTATGCTTAAGAGAATAAGTAGGGATCAGGAGGAAGTGGTGTTTCCCTGGGACCGGTTTTGGGAATACATTAAAATGGAAGATAGGTCTGAATAGACAATGTGTGACTCTGTGACAATGTGTAGTAGCACTCAAGATGTATGTTGACTTGTTTTACCTCTGTTATTGTTTAGTTTTTTCCCCCTTCTGGATTAATTCATTTATTTTTTACTGGATTTACGTTCTGGATTCTGCCTCCTTGATTAAAAAAAAAAACATGCCATGTAACCCGGCACCATGGAAACAATAATATATGTATGCCATGCACTAAGCCTGTCAAACTAAGGAAAAATAGAGAAGAAAAAAAAGAAAAGGTCTACGTGTCTGTGTATGTGCCCCAGCTGAGGTCGCTGATTCGGCAACATAGCAGCTATCTTACTTGGCCTAATATGAAATAGAGATTTGCAATGTGGCACAATTTTGGCTGCAAGACACTTGATTAAAAATAGAAAAAGCTCACCATGACATTAATGTTCAATGGGAGCAAAGATGTTCATCATGTCACATACATGTTTTGTAGACTTGCAATAAAAAAATGTTAATCTTCCGAACCCTGAAAATAATCAAACATTTTACTCGCTGGTATTACTGAGTCACATGTAATGATAGAGGAATGCCAATTTTATTTAAAATGCTATTTTTTATTATTATAACTATGATTGTTATTATTATTATTAATAATATAATATATCGTCTTATCGTCTGTCGTATACCTGCGATGGATGGATGGATAATATAATATAAAATACAAAACAAAATAACAATAATAATATTTAAAAACTGTAAATGTTATAATTTCAGGGTGGATGATGGGGACCTCTGCTGGTGATTTTATAGATGCTATTTATTTGGGTAGTGAAAAAACAGGACAACGAGCCTGTTCTATCGTGTTTGATGGGAAAACGGATCATACTTTAGTACCATGACCACTACAAAAACTAACAATAGACTCTCTCACATGCGAAGAATCATCATAATCATAAGCCCTACATACCTAAGAAGAACTAGATAAAGGCTAAGGGTGGACTGATGCTTCAATATTTTGTTGTTTTAAACTATGTGTCTAATTCTCATCCAGACTTGAGAATAGCCATGTGAGGTTATAACAGTGTTGGTGAAATTTGACCATATTATGTTGGGTAATATTCTGACATACTTGTGATATATTTCTCCAGAGTAAACATGTCAGCTGCCTGCATTCCTCTCTGATAAATAAGCAGCAGGCCATCATGTGAGCGCATTCCACAAATTGTCTCACAACAGCATTTTCTTCTCCCCTTAAGCTCAGGTCACCCCTCTGAGATCTCAGCGAGTTATGCAACATTTGAAGTCCACTGGTGATATTCTCTTCTTTTTTTGATATAGAAAATAGCAGCCGCTTCTACATCCAATATCAAAATACATATATATATATATATATATATATATATATATATATATATATATATATATATATATATATATATATATATATATAGCTCATCAACTATAAGCTTTAAGGGTTATTCAAATAATTTAAAATTTGAATGCTGAACATCTTTTGATCATACAGTTGATGCTGTGAATAAAAGTAGCACAAATCAATTAACTGTGACCTGAGCCATGGCTGCGGGCATTTGGAGCGCTCATGCAAATGTTTTCCCTGAAAATGAAATCAGATTAACATGGACGCACCATAGTGGTTGCACATTTTAAAGAAGAATGAAAACACAATTCCCTAAAATAACACTAACAAAAATGCAAAAAGCCTTTTAAAAAGAGACAATTAGAATATATAATAAAGGGTGAATCCAAACCCAGAATTATCGACTCGAGTTTGGCTTTTTGTTTAGTTGATGAATAACAGTCAAAGTATGCCATGCTCTGGTGCAGCTGAGTTTAAATCAGGGTTTAGTAAAATAAATAATCTGGTCCTTAATTCTAGGATTAGACCAATTAGGCCGAAATTGAACAGACTTTGGACTTGAAGTAAAGCTCTTGTATCAGTCTGCATTAGCCCCGGGCCCTGGTGCACTTACCTGCCCTTGCTGTGCCCATTCCAGCACTCCTCATCGCTGGTATTTCCAGCGGTCACTCTGTCCTCCACGCACATCGCCTCGGGCAGGTTGGACCAAAATTTCTTTGACAGCTTGAGTTTCTCTTTTATGTCAACCACCTAAGCAAAGACAGGGGTCATTAAATACGAGGGGGGAAAAGAACCCTGTATAAACAAATCAAGTCTGTGTTCCAAATAAAGCAGTTTTAGGCTTAGAGGTACAGCTGAAAATGATGCATATACACAGTACATAATACAGGAAATATAACAAAATAAATTGGATGCACATTTGTACACGATTAGTTTAATAGGACATTACTCATCCCGAGCAATAACATGAGTAAAAAAGATAGCAAAGAGTGTGACCAATGCTTTTTCCTTGAAAAGTCGATGACAACCCTCCCACACACCCCGATTCCTTTGTTTATGCTGTAGCCCTCAAAGCATTACAACAATATTCCTAATTACCATATATCCTTGTAAAAGCAACTGGGAGAAAATAGACACACTGAAAAATATCCTTGAAGTTTCTGTTGATAAATGGTAGGTATAAATCTGGCATTTGTGTCAACTGCGTCCGAAACTGAGCTTAAAGTCTGATTAAATTCTCCCCGTTACTCAAGATATATCTCATTTGTAAACTCATTATAAAGCTGCCCCATCGTCACTTATTACCACATCTTATCAAAGGGATTATAAACTTGTGATTTAACCCAGAGACATTTTAACTCTTTGACTCACCAAAAGATTTGGGTTTAATTTTCATTCCACGTCGACTATCAAATGTTTGCATCATGAAAAGTGAGTCCATGCAGGCTTGCAGCAATAATTTCAGCTTGAATGTCAAGACTTAAATGCTCCTTTGCATCCCAGCCATGTGACACAGTCAGATATCATTTCCTGACTTGAGCCTGTTGAACTCCAATCTTTCATCAAACACAGAATTTGACATATTTCACTGAAGCTGAGGGAAAGCCTGATAGCAGCAGGTTGGCCCCATTATCTTTTTCCGTCTGACTTGCTGTTGGCTTACGTGAAATTGTGGTGAACCTGAGCAGAACATGAAAGGTGCTGTACTGACTGTGTGACGCTGCTGTAGGCCCCGACTCTGCTTTTGATGTGTTAATCCTGTCACACTGATGCCAAAGCACTTCAGCAGCTCTGATACTGCCCAGAGGGTCAAGGCTGCACTCAATGCAAAAGATTGACTGGCAATGTTTGACTAAACCTCACACATTAAGTTTAGTGAGAGATTCACAGTTTTTCTCAAGATCTGCTGGCAAAACCTGTAACAAGTGTGAATTAAACTTGGAATGAAAAACTCACCTTTAGGTAATGCAATCTTTTTTTTTTATAAGCACCTCCACTAAAGATGCTACTGCATGTGGCCGAAAACAGAAAAGCAGTTCACTTATTTAATGGGCTGAGGTTGACTAACACTGTCTTTTTTCATTTATTGTCACAAAGAAAGTACATATATCCATTATACAGAGTGACTAAATGGTGAATGTTTACTATTTCAACCAACCACAACAAACACATAGTCTGAGCAGGTACATGAACGTCCCTATTGAGGTGGAAAACTGAAAGAAATCCACAGGGAACCAAATAAAAGAACTTAATGAACCTAAAATACCTCAAATGTCTGATGCTTAAAGGGGAACATTTTTTAAAAGAAGAGGAAAGGTTGAGCCTTTTTTTACAAAATGATAAAACAGCCTCTGGGAAAAGTCTGTCTCTCACTTCATTGCGCATTGCCCATGAATAAATAATACGACTGCAACAAGCGGCACTGGCATGCAACCTGGCTTCAGAGCACACTAGATGGCACTGTGTCTTTGAGAAATGGAGGATACAGATGAAAGCAGGCAGAAAGAAAGCGAGAGGAAAATAAAAGTGAGAAAATACATTCAAATTTAAACTAATTATGTTTACTTCTTTCACATCACACTTTGTATGTACATGAATTGCCACGTGCTCTAACATAAAGACCATGTACTTGCCATGGAAACAGATGCCATTAGGAAGAATAATGACAGACTAAAATACACACAAATCTACAGTATTAACAACCATCATGTCCACATTATCATCGCAGTACGGTGATGTGAGGAAGGAGAGAGGAAGTGTGTGTGGAGCAGAGATCTTTATTATTATTATTATTATTATTATTATTATTATTATTATTATTATTATTATTATTATTATCAGCTTGCCTATTACTGTCAGTGTTAATATTCTCATTAAAAATCACAATGAAGATAACAAACAATACTTACATCAGGAAACATCATAACAGATGACTATAATCAGGTGTAATAGCTTTTTCCATGATGACATGAAAGGTGTTATTAGTGTGCGACACCTATGGCTCTGTAATAAGGGCTGACAATAGAATAGAAATATATTAATAGAAATTAATAGAAACATTTACTAAGCCATGATCATTTATATAAATATATATATTTTAACCTATAATGACATAATATATATATATATATATATATATATATATATATATATATATATATATATATATATATATATATATATATATATATAATAACAGTCAATGTATGAATCTTAAGTTATTCAATCCTATTTCGTACCTAACTGTACAGATGTTTTTCACCTAATGCTCTCTTCCACTGACAAACAAATATGTTTTAAACATGACACATGAATAAAGGATTTCATTTCCCTTCATGGTTTGATATACATTCTTACATGTCTTAAACCCCTTTGAAAAACTAAAACTTTAATTTACTTTAGTACTCAAATTCAGCATTAATGCGCTGTATACACACATTTAATAAATGGTTTATAACAAAGTATAATGTAGATGTACTTACTTGTAATTACACTTCTCATGTGAAGATGAATTTAATAGTAAACCACTATATTATTAAATATTAATATAGTGTTTTACGTTTACATTTACTCACCAGAAACAACTGCTTGCAAGTACATTATAGTCTGTTATGAACCATTTAATACATTTTATATAAACTCCAACTTAACTTCCCACTTATTTATTTTATATAAACTGATTCATTTATTTTGCTCTTACAATTGTATTTGAAATAGTATTTTCACATTTGTGTGAAGTCAAAGCATTTCTATCTTAGTGTTTTACACTAAAATAAAAAACAGAAGAAATGAATAATTTTCCACTTTGCCAAGGTGTTTACGAGGAAGGCTCGTGCTGCAGGGCTTTCCATGGCCTCGCTCTCTATCTGTTTATTGCCTCACAATATCTATATTCAATATTTCTTAAAGGCATGATATTGGTGAAAATGGATACCTAGAGATGTATTATTAAACAAACTGTAATACGATATTCTGCTTCATATGAAGGCTCTCAGTGATCCGGGTACAGTAGTATGATATTTACTACTATACTACACTATACTATTTCATTCATTATGAAACAGACAATCCAGTTGCCTTTGACGTACAGTAATTCTGCTGGAGGATTAAAAACATTGCAAACTTTAATTAATGTGTTTAAGATGTTTTAGGTTCGGAGGTGCAGAAGGTTTTAGAGGCACAGCTGGAACATGCGTCTCACACTTTGCACAATAAACTCAATAAACATCTTTGAAAAATAATATCTTAAGGATAAATAAGTCAGACAGTATTCTCTATTTTTCAATTAACGAGTCAACAAATCCCATCAAAGACCAACACAGACACTGGTTAAGTGTCTTTTTAATACCTTCTGACTTCCTGACCCCATCTGTTAGACTCAGCCTCAAACCCTTTGGTACCTTTTGGAGTTTTATTGACAAAAACAAAAGCTCAGTAATCTTTTAAAAACAGCTGGCCTCTGTAGTGTTCAGCAAATGTTACTCAAACAGGAATAAATAGTGCTTCTGTTGGGGACTAATACACTGATACAAATAGCGGAGCCCAGGTGAGTAGTCACAGCAGCAGAGTTATGTGAGAATGATCGATTGAAAATAAAGTACAGTGGCTGTGTTAACTGTAATGAAGGTACATGGCACCTAGTGTGGCTAATTGATGTGTTTTTAATAGTTATTGTACAACTCTATGGCACAGAGGAACACTGCTGTGAGCTGTATCAGGCTCTGGAGATAATCAAATGATAGATTCATTGTTGGTTTATTTATTTTTGTCGTACTTGATAATGCTGCCAAAAATACAAAATCGTACCAGACTTATCCTTTAAAAGTACTAAATCAAGGAGAGATTCATGATAAAGCATCAATTTAAACCTTCAGGTTGAAAAGCTGCAGCAAGGTGTAGTTTTGCCCGCTCTTCCGCCTCAGCCATATTTTTCTTCATCGCCCTCCGTCTCCCTGCTTGCTGTCAAGAACCATATTCTCTCTCCCTCTCCCTCCCTCCCTCCCTCTCTCCCTCCCTCTCTCTCTCTCCCTCTCCCCCTCCCTCTCTCCCTCTCTCTCCCTCTCTCTCCCTCTCTCTCCCTCTCTCCATTACCACAGCCCAAGTGAAGGTTTCATGGCTAGCTGACCTATAATCTTAGACCAAACTTCTATTCTAAAAAGCTCTGTGAAACAAAGACCCTGGTCTTTCTTGTAGATGTGATAAAACAGTGTATGCTCAGTCGTCTCCTGACTGTACAGCATCCGTTCTCTCATCTTTTCTTCTCGAGTACCACAATGTAAATGAGCTGTCCAGCAAGATCGCAATAGCTATTCTTTTTTTCTTTTCTTTTTTTATACATATTTATTCAATCATACCTGTAATTAAATCAAATAATCTATAATTGTATTCTCTCGCTGTACCTGCTCTGTCTCCTCAGGAACAGGAAAACAGGAAGTTAACCGCACAGCTAAACCTTAATAGAGCAGATTAATCCAGCAGTAAACAGCATTGAAAAGTGGACCATAAAGTATTACAGCTGACACAGCTTAGCGTGCCATGATCCAAACATAGCCTCACCTTTGCATCTTTTTTTAACCACACATAATATCCACCCAAACATATTAGATATACAGTACACTGTTTACCCAATGTAAAAAAAAAGTAATTGGCTAGCTTGAATGGACAAACATGAGGAAATGTTGACATAGAATAATTATTTCCAAAAACAACAATATGAGTGAATGAGATAAAGGCATTAGCAGGCTTAACATCTCTGTTTACAGATACTCCAAGTATTTCTTGCAGTATTTATCATCAGTCGTGTTTCGTGCGCTCGCAGAGGGGGGGTTCTGTTAACAGGGCGGCGTGTGCCACCTTTCAGCTCAGCACAGACATGTGAGCGACCGGTACTTTGACCAGTGGTTTTCAGATGCCCTTGCCTATTCTCAGATCAAAAGCTGACGTGTCACTGGCTTTGAAGCTGCAGTCACACTCCTGGCAACAGCACAATGTCAGCGGTCGAAGCTCTTATCTGGCTGTGGGATGATGCCCGGACGTGCTATCTGCCTTTCAGTAAAAAAAAAAAAAAGAATATCAGACTATGTGTTTAACTTTCTCATAACACATCATGCTCACAGCGCTGCCAAAGTTGACCTACAGTGTTCAGCTGGCTGTTCTGTCAACTGGAAAATCTCCCTTTCTCTCGCTCACAAAGAAGAGCTCTTTAGGCATTCTGTCTCCCCCTAGTTATAACACCTCTATCTTGTTAAATTAACAATTAGTCATTTTTCAAGCGACTATCAAGGGATGCCGTAACCGCTTGACACGGAGCATATCCCTCTGCTCCAAGTCTGAGCTAAATTAGTACATGTTCAATCTAATCATAGACTTGGCAGCAGGTCTCACCACTAAACCACAAGCGGCAGACAACTCCTCAATCAACTTATTTTCCCTGGCAACTGCTCCTCCTGTCTGCGTTAAAATAGTTTTTCATTTGATACGAATGCAGTATTCTTCCTGCATCTCAATTACAGGTCAGGGAGTCGGTTCTGCTCATACCAAGACCTTGGCTGTGCCATAAGTCTCTCCCTGACCAGTGACCACTTTGAGGACAGGCTGAATAGTTTCTCACAAGGAGGAAGGCCACAGTAAGAATAACTCTGCCTCTTCATCACATTCTTGATCAAGTTCATATTGTTGACTGAGCCAATCCTAAAAAGAAAAACTAATAGACTCTCCTCTCTAAGTCTGGGTGCACTATGTGGTCATGTAGCCAACAGATGAACTGCCACAGTGTCGAGTATCAGGGTGCTGACGCTATGTGGGTGCATGTCCGCGGACATGGCTATTTAATATGCCACTCTAACATGTCATAAACTCCTCAATGGTTCCAGTCTATCCAAAAACAGCAGATTCTCTCAACCAAGACCTGCCATCTGGACTATAAAGCACTTTTAGCACATTGAAAAATCGGTAGAGTAGAAATAATATTGGCCAGCCCAAAGCTTACCAAGTAAATGACCTCAGTGATAATGTTTTGAGTAGCAGTTGTCCCTTTGTCAGGTCTCGTTTTGTCCTTGTCTGGAAACATTCACCTCAAAGGTGACTGGCAGTGTTGCTTAGAGCAGGTAACTGCCAGAGTGTATATAGGTGTGGGCTATTTTCATCCAATCAATATCCATCAACAGAAGGCAAAAGCAAATATGTTTCCCCTCTGCGACTTCACAATAGATTAAACTAGACAGACAATCACTAGAAAGACATCGCCCAGCTGTTGGGAATGGTACACCAAAACAAATCATGGTTCGAAAAACAGCACTTGCAAACTAAAACATGGTTTGATAGGACAGTGCAGCCGGGGTTTCTGTCCTCTACTGCCGGGCTACACTCCATGTGTTCATGAAAAACCCATTTTTAGGATCATTCTGTCGGCCATTGCCCTTTTTTCAACTCTCAGCTGGAGCCGCCCTCCTTGTTTCCCTTGATTACAACTGATTATGTCTTAGCATAAATCTGCCACAGCAGAACACTACGACATGATTTAACACCGACTTCTCGACAAAGCCTCAGCGGCGCGTATATCTCTCTTATATCTCCTGGTGACAGCGCTGTGATACTGTTATTATGCTGCTTCCTGGGAGTGGATACTTGAGATAAAGTGGAATTCTATTGTTATTCAAAGGTATCCATTATTTTGCATTGGTTTTGATTTTGCAGCCCAGGTTTTCAACAGTGTAGCGGAAATCCTGTGAGATGCATTTTAATGGTATATCTGACAGAAAGTGATGAACGGATACAGATAATATTGAGGCAATAAACAAACGTAATGAATATTTATCACTTCATCACTTCACTATCACAGCCCTTCACAGGTTTAAAAACTGCTGCCTTAAACAATACTGTACAGCGTGTTGATGTAATTGCACGAGTACAATATATTTGATTTGCTGCCATTCTGTCTGACTATGTTGTCAGATTTAGTTTTGATTCCATACTTCAGTATGAAAGAAAGCTGAACACTGAATTTAATCGCTCAGTTCTGGGACACCCTGGAGACATAACTTTATTTTCAACTTTCAACAGTCTTCATTACTGTTGTAGGAGAAATAATTCATCACGCCTTTAATTTAATGTGACGGTGAATATCTGTGTACCTTGATAAAAAGAAAAGAAAAAACGATAATGCTGCTTCTAAAAATAGTAGAAGCTGTGTTGTTACAAGAGATGCATAATTACACACTAGCGGCTTTAGTCTCTTTAGGCTAATTTGAACAGGTTTAAATGATCTACAATCTACTGAGAAATAATCCCCCAAAATACATTAAATACAAATAAAAAAAGCACTCAAGAATTACACAAAAACATGTGATCATGTGTTAACCAATGGTTAAAACGAATCCACTGGTGTTGTTAGAGCCCAACATTAACTGGCTTCAACTGTATTTGTGTCCATATTTCAGACAGCACATCAGGTCTTTTATCTTATAAAGGACAAATCGCTGTATGTTGTTGAAGCTCATGTAATATTTAAGTACCGTCAATGAACAATAGGGCATTCTCTATGGCCCGTTTTAAATAATATTGCCTCTAACCATTTGCTCAGTCCCATGGTATCTACAGTTTGACAATAATGTTGTATCATGGTGAGCAAAATTAATCACACAATGATTCCACAGTGAGAAAAAAAATGACAGAATATTGATGAAACAGTGTGAGCTTGTGATTTGCCCAAGGCCACGACAGGAGAAGTTTGAAAAAGGGAGATGATTAAAGGGAAGCTATGCTCTGTGGAGAACAGAGCAACTATCAGCAGGCCTGCTCTCTCCCTGCTGCCCTTGTTCCCCAGAGGGGCAGGCAGCCTAGAGTGTAATGGGGCCAATGTGCCTCATTAATGTATTGAGAGATATGAAAAGTAGCAGAGCCTTTATGACACCAGCTGAGAAAGAGGGGACGATGCATGGTATGATTTGAATAAAAATCACTGAGCTTCTTTTGTGAAAGAATGTCGTCTTGGCATTATAACGGTTGGTTGATTTAGCCTCTGATTCTGCTTTAGGGTGAATTGTAAAATACACACGTACTAATTGTTGTACTAATTATTGTCATGATGATTGTATATGGAATTTGTTTTTAGCTAAATTATTATGAAATGGTTATTTTCAGTATGGTTAAATTAAGTCTCGACGCCACTCTCTCTATTTGTTTTTATTTAATAAACCATGTTAGTGGTTTCTTAACATGTACTTGCAACTGGCTTGACCAAAACACTATTTAAAAACTTTTCCATTCTATGCTTTACTTTGAATGTGATGCCGTTCAAATCTATTACAACTTTTAAATCCAAACCTCTGGATGTTATTACATTTTAATTTTGAACCAGTTGAATCATTTTTTTTTTTGCTGACACCTACAATTTCTTCTAATCTGGGTGTTCAATTAATGTCAATGCATTTCAGTGAACATGGAAATGTACTTGCAGATGTACTCACTCTCTCAGCGGCAGACGTCTCTGCTCCAGTCTGGCTTCCTTTTGTTTCCACTGGCTACTTGTGAATTTCACATGGTAATTGCGCACAGATAAAAATCAGCTTTAAAAAATGAAATCACAGAGCAGAATAACAGACCACTGAGAAAACTAAAGAATGAACCGTAGATGCAGTTATGTGTTAAATGCCTGTGTTTGATTGGCCATTCCTCTCTGGGCTCACGGACATGTGATCAATCCTGTGATTGCTTAGTTACTCCTAAAAGTTACTGCTACACATTTTCTGTAAGTAAGACTGAGTTGTTTGACAAATGTGTGGGTTTTTTTTTCACTTTCGCTGTGGAACTGATTTTCTCCTTAACTGGCTCCAAAGAACTTTCTTAAATGTACTTCACAGACCTTTGATAAATATGGGCCCAGAACTCACTTTTTGATAAAGACCCCAGTTCTCCCTTTTGAAGTTCATCCCTAACCACCTTGGATGAGGCTGTGGACATGGTAAAAAGTTTAAAGTATGAGCATTAGAAATGGTTTTACAATTGCTTTCCTATCGTGTCACCCTTCAGACACATTCATGCATTAAAAATGTCTGGATTTGTCTCATAGAATAAATCAACATGATGATTTTTTATACAGGTGACTTGTGATTTACTTGTGTTGCCTTATGAATGACAACAGTAAACTGTGGATGATTAGTATTCTATGGTTGTTGCACCTTTTGGCTTACTAAAGCATGTTTGATGTCTTTATCTCACGACAGGACCATGGTCATAAAGCTTTGTTGTACTGTATGGCTGTAGCCCTATGCAGTTCTCTGATTGAGATATGTTGCTTTGGGATACGCCACCTTGCGTGTTCATCAGACACACTATTTAATTATGCCCTTCCACCTGACACAAAGTGATGGCTGTGTAATGAGGGAGGGCTCTGCTTTCTAATCATCTACCCGCACAGCTCTGTTCTCTCTCTCAGAAGGTTAGACTTTTCAATCATGCAATCAGAGAACCACGCTCACGGCCACAACTGTCCACTTTATGTTATGATGTGTAGCACATTTATTGAACAGACACATGAAGTGTTCTGACTGTAATTCATCTACGATGGTGGTCATTTGTGGTTACCGGTCACTGTAAATGGGTTTTAGATCCCAGAGGTCCATTCAAAGCAAAGTGTGAAGTCTTGACTGAACAACTATGCACCTTTTAGTGTGCAAGAAAAGAGTCTTATGCGCATGGTTACACACCTGCACAAACTGGCCTTTTTCAAAACCTTTAGCTATTTTCAATGAATGTCCTGCTTTACAATTACACAATAACATTCACTGGCAGCTGGAAGCTGTCTAGTACAATGCCAACAGTGGTACTGACTGAGTGACTGACTCAAACTGGTGATTGACATGTGAGCTGACTGTTTTTTCTCTTTTTCAAATGAAGATACAATGGGGCTGTTTTTGACAGCGGTTCTCCACATCTTTCCATTTTCTGCTACATCCCTGTGCATTACAGATAGTGAATTCACTGAATGTCTAACAATGGCAGTAAGAAAACATAATACAAGTCAAAATAAAAATTCCACAAGATATAAATACTCTATAACAAGTACAAGTATGGTATCTCTCACTGTCGGCCACATTAGGATTGAAGGAATTCCCAGAATTACTTTTTGTTGCCATAAATGAAATTAGATTTTACTATGGAAAATGAATGATATAACGATGTGTATTCTTTTCTACATTTCTTTCATATTCAATTATGTATTTGGTACTAGAAGAGCAATTAGTTTTGAGAGAAAACTACCTCAGATTTTCAGCTGATTTTCCTGACAGCTCTGATAAAGCCCAGTTGAGCTCAGGACTCATCTTGAGAACGGCCACTATGTTACAAATCATTGTTAAAAATACACTAAATGCTAAAAACCCAGGATTCCCGCAGGTATTTTCCCCAGGAAACGGGAGGAGAGAAATCCCAGGAAATCCCACAACCTCAATTCCTGGCATCCAACCCCGTCCAACATCAGCTCCACCTAAGTGTCCCTGCTTCTCTAACTGTTGCTGAGCAGTAAACCTGACACCACATTGTGAAATGTCCCTTCAAAACCATGTGGCTAATGGACACCGAGTCAGTAGATATAAGTAGATAATGCTTCAGCATATCGTGAGAGAGAAAAAGAACATACAGTACTATCACTGCTGTGTGGGAACACACGATGCAGATGCAGATTCAGTATGCCAGTGACTTTAGGAGACAGGCCTTTGTGAAATGTAGAGTGTCTACATGTGGTGTAATGCCACAGCTTTATACAACATGCAGAACAATCAATCAGACCAGAGGAAGTTACTTTCTCTCTCACTTCCCCAACAGTAAACACAGCTGTTTAACTGACAAGATTGGTAAGCTCTTTAAGTTTTGGTCTTTCATGTTTAAAACACATCACAAAGACAATCGCTAGTATAGAAGTATGACTGGTGTGTACCGCACATGTTTAAAAAAAAAGCGAACTGATCATGCATGGAACAAGTAAAAGAGATTTCCTGCCACTAACCCACAAACCATTTCAATTCATGTTTGTTCTCCACATTTCCCAAGTATTAAATCCTTATGAAGTCAGACAAAAACCTGTTTCTGCTGAAGGGGGGATTTACATTTAAAGTTACATGTGGAATTAGAGCAAACAGTTACGCTCCAGTGCCAGCCCTCACCCGAGTGGATTGTTTAATTTACGGTCAAACAATGCCTGACTGAACCTGAACCATGTTGCCACATATGCACTTCTAGACTATTTATTTTTGTGCGGTCTTAGAAAAAGTACAAGATATGTTAGAATCTGTGGAATCCACATAATTGCATGGTTTGCAACAAGAATCAGTAGATACAACAACTCAGAGAAAGGAGCTGTGGATAGGCCCACTTTGCTACCATTAAGCTGTATCCAAAAGCAAGAATGTCACAGTGGCTTGACATGTTCCTGGACTGCAGGAATATAATGCCAGGGTCAAGATTTTTGGGAAAGGAGCGGTTGTGCTTTTTCCCCCTGACAACTGACTTCACAAACCACAAGCGGATGTTTTACTCACTGTTTCCTACTGAACATGAAGAATGAGAGGGAAAGATTGTGTGCATGAATATTCAGTTTTACTTAATGTTATACTATTACAAGTAACCCGTGTACCAAGTGTATGAATGAATAATGTATCCCGACATGAAAGTGAGAAGAGGCTAAAAAGGGATAGTACAGTTTCTACTAAACACAACACAAAATAAATAGAAATTTGCACTGAGCTGAAAAACGACCCTTTTGCACCTTTATTTCTTCTCCACGCTCTTATTCCCAATCACAGTCATGGAAGGCTGGAGCTTAAGCAACGGAAAAACCTCTGGGCACATCACTGGTTTCTCACAATGCTAACAAACATAGACAGGCAATCACACAGTCACACTTAACAGCAGTATATTGCCCTGCATGGTTGGCATGGAGTGCCAATAGAAGAAAAAAAAAGCATGGAGAAAAACCAAGACTTAAGAGCAAAACTTTGTTGCTGTAAAGCAGCAATTCTAAGCATTGATCCACCATGCTGCCACCTTTTCTTTTACTGTAAAGGCTAGCCAACTGGACAGGAGCGATTGTCTCTTTCGGACTTGAACCAACTACTGAATTGGGCACGATAAGGCATGTAGCAGACCTGAGGATATAATGCACAACTGTCCTTGATCTAATGTCACAGTAAGAGGTGGCTTTTGGTTATTTTCTATGAAGTTGAACTCGACTCAAAAATATGTTTAGCACACGTTGATGTTTGCCCTTCACTGTGCAGAATGATGCATGTGCAGAGTCAGACACTAGAAGGCTGTTTACATATTCATTTGCTGAAAGAGGGAAAGTTACTCTTCTCACCTTCAATCTGAGTTTAAGACATGTACTGTACACGTGAGAGCGTGATTTATGAAATCACCACTCGTTTGGCCGATCAGAGAACACGGTATTTTCTATTTGTTTTGTGACCCAATCTTGGAAACATTGGGTCACAAAACCAGCAGTTTGCATTTAGATTATTTTCTTAAAATATTATGGAAAGTGTTTTTTTTTGGTTTCGAGCAGCAGTCAGGAGTTGCCCAAGGCAAGTTTAGACTAACCTTGGGCTGTATGCCTGAATGCAGGCTGGACAGCCACTGCTTATTGTTGACTTTGGTTTCCAAAAGTGTTTACTTTTGCCAAGAGTACAAAAAATGTTTGACAGGGGGAGACAGGCAGGGAGAGGAAGAGCAGAGAATGGCAGAAGTGAATTACATCTGCACGGATGAAAGAGGAGCTATAATGTGTTAACAATAATAGCTTAGTGGTCACTATCATAAAGACTAGGTTGAAACCTAGTATAAAGCTGGGCCGTGTCAATGAGCTAAATTGTGGCCATATTGTTACAGGGATCGTCAGCGGTAGTGTCTTTAATGTGAATTTTGTATGTTCAATTTCCATCTGCAATTTTCTGTGGTGGTCCCAGTAATATTTGTTCTTAAAGTGTACTGAAGTTGTGATATTTGTGTGCACAGAAAAACAAAAATAGAAGATTTTAATATTGAGAAACAGACGGAAATTGGATTTAAGAAAATGCAGTTGATGAAAATCCGATTTGGAGACATAAAACAGACAATTATTACACTTAATCGATAATCAGAACCTCAATCATATTTGATCCTGCATTGCCTCATTTTCTGGAGAATACGAGTTGCAAGAACACCTTGTTTAGCTGAGAATACATTCTACAAAAGCCCTAAGAGGCAAGGTGAAATTAATTTTTTGATCAGCCTACATCTAATGTCCCGGATGACGGAGCGCAGCAAGTCAAGTAACAGTAAAACCGCTTCAAATGTTGTTTGGTGTAATGCCAGAAAGATAGGCTATTCAAAGGCAAAACCCCGCCGATTCAGCACCATGGACAGGGCTGGAAGTCACTGAACTAACTAAGAGAAAACTGTTCTCCACTTGAAGGCACTGATAGCTTGTTTAGAGTAAGTAAAGGTGAGTTGGTGAGCCACGGTCAGATGGCTGATGGAGGCATATTTCCATTTGACAAATAAAATTGCTATTCACAAACGGGCTTTCAAATGCGGGGTTGGTGTGTATTTCACATAAACGCTTTCACCAAATCAATTTCCTTTTTTTTCTTCATATCGCTACTATAGGCCTAGTAACTGATGCAAAATCCCAGTCCGTCTGTCTTCGGGTGATTTGTTGTGCGTGTTGAAGTTATGACGCTCTGAACCATGTAAACATTTCCTGATGTAATGCTTTCCATCTGCTGAGCTGTCGTTATGACGTTTGACTGTGATTGGCACAGTCGTTCCAGAGCTACGAGACAAGTACCGGACTGGCTCAGTATTTCATAATCCCCATACACAATGATCTACATTCACATTCACCCAGCCGTTTTGTAAGTTGCGTGGCTGCACATACATGAACCGAAATAGAGGTTGCGCATGGAGACGCCCACTCAGTCAGCGAGCCTAAGACCTACCACCTTGCGCTTGACATCACTAATCAAATTTCAACTGAGGGTGCAAATTATTTAACGGAGCGTGCAATGCATGCATTTTGCGAATGTGACAACTAGAGCAGCCGGGATCAGACCCCAGCGCTGGGGTTTGCACTGGCTGAACTTGAGTCGCTACACAGCCTCTAACGGAAGGCGAGATCTGTCCCTTGATCTGCAGAAGTAACGCAGGGCTTAATGTCTCTCACTTATGTGAAAACCGTGGCAAGCACTGATATCTTAATGTCTTTATGTTTAATGCAAATCTCAAAATAATATTCCTCCATAAAACTAACCTCTTCCACGGGTTTGTGCGCTGCATTGTTGTGGTTGTTTTCTGACCGGGATGTACATTAACCTTTTCTTTCTTTCATTAATTTAGTCCAAAAAAATCTCCTACTTATGAGATACATTTAAGCTTTTCCCCCCGCAAAAAAATGTTAAATGTTCACCTTGCCTCTTAGGGCTTCCAAAGTTTACTTCTTGCAACAGAAAAACAAAAAAAAAGAAAGTGGTGTAAAACTGATCCTTTTAAAACTTCCAGGTATTTTTCAGTGAAATTCAGTAAAACATAACAAGTCTTAGACATACACATACACATCAACTGACCGAGCGTTAATGAATACAGCTTTCTGAATACATCAAGGATGTTGGAGCTGCTAATTGATGACTTGGGTTTCATTTATTAATAATCAGGGAAGAGTGTACATGAATAACCTTGTAAAAAGAAAATGTTACATCTGATTGACTTCCAAGAAGTATCCCCTGAAAGCCATGTAAAAAGAGGGTACAATGCTATTGACAGACATAAAGTTGAGGATCAAAGGATCATTAATGACAAACATTTTTCCCTACGAGCTCGTTCTACAGTCTAGTGTTGTTTGTGTCTTGCTATTATTTATAGTACCATGCTGATAAAATGCGAACCGTGTATAACATAAGGGAGACAAAAAGCACCAATAAAACTACACTAAATTGAACTGCACCAAACTTGTTACAAATGTCAAATTAAAAGCTCCACCTCTTATCTATAATGACAGTCTGTTGTGCCTTTATCCCCTCTTTGGACTTTCAAATCTCCATTTCTCTAAGAGCTTTGAGGGCGTGTGCTCTGACAGAATGTCAGGCAATTAAACAGTCATGGCTCATTGAGCTGGAGGTGGGCCCGCTCCTCCAGGCTTCTCTGTAGGCAAGACAAGAAATGAACGCAGGCTCTCCCTGCCATCCCTTGCACATTCTTTGACTCACAAACTTAGCGGTTATATCCAGACAAGAAATCCTTATGAAATGGCACCTTAAACAATTGTCCTCTTTCACAAGGCTGTCACAGTCACAGGTAATTATCTCGTGCCAGAATGTAAACATGGACAGTGTGTGGGACAACAAAGATGTCATGTCCCCGCTGCAAGATAAAGATATAAATGCTGTCGTACTAATAATGGCACGAGGGAGCAGCTACATGAGATTAACACCTTCACACCTATTCCGAGTGTACGGCATAGAGGCATAAAGAAATAACAGAGAGAAGTGTCAATTAAGACACGAACAGACAGAAGGTTACTTTTCTTTAACATATTTTTATGATTATTCTGTAAAAAGCCTTCAAGAGCTGGTCAAAACCTGCATTTGAACTTCTGTATTTCGTTCACACTGGATCCGAACAGAGAATCGAGAACTGTGACTTAAACTTTCTCACCAGAGCAGGAACAGCAAACACCTCTTTGTTCAATAGTCGAAACCATTACAAAATACTACCAACCTATTGGGGTACTGCAGTTGATATACTGAAGAAGGAAGCAAGAACCGGAATCATAGATACAAATGGCTATAAATTGCTTTTCATACAAGCCACCCACTGACCACGTCTGTCTCACGTTAACTTTAAACAACCACAGTGATACAATGCTAAGTTATGGGAAATGCATGTGATTCCGTCCATTACTCACTTATTTATGTATCTAGCAAACAAATAATAGCATGTATCCAAATGCAGCCTCAGTCAAATCAGCAGGAAATGTTTACATGTAGCACCAGGCACACCATCACTTTAAATCATACATATGAGTGACACACCACCTCCGTTTCTTAATAAGCTAATGCAACCATAGTGAAGCTCTCCCTCTGGTGCAGGCTTCATTTGACCATAATGTGGCTTAAGTGACCAAGAGTCATAATATAATGGCAAAACATGATTTTGGCACAGTCCCACTTATTCAAGGACTGGTGATTATGCAGGACATGCTGTGTTCAATAAACGGATATGTTTAGTTCAGTAGCCCATGTTGCACGGCGCCTTCTGTAACATTTTATTTTATTTTTGAAAACTGTAAAGGTACTTCTTCCATTAGTTAATGTTCAGTAGTACAAGTAGACATTTCCTTAAGATTACCTCCTGTGAACGAGCTTCCTCAGCAGCCATGAAGTTTGTCTGCGTATTCTCGCTGTGCCGTCGCTCTCCTTCTCCATGTTAGATGTTATACTGTGAGCTGATTGACAGCGGGAGGTTAAGCTGCAGGAGTGACTTCACAGCAGCTGTGTGTGTGATATCTATAACATATGACCTCAACCGACGAAATTCAATGTTATCAAAAACAAAAAAGCCCAGAGAACTCGGAAGTTCATGCAAGTTTAATGAAGTTGCTCTTTGGTAGGCAACATAAAAGTACAAAAAAAGAATGTTAAATGTTTAAAAGCCTTTAATCAGATGGCTATTTCATAGTGACATTTTATCTTAACGTTTTGCCAGAAGAGTGCTTTGGCTCTTTCTTATTATTTTTTCTAATTAAATATTAACTAAGGAATCTGCCATAAAAATATACTGCCATAAAAGTAGTTCAATATTACCGCAACACGACTCATCACAAGGGTGAAGGTTATGTTTCACTGTCTGATTTTAACTTTTATCATCTTTAGTTTAGAATACTAAAAGCAGACTAATCCTCTGCCACTGTGGCTGCTTCATTTACTGTAATCAAAAGCTATTCAACACAAGCACTCAGTATGTGAAAAGATGGTTAGTACTGATGAACCCAAAGAGAATTAGAACATTCTGCACCACTGATCTTTATAGGATGTTTCAGCTCATTGTTTTGGGTTTAAGGCCTGCAACTTTACTGTTTTGGTTCACTCTCACCGCTCTGATCGGCAATGACTTTTGCAGACACAGCAGGCAACTGTTTTCAATGAAAAAGCTTAATAAACACACAGTAAACTACCTTTTCAGCGCCATGCCGCAGGGAGACAAAGTTAACATCTAGCGTGATCATTTAGCAGCTTAAGAACCAGATATTTCTCAGGGATAAGTGGACGACAAAAACAGAGCTGAAAGCAGAGTGAATATTTGTCAATTTGCCTGAATCATGACTCCAAGTTAATGCTAATGTCGCCCCGGTTTGATTTTCAGCAGACACCTGACTGCGGCTGTAATGATGGATGTGAAAGACAAACCAAGCATTTTCTTTTTCATCCCATGAACCAATCAAACCCCGGTTACAGCATATTACTAAAATGTCACAATTTGCAGCTTCCTGTGGTCCCTATGATCAGCGTCTCGAGCTCAGGGATGTTGATAATAGAATGTGCTGCTCAGGTATACTGTTCTAGATATGTAAAAGCTCCCGTCGCTGAGCTACATCTTGTGAGATTCTCCAAGCAGGCTAATTGCTCAGTTATTCATGAGCAGTGTGAAGCTCCCACTTCACTCTATCATTACAGCAGACGCTGGTTCCAACACTCTGCCACCAACTCTTCACCGCTCTCCCCTCTGCTGATTGGTTGCTTTCCTCGAGGAGTTCACTCTATTAGCTAAGAGAACGAGGGTCTTCAACTGGGATGCGTCTAGAATAGATGTGGTGGATGACGAAGGTTTGCGTTGGATCTCCAAGAGTGGAATCCTGGTGACACTGTGGCACGTGTTCAACAATCCCTATGGTGTTAGCAACTCAACTGTAAAATACCATGTTTAACAGCTGATACTTTGATGCTATAATACACCACGGTGGCCTTTATCGAGGTCTGAATAGTTCCTGCAGTAGATCCCCTCATAAATTAAGTAACAAACTGCTCATTAACAGCAGATTCCATGAGACTGGGTGACACTGACTCCTATGTGAGATGGAAATGAGACGATGACTGACATTTAGTGTCGCATACCACTGAGATTAACAGGTCATGGTGCTTGTTTGCTGTAAGCTCTAATGCTTAGAACACATTGCTGTGTATCCCCAACCACACAATATTAAAACATTACAATAATCCCAGCAGAAGAACAACGGAAATGAGTATAAAATGTTGAACCTTACACTGTGTTGCATCGCATTCCAAACAATCCTCTGGTTTGCAGCATAAAAGCAGGGAAACAGAAAGTCTTAATTAATACAGTGTAGGTGGAAGAACTCATTGACGGACATACAACGCTTAAAAGGCAACTGCTGTACATGAGACATCAAAAGTGTGTGGAGAATGAATTAGATTATGCATAATTAACATTGAATAAAACAAATAATTCATTTATTGTTGTGGGATTCCAAGAGCCAGATGGCAAAACAAAAAAGAAATTGCTGCTTTTCAAATTATGTATTCATTAACTGAAAAATCCCATTATTAACCTGACACAAAGCTTGATTTAGCATGTTTTAAACACTGTGGGCGAGACTGCTTTTCTGCTAAACTGAATTAATAAATTCGCTACATTCAAAGGTCAATAATGCAAAAAAATGTTTTGGGGTTTCGGATAAAAGTAACTCTAAACACTTTACTTTGAAAGGGGCTGGAGGAGAGAAAGGAAGGGCACTGTGGCGCTAATCCATGATGAGAACTGTCTCTCAGCTGAATTGGTCTGTCAGCTCTGTGTTAACCTTTACCCTGATGCAGCATTTTAGGTTTCAAGGTTGTTTGAGATGGAAATCCATGTATCAAGATCCAATCCAACAAACATACAGCTAATCTGATAGAAAATAAAGGTGTGCTTTACAGCAAACAATTGATATGGTCAGCCTCAACAAAATCTATCCATCTCTTCTTTCATCCCTTTCTTTTCTGTTTGCCAAGTACACAGAGATGAGAAGGGACACTGAACGCAGCGCACCACACCACACCTTCCACTTCCCTCTTGGGGTAGAGCTGTTGATTCGTTAACAAACACAAATCGATAGAAGGGCCTGAATGGAGGACAAGTACAAATAATTAATTTCCGGCTCCAGGGGGCTTACAACGGCAAATCAACGGCTTTAATCAACAGTGTCAAGTCAGAAAGACAAATTATGTTTACGCTGAAGCAGTGTCTCGTCTGAAAACAGCAGCATGGACTCTGTCTTCTTACCAGTCTGTCTAGGCTTGTGCCAGCTGCAGTGGTAGGGCGCTCCTCTGGGCTGTACGGCCTGAAGCGAGCGTTGAACACATCCGAAACACCACGGGTAGACCTACTCATTCCTGCGGGTTTTGGCTGGCCACAGCCTTGAAAAACCTGCAATTACAAAAAACATGGGCACCCACTTGTCAGGGGTTTAAATTACTTGGGAAGCGGAAAATAGGCAAAACATGCAGTTTTGTTAAGGTCTTATGAAGCATTCACCACATTACCAGCGTGATAGTGCTCTTCATCAAGTTGAGGTAACCACGTTGATATGTCATTCAACTAGGTTTTTTTTCCACCAATGCTATTTAAGATGATAGTTAACTTTTTTACGGGCTTTTGGGGAAAATACCACATACACATAAACAAAACTGCATCTGTTGCATGGGAAAATCCAACAGAGCATTTAGCTTCGAATGAGAACAGGCATCCAAAACTGTGTAGGCAGAAAAAAATATTCACAACCACCTACATTTTCTTTCTTTCTGACTACAATTTTGTGGGCAAAGAAAAATGCAGTAAAACACAGGAAACACATTAACTACTGTTAGTTGAACTAAGATTATCTGGCCAAATTGAAACATATAATACAAGACCTAAACTTGGACATAATTAGAACATGTTGTACTACACACCTTAGACACAGCCCAGTATGACTCAAAGAAAGCTTAGTTTTGCTTCAAGTTGGACTTCATCAGCCGGTCTGAGGTGGTACTTTGGTTCTCTGGGGAATAAACCTAATTGACATACCCTGTAGGAGACCTGGGCACTGTTATCTTGCATATTCATGATGGCCTCTGAAATCTTGACATCAATAGGCTCCATGACAGATTCAATGTTGAAAGGTCCCTCCAGCCTCTGTGCCACCAGCAGCAAGGCATCTGTCATAAAAGTGGTAAAAAAAAGAAAAAAGGAGGCGTGTGTGAGGGCGTGAGGAGAGCAGAGATGAAAACAGACATTCAGTTGAAGAAACACGTCTCACTGGTATCTAAGTGGTCAAGCCCTCAGATACAAAAATAACTTTCAATATAGCAATTACCGTCAAAGATCTTTAAACTCAAGACAAGATGCATTATGGGATCTCGTTCACATACTTAAGTGACACAATCCTGTGTTGCAGCAGTATTAAACATATTCACAAGTTTGATAACACATTTCACGAAGTTCACTGACAATGTGGAAAACACAATTATAAAACAGAAGCAAAAAGAAGATTGCCCACACGTCCTAGAATACATTTGTGTTGCAGCTCAGTTCAGTCGTGTGCACGTACAGTGTTTCTGTATTTGCATGTATTTTCTGTATCTGCTAGTAATTGCTTGCATTTAGTTATAATGGGTTTTCTATATTTGCTTGTGCTTTACGTGCTTTCCAAAAATGCAATGCATAAGTTGTCAAACTGCTGTGAATGTTCATTTGTTTCTGATTTCTCACGTTGTGTCAGGCTCTGTCAACTTGAACAGCAAAATACAAAACAGCAGGTCGACTCCACGGACAACGCTTACTGTTTTAATTTCCATATCACACCTTTATTTATTAGAATTTTGATAAATGCTAAAATGCTATGCCTAACTAATCAGTATAAAAAAATATTAGTTGAACAAAAAAAGATTTATTGACAACTATTTTAATAATTCTCAAATGTGAGGATTTGCTGGTAAACTTAAGTTGGATAAAACAGGCTACTTGAAGACATCACTTTGCTCTCTGGGGAATTGCCATGGCCGTTGTTCACTACTTACTGACTTTTAAAATACTACATAATTAATACACTGGAAAAAACTCAATCATGAAAATAATCCTGAGCTTCTTGGGCATTGTTTTACCAAAGGTCATGATTTCAAACAGCAAACTATTGTGTCTTGCTTTCTGATTACGACACAGTATTGTCAATGATCTCCATCTCCTTATCACAGTCCACCAACACACATTTATGAAGCATGAATGCTTCTTGGGGCAAATTACATTTTTATATAGATCAACTCAATCAAGTCAACAAAAGGTTGTTATGCTGCATGCAACAAATAGCGCTGATGAGCCATTGATTTAATAAAAGTTTTGAAAGCCAAGCATCTATTTACATCGGCTGCGGGCAATGAATGAATATAAGGTCAATGGCTCATTAATGTCCTTGTGTGGACATGAGACACTTACCATTAGCATCCTCACAGACTCTAATTGATTTCATCACTTTCGATTAACAACAAATAAATAATATAATAATAATAAAATAAATAAAATAATAAAATAATAAAAATAAATAATAATATTTACAGCTGTAAGATGGTGAAGATTTCACAGTAGCTCAAAGTAGTGAGGCAACATATTAAGGCCCTGTCATACATATCCGTATGACAGAAACTTATGCCGGCGCATACGAATATTTGTCAGAGTCCAAATACGTCCAACTTTTCATCGGATCAGAAAAGTGAACATACAGATACACATGTCTAACCTATTGATAGCGCATCACTTACTTATACAAAATGTATCAGACGAATGCCCAACGAATGCATAACGTATACACAAATATGGCATATACAAAATATCGGCAACACGCTGGTGTATGTAGATATAAGGTAAGGTATAAGTAGTATTCTTTAAGAGCTCACTGTGTTACGCTGGGGTGCGTTGTTGAACGCTGATGTTTTGAGCATGTTCAAAATTACCGGACGTACCCGACGTGTGCTTCATAAGATATGCAGACGTTACGTTACGTTAGACATACGTGAATACGTACGTGAATACTTACCTACGTGAATACCTATGTGAATACGTACGTGAATACGTTAGAGGAACGTTAGATATAGGCTACGTCGGCTGACGGTGAACCCTACAGCCAATGTATTGATAACGAGTGGATAACCTGTTCCTACCCTATGTTAAGATGATGCCTGACGACGGAGTAACTTATTAAACGTGTTTCTACAGTACAGCTAGCGTTCAGCATGTTAGCCGTTCTCCAGCATCAGCATGACGTGAACCAGATGGCACTTTTCCAGCTCCGTTGTCCAGACGCTCTGATACGTTTTGTATGAGTAAGTGATACGCTATCAATGTTTGACATACGTATAATAATTTGTTATGTATTCGTTATGTATACGTCAGCTACAACACCGCTGTGGAAAAGTTGGACATATTTGGACTCTGACACATTTTGAGCTCATTTTCATATACGCCGGCATGTTTCTGCCATAGGGAACTGTGTGTAGTCTGGCGTGTTCGCCGTAACGTCTGCGTCCTTCAAACCATCACAACATACCCTTCATTTATATCAACCTATTGCCGATATTTTGTATGTGCCGGCATAAGTTTCTGTCATACGGATATGTGTGACAGGGCCTTTAGTTACCAGCCGCGACGCTAGTATTGTTTTCACCTTGTGAGTCTGTGTGTGTGTGTGTGTGTGTGTGTGTGTGCGTGTGTGTGTGTGTGTGTCATCATGGAAAAATGTGCTCCTGGAGACAACTACTGTAGCGGGTACTACTATTATATTTTCCTACTATACTATTTCTGTCTCTCTGTCTGTGTGTCTGTGGACAGATTATCTGACTCTGATAGCGTCGCTACTCTGCAAGATGCAGTCACAAAACCTACAGTAGTTGACATCAAAGAGAAGGTTGAGTTTAAAGATGGCTGTGGTCCAAGCAAGGGGGGCGAAGGAGCCAACACACACACACACATTTTATGATGGATTTATTATCAGTAACCCCCAAGCTCACTATAAATTGGGTGAAACCCCCACCTACTTGCACGTGCCCAAAGAAAAAAGAACAACAACACAAAGACAGCCTGCAGCTCAAAGACAACACAGCGTATTAGCCTGAAGCTGTCACCATCTGAGACACCACGTCGATGATAGAGAAACAACAGAACAGGAAAATCCTTCTGCTTATTTCTTTGTTATATTTTAAATAAATTATTTAAATTTGACCATATGGCCTTAGTGTTGTAGGCCTACATTAAAAATGTTTAAATAAAATGTGGTGGATGTATCATCTTAATAGCGTGTAGTTTTAAATGTACATGAGTTAGGGCACATAAAAAAACAATCTCTTGATCTTTACGAATCCAGACTCATACAAAGTTACACACATACTCTAAACACACATAGGCTACAGATCACATTAACTGTGGTACAGGTGTTTTTTCATATTAAACCTATAGAGTGACAGTGAGGGGGCGGATGTTCCAAAGTGATGGTCCTGTATGTTATGGCATATTGTACAAGAGTTATGTAATAATAGGGAAGATGAATATCCTTTGCTTGTCTGGTTGGATATGAATGAACATCAGAGTTTATTAAAATCAAGTTGTGAAATACATTGGATAAGCTGTAACTAGTTAACAGATTTAATTTATTGAACAGGGGAACCGATGCCAATCCTAAATCATTTTCATAAGCTGTTGCTCTTCAGCGGTTAACTTTGTTAATTGATATTGCCATGAAACAGAAACAGTACTAAAGTGCTCTCAAGCCCACAGGGTTTATACTAATCTGCCAAAGTCTCAGTAATGGCAGTTCTGCATTTGAATGGCGTGCCAGATTGGGTTGGGCATCACTAAACCGCAACTCATAACTGAGTGAGTCCCAGATCTGGAGACAGTACTTAAGGAGTCTGCCAGGAGATGTTTCTTTATCCATAGACCTCCCGGCACAAGACCTCAGCAGCAGGCCGTCGTAATGACTCTGCAATTACCTCTTTACTAAATAAGGTCATCCTATCATTTGGAGACTACGGAAACAACGGCCTTGTACATGCTCACAACTGCCTCAACAGTGTGTAGTGTACAGTGCAGCAATCAGAGATTTGTTTTTTTTGGAAAATATCTTGCATATTTATTTTGGCTTGTTGATCCCATCACCCCACCCAGCATAAGAGAATGGTATAATGTATTCCCAAGCTGTCAAGGCACCTATAATACTCCAGAGAACAGACCAGACCATGTGTGAAAACCATAAAAACAATGGAAAATAATTGAAAAAAAAAAAGAAAAGACAAATACTCTTCAAAAGCATTTTTCTTTTTAAATTGCACTCCACTTCTTTCAGCCTGTCCAGTTTCTCATTCTTGCGGGACCTGAGATTCCTAATGGCAGAGGAAAAGCGCAGAGAAACATTAGCCAAGCTCTGGCTCGATTTCGCTTCCAATAATGTCGAAGTCTGAGCCTTTGAAGAGCTCTTCTGATTGTTAACATAGACAATTATAATAGCCTGTGATGCTTGTTAGTGCCAAATGGTTTTCTGAAGTAACACTTCAATCCCACCACTGTGCAACCATATTTTCTAAGTGTAGATGTCCAGCAGAAAAATCTAACCAACAAAATGTGGCTTTGCTACTGCTCGTTATCATTGATGCTGATCAGCTGTGACGTGCTTCTTGACACTGAACTGCAATTTAGGCAGAATGCTTTCTTTGAATTCGGCATTGCTATATAGCTTTCTGCTTAATCTGATTATGATGTAAATTCATTCAAGTGCCTCAGGTGTGTCTGCTAACTTGATAACAAACACACACATCAAATCTCAATTTAAGCGTAAGCCTAAAAACTGTCAAGTGCAAATACTGAAAATTTAGGTCACAAGAGCCAACTGGGAACAGCTCATATTTCATAATAGGAGAAGAGAAGAGTGCCTCTAGCATCAAAGACGATGGAAACCATGGTGACTTATCTGCAACTTATCAGATGGGCTTGACAAACAGAGGGAGCCAGGAACTTTGTCTTCATACATAACTGAGGCAGAACAGACAGGGAGTGACAGGAACAGAGGGAGAGAGAAAGAAGAAAGCGAGAGAATGAAAATGAAATGAAGTGGTGCTGATTGGGTTGAGCCAAACTCTACCTACATGGAGAATTAATGACCATCATTTATAAGGAGTGCATAAAGTCCAGTCCACTGTGGCATTGCTGCCACTCTGAGCCAAATGTTCCCTGCATCACTCTTGCAGGACTGAGATAGGCCACTGGCCAGCCGGAGGAAATCTTTTTATCATCGTGACACAGCCATGCAAATAGACGCGTCTTGTCCTATTCTGAGCTGAGGGTTTTAAAAACAACAGACACCATGCTGTGAAACCACAGTGTGATCTGCAAATTGTGTTTCATATCAAAAGGCTAATGTTTCAGTTTGAGATCTGAAACATGCTTATTTGTGCCGTCTTGCTAAACAGCTAAAGAAAATCTGAGGAGGTAATATTACTCTGGGCCTCTTTATCGAGATTGATGTCCACTTAAATTCAGGCTATGTCAGCCAGCGGCAACCTCCAGCAGACAAGGACAAATAAGGAAAGTGAACAGGCCCATCTATGGCTCTTTGCCTGTGAAGAGCTTCACAGAATGAAAAATGGCTCTATTGTAATTTGGATTCTGTAAAGCATAGCTCATCTGTGGTTCAGTCAACCAACTAATGGTGCTATATGAAATGGTATAAAAATGGATAGCAAAAAGAAAAGGCTGCTCCTTGGTTACACTTTGTCCTGATCAAGAAAGTCATTGAACAAACACACATGTGCTCACACACTCATGTTAATTTATTTATTTGTATAATTTATTAATAGCAATAAATAATCGAGAATAATGTTTTCTTACCAAACCTTAAAAGCTTTTTTCAAAATGATAATTTCTTCTTCATACACATCATACACAATAGAAGCTGAATTTCTCCACGGCTACAGACAAGCTGATGGTGATGCTTGTCCTCTGTTTCAACCTCAAGTGACTTGTTAAGGGCACTCACAGAAAAGGACAACATACTTAATATCAGAAGTATCTTCTGCTGATTGTTACGGCCACGGCCTTGTTTATCTGCGGGGGATTACTTTATGGATGCATGCACCTTGTGTCCCTATTTAGGTATGCAGATTTGGAATACTAAGAGCATGTCGTGACTATATAGAAACAGCACATACACAACAAGAGCTTTTCGTCACACTTTGATGGAGCTCACAGAATGGAGCTTATCAATGTACATGCAATCTATTAAGGTATTTCTAGTTGCTTAAACACCTGTATATATATATATAGTGACAATGCTGGTCTCTCGGTCAGTCAACCACTTTGGTCCAGACTAAAATATCTCAAATGGATTGCCATGAAACTTTGTACAGACATTCATGTTCCCAAGAGAATGCCTCCTACAGATATTGGTAATTCCCCATATTCCCTTATAGCACCACCAGCAGGTCCACTTTTCCCCTTTGCCAGGGAAATATCTCTAAATTTACGACTACTTAGATTACAGACAGTCATATTTTTTTGGAGTGATGTAGGCTATTTTAACAACTATTGGATGGATTGCCATTTGGATTTGGCCCAGACATCCATTTGTCCCTAATGAGGATTTGTAAAAACTGAGGGGGATATCTTGACTTTTCATCTAGAGCCATCGTCAGGTCAAATTTCTATTTTCCCAATACTCACCTGCAGATCTAATGACATTCCCATCAGCCTCAGCCGTACTTTGTGTCAAAATGTCACTATCAGTATTATTAATAGACTGATATTCATACCAAATAAGGCAGTTTTTGTATGATTTATTAGGAGAAACTAAGCAATTTGTTGAAATAGTTGACTATTCGGTGTCACCCCTACACAGCACACTGAATAGTAGGCGAGGCAACTCGTGTAAAAGCCATTTACTGGAGCAGCACTGACACTGTACTGCACTGCTAATGAAACTAAGCAGCATAATCCAATAATGAGCCCTTCACAAGCAGATTGTGTTACTAATGGGGTTGGCGACGTAATGGAATTATAGTCTATGGATGCTGACAGGAGTGTTTCAAATACTTTGCCCACAAATATGTTAAAGAAGTCCTTCCCCCCAGTCACTATCCTCGTTTTCACTCCACATGTTCCAGGGCACATCACCACCGCACAACTCTGATGTGATTTTGACAGGCTAAACAACAGAGAAAATAGAGCAGCTCCGAGCAAAGACAATGTTAGGCCTCGCTGCTCATAAATACACCAGAGAGAATCATTTCTCTCTCTCTTCGCAACATTTCTCTTTCTGCAAATGTGCAATTGTACAGGTGGGAAGTGAGTCTGTAATTATATCCACTCAACCAGATCTTCATGTAACTGTGAGTGATTAGACAAGCAAAGAACTATAAAAAAAAATGGAAATGAATGTGTTACTGTCACAGTCTGCTCCAGTACTTCGTACCTCAGCCCATTACTTTTCCACACCCCGCCTCCTTCTCACCTCACCAGCCAGCCACTCCCACCTCATCACCTCACCTTGGGATCAGGCTGTTGCCAATTAATCAAGCCCTTAATTAAGCCTCTCCCAGTCACTCACTCAGTAATAATAATAATAATAATAATAATAATAATAATAATAATAATAATAATAATAATAAGCTTTATTTGTATAGCACCTTTCATACAAGAATTGCAGCCCAAAGTGCTTCACAGCAAAAACATAACAATTAGTACAAGGACAGCAAAAGAGCATTTACAGTACAATAATCACAGTGATGATGTAAATGAGTCTGAAGTACCATTGTAAATTTAGCCGAATTAAAATAGTATAAAATAGCAGAATTAAAATTGTATAAAAATAGCAGATAAAATAGCAGCCTTTACACATTCTTTGACATTTTCATAATCCCTTTGTCTGTACTTACATCTATATTTGTCTTTGCAAATAATCCACATACTTTCTTCCTATCCCTGTTCTCTGCTTCCTTCTCCCATAACATAAACTGTCTTTCCATTGTTTTCAACGCTTCAGATTTAATCTTTCCCTTTGACATTACTTTTTCCTCTTGCTCTCTCAACCTTACTTTTAACTTTCTTACTTCCTCAACACTAAATGATCCTCCTTCAGGAAAACCAAGCTTAAAAATTTATGAAATTATTTAAATTAGTTTACAGTGGCTAAGATAAAAATATATAAAATATCACCATTAAAAGTAAAGAGATATGTTTTTAGCTTACTTTTGAAGATATTGAGCGTTCAGTGCCAGATTGTTCTCTACTCATGTCAGACTTTCCAGCGATTACCCCCGGACTGATTTCCTGTTACCGACCCTGCCTGTCTCCGAACTACCCGCCTCGTCAAATCCCCGGAAAACCCACCAGCCTTTTGTCCCTGACCTGGAGCTCGGTTTCCTCATCTCTGAACCTGGGTTACTTATGTCTGAGTAAGACCCTCTGCTGTGTGAAATTATCATTTTGCATTAGGTCTCTGCATGTGTCCTGGGATTTCCTGTACCTGCCTGTTCCGGTAAATAAACCTGTGTATCTACAATTCCTGGTTTCCTGTGTGTTGCATTTGGGTTCTTACACTCCCCGTGACAGTTACAGATGCCTTCGCACATAAAACCGAAGTGAGAGCACAATGCTCAACCAGCACTGCGTTGTGAAGGAGCACAATATGTTTCACAATATTTGTTTGTCTTTAGACAAATGGCGTAAAAAGGGTGGCATGGGCTGGGCCAAAGTAGGCCAGGAATAACTCCTGTGTGTGTGTGTGTGTGTGTGTGTGTGTGTGTGTGTGTGTGTGTGTGTGTGTGTGTGTGTGTGTGTGTAAGCTATAAAATGTAATTTCCTCAGCCCTCAGTTTTCACGGTATTAGTTGTCTTACAGCTTGAAGCATGCAGTTAACTTAATGGATTCTAAATTCCAAATAGTGCAAAAAAAGGGCAATTCTAAAAATATATATTATTTAAGGGTGATCAAATGTAATTATATTCTTTTGCAAGATCAATAATCTTGTCAAGCAACATTTCAAACTTGTGGCGAGGGAATTTGTCTTGATTTTTCAGACATTCACTCTACTCTATACTTCGTGAGAGCTTGACTCTGAAAACGGTTTGCATTGATTTCATGTTTTTGTTTATTCCCAAAAAAACTAGGCAGGATAAAAACAAAGCAACACTGCATATGTGTTGATGAACGGCACAGTTTCCACTGCAGAAACTAAATAATAAAGTAAACAGGATAATCTTAAAGTTGGAAAATCTAATTGGATTTAAGTCCTCGTAATAATTCAGTAGTCTTAGATTGACCATTTAAAACCTTAAGAGGTGGAGGAGTTTTATTGCGCCTGTACATGTACATTGTTTAATTCTGAAAAAAAAAATATATATATATTTTTGGAAAGCTTAGAATCTCATCTATTTTAATATTGATGAAAATCACAACAGCGGTACAATCAGCTCCTCAAACTAGCAAGTACACTCAAAATCATAAGTTTGAGCACACTTACCTATAAAGCCTCATGAATATCCTCTTTTCAGCAATATTTTGAAAAAGACTCTCATAAGCCATTGCCAGATGTCCACACGTTCGTTTCTGGTAAAAAGATATCCACTGTGAACATCGTCACATCGATAAATGTCCATGAACAGCTGTTGCAATCTGTGAAATCAGCTGATCGATTTTTACATTGTGTGATCATAAACAGTCATAACTTAATATTTCGTGCACCCATCACGGTTTAGACACGTCCTGGTTTTAGCGCGGGTTCTCAGCATTAGATTGACACTTTATTTGAGCCAATCGGAGCATTCGAAGGGTTTTTTACAACCTTCATGAGCCAATGAGTGTCAATTTGATAAGAAAGTGCCCATCCTCTTCTTTTGTTACAGACTGACCCTGGATCAGCTCAGCGTCCTGGTGGTGCGCGCACCGTATAGAAAATGAGCGCCTCGTTCGTTAGATGCGTCACTTCCCATGGTTTGTTTTTTCAAAATAAAATGGAATTTAAAAATGTAATTTATTATTTATGGTACAGAAAAAAATACAAAAAATGCATAAAAATCTTAGAAAGAAATGTCATTATACTTCACTTACTCTGTGTGATTACTACTAACAGGGAATATGGGTATATAATAGTTATTTATTAATAAATATATGTACAGTACATGTACATATTGCACAGTTGGTGTACACCTGGTGTTACTCTTAGACAAACCTGTCTAATAAATTAAGTTTTTATCCCTTTTTATCTGTAATTTGGTGGTGAACTTGATAACACTTGGTTCTATGTTTTTATTGTGTTTTCCAGCCCATACCTATCAGCAATATCAATCTTCAGGCATATTTTTCAACAACAAACTTCAGGCGGAGTGTATTTTCTTCAAATTCAGTACATTCAGGCCACTATTACTCAGTGCCAGAAGCACTTGGAGTGATTATTCAATGTTTTGCAAGAACAAAAAGAGAGTTATCTTTTGAATGAGACCAAAATCATGCAGCTGTTGCAAATGGTTGAAGAGCAGCATACTTTGGGTATGTTGTTTGTAGGTATTTTCGGGTAAATTCCCCCACCCCTTAAGAGGTTAAGGAAAAAGCTTTCAAACTTCCAGTTTTATAATATGAAAGTCTTGTTTTTTCCCCTGTGCACAGTGTTTGTGATGGTAAGGCCAGCACCTGCGTGGGAGCTCCCTGACATTGGTGTGTGAGTGTGTGCGTAAGCATCAAAAACCTTGTAAAGCACTTCAGATCAAAGAGCTATATATATGTAAAAATTACAATGATATGTTTCACTTTATGGGTAGTTACATTCTGGACTATTTCTTGGCCAGGACCAGTTGCCAGGCAACCTGTGATGACAATGGATTTGTTTTCATCCTTTATGGTGCAGTTTCTTTAGTAAGGGATTGCTTCACGACCAGTGTGAGCAAGAGGGATCATTACAGCAATACATAGATATCTTAACGTACGTACTTGGCAGACTTGGAAATAATCAGAGACTCAAACTAGTCTTGAGTTGTGAAACATTGACATATTGTCACTTTTTAGGCTGGAAAAACTGTTTATATTATAAATATTTATTCATAAATCAGCTACAGAACAACATTTACCGGTAGCAAAAGCGACCCATATATAAAGGCTGAGTCCTTGCCACAGCGGCCCGTGGTTCAAGTCCGACCCGTGGCCATTAGATGTATGTTGTTACCCTTCTCTCACGATCTACACTTCTCTCTATCATAAAGGCATGAAAAGCCCCCCCCAAAAAAAATACATATCTGATGAATGTAGCTCTTATCATTCACTGTCTTTGAGCTCTGTTGTTGGACTCTACCCTCTCATGAGGAAAACGTCTCTTTAGCTGCTGAATGCTCCGCTATGGTCACCAGTTAGTCTCCAACGTGGCTGTCTACTGTGTGGTGCTGAACAGGTAGTGTACTTTGGACTTTAAGAGCTTTTTCACTGAACAATGTTTCCTGCTGCAGCTGATAACACAACTATATGAGAGCGGTGAGAGTGAGATTTATTTTAGGGGTCACAGCTTCTGTTTAACATTATGCTTTAGGGTTAGTGTTAAGTTTCACGCTCCTGGTGATACTCCTTCTCCTGAGGGTGTAAGGAAGCAGAGTTTATGTCTAATTTAAAAGGTGTAATATCTTAAATTGCATTAAACAACACTAATCTAGATTCAAGCACTTTTGTCTTGAATTTCTGAAGTTTCCATCTTTATAATCAAGATTTTATTTACTAGATATTTTGGTTTTATACTTACACATTTGACTAGTTAGTAGAGGGAGATTCTTTTGCAGTGCAGCTATGTATTTTCATAGCCCTTTGCCCAATGGGTGGTGGAACAAGCCACACAGTGCAAACAACCGTCATAAATCCATTTAACTCCAAAAGGCGTGGGTGAAATGGCTTTTAGGCACCGCTGTTCTAAATCAATGCTGTTCAAAAGCATCTATCCTCCGGATGGAAATCCACACAGGAAGGAAAACATGAAAAGAAACGAGGGTGCAGCTAGTTTCCAGACCGTAACTTGACACTCATTTTCTTTTGACATTACATCCACATATTGGACAAGACAATGATGGCCAGGCGTATGAGAAGTCTACATATTCAATCACACTTTATTCCTATGTGGGTATTGAAAATTTGAGGAGCTTAAGACCTGAGGAGGACTTTTCTGCCACTTGTGAGAGTTCAAGCTCTTTGATTTCATATCCACTGTAGCTCAGATTGCACAGAGGTTTTATCAGGCACACATGAGATGCACTGCACCTTTTCTGTCGCTCTTTTTCTTTTAGGGCGTCTAATACATCACGAGTACACGGGTTGAGCAAACCACAGAGTATATGAAAATATAAGGATTGCTTATAACATATAATGCTTTGTCATAACTCTCCAACAGTATATACAGGTGAAATAATTAGTCAATTAATCGATTGTCAGAAAATTAACTACTAAAACATATCAAAAGCAACTACTTTGATAATTGTTTAGCATTTTTCTTTTAAGATTTCATGTTTCCAGTTCCTTGTATGTTTTTTGTTTCCTATATTTTATATATATTTTAATCATCTTTTTGGTTTGGACTATTGTTTGGAAAAAACAAGCATTGTGAAGATTTCACTTTGGGCTCTGGGTAATTGTGACAACATTTCTAACTATTTTCGGAATTTTTCTAAACCAAACAATCAATCAATCCATTAATTTAGAAAATAATCAGCAGATGTATCCATAATAAAAAATAATAATTAGTCGCAGTCCTGTACAAAATAGCTACACACTCCACATCAGTTTACTGCAGTAACATTTCCAAAGCATGACTTTGACATGGGAGTATTTTTACAGTGTCTATTTCACTAAATGAAATTCCTTAGATTAATAGAAAAGCCTGTTCACTACAGCCAACTCTTGTCTGAGCCAGATTTAACCCTGGTGGTGGAGGAGGGTCATGAGGTCATGTTGTGTGTTTTGCATTGACCTATTCTATTGAAATCTGCTGCCAACGCATGCTTAACCCGTGTCACTGTGTAGGCATGAAAGCAGTATTAGCTTGCCTCAATAATGGTAAAGTGTAAAGGTGTGAGATTTATCAGTGCTCAAATTCATGCTGGGGGAAAAAAGATTCTTTTTTAAAAACCCTTCAGCAGAAAATATTTTTGGTCTATTTGAGTGGTCTGACTTTCAGCCACAGGCTGTCCACTCACTGTGTGTTAGGGAAGGTTTTTCAACTCAATATTTTATTTATGAGGAATTTTTCCCAAAGTAGAGGATTTGTAGCTTGAATATCTGCCATGTTTGTTTTTTCAAACACTGAGGTTGCGGCTGGATACAGTTACCAACTGAAACAAATCACCTAATTAAAAAGAAATCAGCAGATAGAAGATCACTTGCAGGGTGTTGACATGTCTCTCCGAGGAAACCAGTAACCAGTGTTGTAAACACCAATTCAACAAGATGCAAATAAAGCTGAGTCAACCAGTTCACTTACGAATGACTTTAAACTGATCGCGAGTCTCACTGTGAATATTGTGCAGGTGGAGGAGGAAAAGCTCCATCACAGGTGTCAACTACCTGTCAACACAATGAAAAATTATAATGACACGAGGGGTGTAAACCGCATCGGACAATATTTATCACCACGGCATGTGATTGGTATTAAAACGGCCTGAGAGGAGGAAGATATTTGAGCAGACAGCCTGATGAATGACATCAAAGTGGTTAAAAACAGCCTGCTTCAGAACATTCTTCAACAAAAAAGTATGCCCAACCGGAAGAGTTGTTAAAACAACACAAATAAGTAAACACTGTCAAAGTGATCATCTTAAAACAAATATCCAGTGATTTATGCAGAAAGCGTAATGCTCTATATATCCCAGAGGACTTGGCATGTGGGTCTTGATTATGTTCAGTGAAGTTCTCAGGTGCGCTGAACAGACTGACAGCTGTTCATCGACTCTCCACGCTTCAGTTTATGTAATTAAAATCTAATCCCACTTTTAAATCGCATCAAAATGCACATAAAATGGTTTTCTTTTTCTTTTTTTAAATGCACGTTCATGATGCGAAATAAAGTAGCATTTATTACAAATGAATCAAATACTGGTATTTGCAATTTAGATGCACGCAATATACTGCTTAAAAACATATTGTAATTAGCATCTTGTTCCATAATTAATGCCCCTGAGCAAGTCTTGTCTTTAGAAGCAGATTGAGGAGAGGTCAGCAAGGATTTGTCCTCTGGTGGGAACAAACGGATTAGAGACTGACTACTCAGCAGAGTCCATTTAATCTACTGTATGATTAATTCACATTTAATTTATTCAGTGCAACATTAAGGAAGAAATACTCATTACAGACTGATACGTTAGCTCTGTTTAGCTTGTGTTTCCCTAAAACTATAGGCATCATTTTAGCTGCCGCATGAACACATATTTAGTAACACTGCCGAGGAAAAGTGTTTGTATCAATGTTGATAATGAGATGACCCTCTGGAACTAAAGCTTTATTAGTTCCAGGAACAGCACCTTTCAAAATTAATCTAAAATGACAATGTGAAACAAGCGTATTTAAATCTGACATGCGCCTTTGGGAGCCGACAGTCAGCTTGTGTTTTAAATTAAATTTCTTGGTCATGTATTATTTGTTTTTCTAATTAATCTTTTGCTCAGGGGCAAGCAAAACAAGCATATGCACAAGGACATTTGATCTAAGTGTGGTAGTAAAAGATACCCTCATGAGATGCATGTGCATACTGTATCACACATGAATACAAATACAGAGGAATGGTGTCAGATTCAGGATGACAATTTCTCCATCATTTATTGTACACTGGCCTTAACAACAAATAATTAATTTCAAAGAATGTTGGAACACTAAATAAAAACATCCAACATGAGAAACAAACTAGTTGTTATTCTGTGAAAGTGCATTACAGAAGCTGAAATGCACACACATACAGGGATTATTAAAGTGAAGCTGCTCTTTAGACACATTACAGTGACACACACTTATATTAGATACATGAAGGTGAGGTTAACGTGAACTGGGCCTTTGTTTTTGCTCAAGTTCTGTCCCAAGTTAGAACTCATTAAAACAGAGGGTATTATTTCCTGCAAGTGGCGTTGTTAAGTGAGAAAATGTTGGGGGGGGGGGAATCGTTGCTATCATGGGCACAGCCTCTGGGTTTAAAGGATTTCTCACTCTTTGGATGGATTAAATTTCGTCTTCTCTGGTCAGCGGCGCAGGTATATGATGTTAGTCTGAATGGAAGCCACAGAAATCAAGACGAAAATCTTAGCTTCACGTCTGCTCCTGCTCCGTGTCAGGACTCTGAGGTGTTTCACACAATTCATCTCTGAGACCTCGAGCCAAAGCTTCTTATTCATTTTCAGCGAGCCGATACAAATACAACCCGTTTTTGGTTGACCACTCTGCGTAAATAACGGCGAGAGGACGATCAGTCACGTTGGAGAAAGAACCATTTACCGAGAACAACACATTTGTACGGAGCAATTCATATCAGCATCATTTATATTGCATTAGACGTTACATTATCTCTCCATCTGTGCTGAACGTGACGGAGCCCTTCTGACAATTTACCACAATTTAAGAGCCAAGTCAATACCTTTTTTTGAGTTTAGACCTTAAGCAAATTGAAAATCTTTCATCCTATAATAAGCATGAAATGTCAGTGCTAGAACTGGCTTTTAATCTTCACTGGGGAACAATAATCCAATTGACAGGAGCCCTGATGAAGACAGAATGAATGCTGCTCCACCATTAAAGATCACCATTGATCTGAATTGTTTACCTCGTGAGCTAAATGTAGAACTTTTTAAGTTACATTGAAATAAACTTAGTTGGTCTTTGTAAGCATGCGTGCAGAAATACATTTTACTGGCTCTTAATATAATGTATTTTAATATATTAGCCGAGAGTGAGTGCCTCGACAGTTAGGAGGATAAGTGGTTTTTAAATAGATGGATGGAGATTAACATTACAGTACATACAGACAAACTTAGAAATAGACAAGACAGGTAATGCTGTTCGGCCTGTTGAACGTAAGCTGTGAGCAACCAATTTTATACGGCTTTAAGAGCAACAGAAGCAGCGGATTATTTTTGGAAGGTTTTATATTACTGGTTTATTCAGCAACGGTTATTTTTTTAATAACTAAAATATACTTTAAGATCAATTCTTTTCTTTATCAATTAATCTAAAAGTATTGCGATTTTACTGTACAATCTCAATGCATTTCTTGAATGTTTATGATATTGGTTCAATCACTGCAGTAGTCATGAATTCAATTATGAAAGGTTCTGTATTGCTGTCGTATATGTCACAAGCCTGACAGATGATCCATCTATAACAGGGGTGGGGAACCTCTGGCCTCCGGGCTGTATACGGCCCGTGAGACCATTTGATCCGGCCCTCGAGGTAATTCATAAACACACGCAAAAAACTCCACTAGAAAACAAAACAAAAAAATCTAGACAGCAATAGATGGCTGACTGACTGTTTTTCGTGGCCACGGTCAGGGTCCTTGAACACAACACGAGCGGAACGTGTCATCACGTGGTCACGTCATGTAAAACAACTTCAATATTAAACGAGACTGTCATTGACATCAGCGAGCGCAGCAAGGCGAGTGTGAAACAGAGAAATGTGGATGCAGAATGTCGCACTGTCCAGGAGAAATGGACGAACGATTGTTTCTCCAGTGGAAGTAAAAGGCCAGTGTGTCTCATTTGTGTGGACGCGCTTGCGGTGATGAAAAATAATCTTGAGCGTCATTACAGCACAAAACATGGCAAACTGCAGGAGCTGAAAGGACGAGTGCATTTGGATAAAGTTAACGCTCTTCGGCGGAGTTTGGCCCAACAAGCAGCTCTCTCCAGAGCGTAACATGAAAGATAGACAGGTAGACCACCACACCAAGAATCAGACTATTCCACCACTGCTGTGCAATTATCACTGCCATGTGCAATATTCACTTTATTTTCTATCAACCACTTGGTACTTATATTGTTTTTTATTCTATTTAATTATTGTGTACTGCCTTTTTACTTCATATGTTCTTTTGCTGTAACTGTAAATTTCCCCGTTGTGTGACTAATAAAGGATTCCTGATTTCTGATAAAACAGAAAGATACATGGATACAAAAGTTTTGCACAGCATAAAAGAAAGGTGAAATGAATGGGCTGAGTCTTAAAACATTTTGCAGAGGTTATGAGTTCAATAATTACTATGGCCCTCGAAGGATGTTGTAAAAAATAAAATGGCCCTTGATAGGAAAAAGGTTCCCCACCCCTGGTCTATAATGTTCTGCTGATATGCGAGAGAATGTGAATGCACAAAGTAGACAGTACAAACTGAAACGTGCACATAAATTAGATCAATAGCATAAGCGTTTAGTTTATTTAATAAAAGAGTACCTGTCAATGTGAAAAATAATTTATTTTTTTTCGAGAAAAAAAAAAACCCACCTTGAATTTCAGGCAGGGCGCTGGGCTCCGCCAAGACAATGGTAGGGGAAACACTGGTATCATAAAATTAAATACAAGATAATAACCCAAAATGGAACATTTATTAACAGAGAAAGGCATGCATAAACTGTAAGCATAGAGATGTATTGTGTCACATGCAGATCCTTTGAACTCTCATGAGAGACTGTAAGGCAGTGTGCCAGCTCATGTATTTATCCACTCTTGTATGCAGTTTTTTATCAAATTTTGATTTTTAAAAAGATATCAAATGTTTAATGATGTAGGTCAACTCAACCCAATTTCCCAATGTGTCAGGAAGGAAAACACATGGCATCCTGTGGTTCTTTTAAGTTAATGTGATTTAATGTGTCATATTGATGGGAAAAATACAGATACTGAGTGTTTAGCCACAGCAAGGAGACAAGAGTGTGAACAGCTGCTGAACTACGGATCAATCAAAGAACATTCCTCAGTTGATTGATCAGCACATCTGTCTTTACTGTAAACCCCCATCTTGTGTGAACAAAAGGAAGACTGACCTGGAAGATCGTCTTGACTTCCTGCCCTTTGAATTAGGTATAAATACTGAAGCAGGGACAGTTGCTCCTCTGAGCAACACGACAGCATTACAACCTGTGTGTGTGAGTTTGATCATCCTTTGTATGTATAAACTCAGCTCCTTCTTGGAAGAATATAGATTAAATCTCTTATTTGATTTTGATCCTGACTTTGTTGTGTTATCCAACACGTATATGTGCACTGTGTGTGTGTGTGTCTCTATACACTGCTTTCTACAGGCCCAAGTAAAGCGCATAAATAAGATTGAAAATATGTTAAGTATAATCTTCATGTTAATTACAAACATGTACTCTAAACATATGGAGGATACTCAATTATTTGAAATATATAAAAACGTGTTATGTTGTCAAGAAAACGGAGTGATCAAATAAAATCTGTAATTATGTTCATTTTCATTATGATCACTTGGATATGGAGTGAAATATATCAGGAGTACAACCTGCTGGAGTTGGTGAAGCTTGATTATAAAAATAACTCTACGCATTACATAAAGCAAAAGGAGCTGGCTTTTAAGTTAACCTGCATCAAGCTATTCAACGTATCTCAGTCTCATCATTTGGCGACTGCAAAATATCTAACAGCCGTTTTAGAAAACTTTGGCAGCACATAAATTGCTAATAGCCTTTTTGTACTTTTTTTTTTTTTCCCCCAACTAACTATTCCTGCATATTTCAAATAGTATAAGATGTCGATCCAATCTACTGAGTACCACACTGCCGTTAAGGTCTGTACACTCTCTCGGACTGACGGCATTGGAATCTGCGTATTTGCCATTTCAAGTTTTGAGTGGTTGTTAAACTTCATTAATGTGTGTTTATACTCCACTGCACCCTGGCTTTTAGAAGAAAGTTCCCCAACAACTTGTCCTTTCTCCTTCCACACAGCAGCTGCTCTGCCCTGTGCTCACTGAACACATAAAGACGTTCAGGCCGCCGCGGATCATCCAAACAGATCTGCTTCCACGTAGACATTAGTGACAACATGCATTCACAACACCCTCACAAATGTTGCTTTAAACTAACCCTGACCTTAATGATTACTAACTAAATTAAGAATTAAAAGAAGACCTTTGCTTTAATAGACATTTTTCAGACATCTCTGTCGTGCATGGTCGTTGCTGATGTAACTCATTCCTCACCTTTGTTCTGCATCAAATATATCTTTGAAGCTCCATTAAGATATACTTTTGATAATAAAACGGAATCAAATGACAAGGAAAATGTTAGTAAATCTGCCGATCCAACTGAGAATCAACCCTCTACCCTCAAACCTTCTTTGAGCTGCTCGTTGTTTTTGGTTTGCTGGTCCATATAGTCCCAGTGGTTCTCACAAAGACTGGCACGCAACTTTGGCCAGCTGCTCCAAGGTCACAAGCCTGGACTAGCTGGTTGTACATGACATGCCCACTGTGAAATGGCCAAGTGCCAAAGACAACGAGACACCGGCGAGGAGGACGGAACATCAAGGCAAGCCAAAGAACAACCCAAACACAAGGACCAAACGTGAGCTAAAAAGAGAGTGAATCTGAAGGTACAATCATCAAGTGCTAAGAATCTGCTGGACATGTAAGTAGGCATTTGTTTGCTAACACGCACTTGATAAGTGGATGAAATATGAGGACTCTGTTGCTGTGAGTCTTAAGCGTTAGCCTTAAGTCCCAGTGAAACACAGTTAGAGTGTATTCAGCTTCTGTTATGTGACATGTTTGCCAGTGAAACAGAGTAAGTGGGCAGGAGAATCATTGCAGGAGGGATTTGATCAAAACTATCTGGGATTTGATCGCTCAAAAGTGAACATGACTTGAGAGCATCCGTTTTTGGAGAATCCTCAACCAGCAATGTGAGATTGGGAGGTGGAGGATGAGAGGAAATTATTAAATCAAAAGATCTCAGCCCCTCTCTTCTGGAAGTGTAAACATGAACGTTTTTGCCAACTGACATATGAACACACACACACACACAACTCGTGATATCACTCTGCTAGCAATTACAACCAACAAGCTCAACTTGGTTTTATATGAAGGGAGGGCTTAGCTAGTGGTCCCATAGCAATGTATTGGACACATTAGGGTAAACACATTGGTATGCAGGATGATCAAAAAGAAATTACACCGTTTACGTTTTATGAATTGTGACAAGAAGGAAATATAAACGCACAAACGCTTGGTCAGATATTGGGCGTATAACAACAGGTAACCAAACATGTAATGGATGGACACAAGGATCAAACTGTTTCTTTAATTTTGCTTTAAAAAAAAGTAAACTCTGCCATTACATATTTACTTTATAAACACTCCAATATGCAGTGTCAGCGGTGGGATTTCAATGTTTTATTTGGCTGCATGGAACAAACAGAGCTCCTTCTCCTAGTCATGTGTACTGTCACCTCTTTATCTCAACCCTATATGTGCAAGATTCAACTGTGTGAGGCATTCTACGAAATGTTGAATAAATATATCAACATTACAGTCATGTTTGTACTTTTTGTCTCTGAGCTGAACAAGTTCCCAGTGAACTTCTGCTTAGAAAACTTGACATTCCACGCTGTGCACTTCTGCCCTATTACAAGTCCCCATTTAGCCCAGCAGGAGAGCAGAATCCCATGAATAAAATCGTTTCATGCAAGAAAACGTTGATAGAAGAATGACTAATAAAGCAGCCTCTTATCCGAGGGCCTAATGTGTGTCAATGGAAATGATGTTGTCAAAATATGATAACACAGCACCAGCTGTAACCCCTCTTAAAATAGACAGTCAAACTCGACAACATAACACACCTATTTCTGTAATCCTGCAGATTTACAAGATTAACGTTTTGAACTCAATGATATCGGTCCATTTTAAACAAAAACATTGTAAAATGCTTTACTTTAGTTACATATTCTTTTGCTTGCTTAAAAAGTGAAAAAGGAACTTATTGAATAAAGAAAGGCTGGTATAATTTGAATCAGATAAGCAATATCTATTTGTGAAATTTAACCTGCTTGAAGGTTTTGAGAGGGAAACTCAAACCACATTAATTCAGATGGTTTATAAAGTAAAAATATTTCAGTGCTATAAATTCAGTGGTTATTAAATTCCAAGTATTCAGTGCTGGTTCCACTTCACAGTTTTCAGTTATCTTATAAGATTCAAATAATAGCAGCCTTTCTTTGCGACTATAATACATCAGCCTCAAAGTGCCAAAGCATTTATGTTTCAACACAAATATGTTTACTCTTTCATAACCATAAAAGACAAAAGATGTAAAGACACACTAAGTAATACTTGTGATATTAAAGTTGAATCCAGTTACTCCCGAGTGTAAAATCAACATTCCACTCTGCAGCCTTCAGCTCACGCTTTAAACTGCTTTCAGCTCGTTGTCATACAGTAGCATGCAGCTTAAAACATTCATTTTAATCAGTTTTAAAGTAAGTCATGTTACTTGCTGGCTTCAGTGTGCTATTAAACTGCAACACGGTTTCAAAAAGAAAAACAATAAAATAGTTGTAGCTGTGAATGTGAAAATGTAATCTACAAATGTCTTCATCACATCCATTAGACCCATTTAACCATATTGTAGAGCCACACACCCAGGCATTAATACATAAAGAAAAAACATATAATAGTTCTAATGGGAAATAATACAACAGCAGCACCTAGGTGAAAAACAGCTGGAGTGGTGCTTGAAAAGACTTACCAATGTACAGGTTCCACTCTGGATCCAGATCCGCTTGATTGGCCAGACAACCCTTCACGACATTCAGGCAGTAGTTCTTACAGGGTTTTACTGACGGCATGCCCTGACAAAAGGGGCAGTACAGCATCTTGGTCAGGGCTCGAATACATGCTGGAGTGCTGTTTACCTGCAAGAACACAGAGAGGAATAGCAGTCATTAGCACCATAACCCATAAACATTTGAATTACATTGTCATTTAGTAATTAAATTATTCGCAGGAGGATTTACATGTCATTTTTCATTTTATTTGTACTTACTGACCACAATTAAGGATTCTTGGCAATTTTAAAGTGAGTAGTCCCGATAAAAGAAAGTGTGTCTGATCATTGTCAGACAGTTTAACCTGCATTTAAATGTCAAATATGAAGTAAAGACACATATGTGTATACGCCAACTCATCAGCCAGAACTAGCTGTCAAGTATTTTATTCATCTGTCTCTGTTGTTTATTGCCATGAAGACACATAAGAAAAAAATATGATGTTATTGTGTGACAGGGGGAGTTTGAAGAGGGCGGTAAGGTGTCATCAGTCATCTCACACACTCACACTCACACACTCACACTCACACTCACACTCACACTCACACTCTCTCACACACACACTCACACTCACACTCACACTCACACTCACACTCTCTCACACACACAAAGCACCAACTTTAGACAAGATTAAACATGCGCACACTGACAATATTTATAAAGTGTGCCATCACAGAAGATTACTCCACAGCAATGAAGAAAAAAATGCCTAAACATTGAACTATACCATTGTGTTGTAGGTAACTGGATTAATGTATGGATGATAAAGTCGAATGGTAATCAAGTGGACTCCATATCACAGCTATTCAAAGCACCTCAAAAACAGGACTGTTACAGAAATTGAAATACTAAAATACTAAATAATGTATTTCTTGACATAAGATCAATACTAATGCAGATGTCTTGCTTATAATGTGTTTAAGAGCTCAAAAATATGATTTATGGAGGCACATTCATGTGGTTTCGGTCAGAACCACGGGATTATGTTAGTGGGTGAAATCTGTATTAATTAATTATCAACAATTTAATTTATAACGCATTATAAGAGGATGGAAAACAACATAATGAGTCAGTTTAACAATCAGTTGTGGCAATAATTGAGTATTTGCATTTGTTTCATAGACTCCAAATCACAACTCGCTGATGCTTTTCAAATGTTTTTTAACACAGATTATAATTTTAGACACATTGATAACCATGAGAGAGATGTGCAGATCTTTATACACAGGTGTCTTTTTTCGGGAGAAGAACATTTAGAAGAATTCACAGCCTCATGTGGCACTAAATAAAATGATGTCTTGCTAAGCCATGCTCTTTTCTTGAATAAGACCAATGCTTCAATGTACGAGTGTCTGAGGATAGACAGTGTTGTGTGTTGTACAAATTGTAAAGCCGTCTTAGGCTAAAATCACACATTCCATTTGATTAATTATTGTGAATAAAATTGACTTGACTTGAACGGTGTGGCTTTGTCCACCAAACTATAAAGAAATACTTTCATCCGTCTCAATCAGGAGGTGTTGTGATAGTGAGGGAACAACCACAGAACAAGTTTTGGCAAAATCAGCTGTTCTCTGCTGTATTACATTCAGTACACTTGTGTAGACTGTGTACGTAGAAAATTGCAACATCTTTTCAGCGATTGTCTTGTTTTTGTCACGTGTAAGCTAGTACTGTGACATTTCAAATAGCAAATACAAACTTTCCTGCGTGACGTTGTAAAGCTGATTTTATTAAGTAATTTCTTAAGAACATGCGACACTCAAAAGCTTGCACTCTGGAGCCGTTAAAATGTTAGAAATTAAAGGTGCAATGTGTAATTTCGAACCACCTGCTCCAAAGAAATAGGGGGCAGTATTTCACCTCTACTGCTGGGTCCTTATCTAAATTCATTGATTATCAAAACCATCAAAAACTAGCGTATGTTAACCTGTGTGTGGCACTGGGGGCTGTATGGTCCGTTTAACGTTACGTTTTGAAAGTTTGTATGTTAGCTTGGGTCCGGGGCGGTAGAGACGAGAGAACTAATCCGACTTGGATACGGTCGGCGTATATAGCAGCACCGGGAGCAGCAGCTGGCTGATGGAGCGCTGAGTCTAACCTGTGTAACGGCAGCAACAGAAAGTTTGCCGATCCAGCAGGAAGTCGGCTAAATCAGTGTTATCTGCTCACTGCAAATGGAAGATCTGTCCGTCTCCCTTCTCTCTCGCACACTCTACTCCCGGCGGAGCATCCTCCTGGCAGCAGTGAGGACAAGGCGAGGCTGCGAGTCCTTTTCTCGTTTCTGCCACTTTGGATTTAATCAAAACAAACTGTCAAAACGCGCAGGGATCATGGATGTAATGTTGACAAGCCCCGAGTCTGCCCGAGTCAGGCAGCTGTACTTCTTCTCCCTCTGGCCTGAGGGCAGACTGGAGCTGCACTGACTCACTGTTCATCGTAGACTTTACGGGCCGGAACGGTCAGTTAGCATGCTAATTTCTAGATGTCTCTGCAACACAACACATCTGTGACATAACGTCAACACTGTTAATAATGTTAATTCATTGTTTTAATGTTTGAAGTTTACATTCTGGCACATCTTACACATTGAACCTTTAAAGCTTCTGGGTCGGCGCTAATGGACTTTTGTTTGTGTTCCATGAAGTGCCAACAAGCCTCTTATAAAACATCTGCACCCGGACATGCAAGACCTCACTAAGCTCTCATTTTCTTTAAAAAAACAACAACAAATAAAAACGTTACTCCAAGCATACTCCATGTGTACTGTAGAACTCATACTGTATTAGTTTTTGCACATTTTGAAGATGTCTAGCTCTTGTTCAACAGGCGATGAATGCACTTGTAAAGCCCCTTAAGAAGAGACATTTGTATCGAATTGTATTGCCTTATGTGAATACGCAAGGATGAACACAAAACATTTAGTGCTTAAAATTATAAACTGAATGTAGCTGCATTATCGCAGCAGGATGGGGAATGTACATGTTCTGTCTCTGGAAACTTATGAACCTGATCACACAGGGAAGCAAGGCTGCAATTTCTGTTAATACCTTTAAAGCAGAACAACCTAAAGGATTGTTGTGTTGTTGTTGCTAGGCAACTATAGAATACACGGGTGGCTCTCAGAGCAAAAAGCAGCCATAGAAAATGTTATTAAATACGCTGTGGTGTACCACTGCCTATTTAATAACATTGTAGTCATGGGATTTGGTTACTGTGGCCATTCTTGTCCTCTATGCTGCAGAGAGAAGCTTCAAAAGATTTAGCTACAGACAAATATACAGTTGCTGTTTCTAAACAAAACGTGTCACTAAACCGCTGGTTGGAGATAACATGTAGCCTGCAATAAAATCATAGGGAAAGCAGAGGTATTTAACTTGGGGCGGCAGCAGTTCAAGTCCCAAAACGGACTGTGGACTGGTAGCTGGAGAAGCGCCAGTCCGCCTCCTGGGCACTGCCGAGGTGTCTTTGAGCAAGACACCTCTCCCCAACTGCTCGGGGCGCCTAACCATGGCAGTCCCCTCGCTCTGACACTTCTCCATTAATGCATGTATATTAGGTCCTGTGCATGAGTGTGTATTTTGGGCCTATGTGTGTAATGTGTAAAAATAATAACTGTGAAAATTGAATTTCCCCTCGAGGGATTAATAAAGTATGTCTTCTTCTAAAACAACCTGCAAGATCTTTATATGTACTGCTATATTTCTAGATATTTAAAGCTAGGGTGGGTTATGTACTTTAGAATTTGTTGACATACTCTTTACATCCAGACACCAATCAATAAATAAAATGCTCGTACAAAAAAAGAAAACAATCTTGTATCTGCGGCAGTTGCAGGACTGTAATAAGTCCGTCCAATCATAGCATTTGGCAGCTAGTGATGCTAGGTACTTTCATCGTAAAGAGTTGGGAACATTGGGCTGGGTTTTTCCGGTTGGATAATTGTAATAACCTACACAAGCATTAAAATAGGTAATACGACAATAGTTGTCGTAACACCTGAACAATGGAAAGCTAAAGAGAATTGACGAAGTAAAGCGAGTAGAAAATGTACACTTGCTGAAAGTTTCACTGTGGGCATCTGACTGTATCTATAAAGCAGGTCTCAAAACATTGTTACAAAGTAATTTGCAGTAAAACAGGGATAATACAGCGAGAGATGGTTAAAAAGCAAATAAATTAAAGAATGGGATAAAAAAATCCCAAAAAGAAAATATTTGTATGATTTAAAAGACGACTGAGAGGCCCAAACAACAAACGCACGGCCACTTTTTGTAACAAACACAGTTTTTAAATTCTGAATCTGACAGGTAACTGTGGTGTAGCCAAGTAAATTAAGGTTAATTCTCTTGGAATGTGAAAAAGGTCTGACAGCAACATTTTGTCTCAGCTGTAGTCGGTGGATATTCACCTGCTAAGACCAGAATTAAAATACAATTAGAGAAACCATACGATCTTGGTGATGTGTGGTAATGTTTGCTGTGCCTGGACCCCAAACTCTTTCTCAGCCCGGTGCTTAGTATCATAAAGAGAAGACTGGAGGTATTTTTGTAGCTCCGAGGAGTCAAGGAAGGCTCAAACACACCGCCGTGACTACCAGAAAACATCCATACATCACCTCGCAGACAGCTGGTGTGACTTGTCACATACTTACTTGACTTACTTCTAAAAATGATCCTGCCAACACCCATCAACCTTACACAGATGTATGCTAGTCTTATAAAATAGACAATACTCTGCTTTCAGCTGAAATAGAGGTCATGACGACAAATAAGGATTTTTTATTATAATAATTATAATTATAATTATAATTATAATTATAATTATAATTATAATTATAATTATAATAATAATAATAATTATTATTATTATAATAATAATAACTGATAAATAATAGAAATTATGTCAATAGTACAATTTTAATTTTCAATTTTTCAATTCTTTCATCACATTAATTAGTTCTATTTTTTTTAAATATAAGAGAATATTAATGGTATTTTATGATTAATATTACACACAAATACAGTATAGTGTGTTATAAAAATATTCCAAATAATAATAAACCAACGCTCATAACAATAGAAGTGAATGCACAAGTCAACAAATTATTTTCATTGTATTGTATGAACATAGAAATGCAATTAAGCGATTGATAGAATAAAGGATCCCTCCTGTGGCAGTGGTTCACTTATATAGGAATATACGCAGGGAAACATGCTGGGAAATATCATACTATTTCCATTTTACAAAGTTGATGTAGCCCATCACTGTGACTTTAATGATAAGACGGCACAATGTTGCAACATTGTTAACACCCTTGCTTCTGTCCATTGTCATCTTACTACATTGAGTGTATTCAGATAACAAGTTGTTTGTTAAAATATTCAAAGCATCAACAACCAGACAGATGATTACAAGCCTTTAATCACTTCTGATAAACAGAAGCAGATGCACTGTTTGGTTAATGATCTGGGATAAGTATGAGCTTTGTTTTTGAGACGCAGACTCCAAAACACGAGTTTGTGCTTCCTCAAAGCTCTGCCAGGTTTTGTGTTTTGTCTCTTAAAGCTGTGAAAAGCAATAAAGTACAAAATCATTTACTTTAATTCAATACATATCGCAGCAGCAATAAGCATGGATGTCACATCTTAGAAGCGCTGTGCGATAGACACCTCCAGCAGGGTGTCTTATTCCATTATGCTTACACCCAATCCTTCATGAGTTTGTACCCTGGGGATCAAAGGGCTGCAGTCCCAGACACATGACCTGGATCTCAGGTCCCACTGAAATGTCAAGAGGTGAAGCTGGGACATGCTGGCTTGTGAGAAACGCAGAGTGTAACTCAGTATACGCATACTAACAACACATCCTCTGTGGCTGCTTCTAAATGAGCCCCCTCACCACTTCGACTGGCGAGGGGGGGAAATGAGACACACAGTGAAGAGAACATATTTAAAGTTCAATGAGTGCATCATGGTGGGGCTACATTTAGGATTTCTTAGAGAACGTATCTTATTCTCTCTGTGTAAGATGATTGAGTGTTACTATATTTCCATTGCATTCTGTTAATATACAGTACAGCAGATCTATAAATATTTGATAATCCAATATAACCAATATCAATAGAGTAGTAAAAGGACACCAGGGCGGTTGGGGATATGCAGCGTTATCAGAGTGCTTCTCTCAGCATGGCGTGTAGAAACAGCCCTGTTGTTGTAGAGTGTGACTAAAGCCAAGCCTTAGCCTCTTGCTTTTCCTTTAATCTTACTTTGTACATGATCAAAACTACACACACTCCCAGAGCAGTGCGATATACTGCAGAAGCTGCATTAAGAATACATCGCATCAAATAGAATACGAAGGCTACAGCATGATTAATGTCTTCTGTATCCTAGGATAACAAATATTAGGATATAGAGCAATAAACAGTGATGGCACAACATTCCCTTTTTTTTCTCCTTTTTCATTGTGTGGGCATTTCTCCAGAGCAATCTACGGACCCTTCAACAATGTGTTCTAGCCAGCACCTGAGCAAGCCGCCTCGAGCCCTTAACTTCCTGAAGACATGCATCAAGTGAGCACACAGTTGTCAGAAATGTATCTGGGAGGAACTTGTTCGCAGTGGAAAAACCAGGGGGAAACCTGTGCTTGGTAAAGAAACGCCAAACAGGGCCTTGTGAAAATCTTGACTTGACAATACTGAATATATTCCAACAGAATCAGCGAGAGCAATCAAAATGAAATATGGTTTTGTTTAAGGTTAGAAAATGAGAGGAGCAAGCAGTTGATTGGGTGTTTCATAATCCAGTTAAATTCTACTAAAGTGGTGAGCACTGTTACCTTAGACACTCTCTGGGCCACCTCCCGGCCAACAGATAGCCCTTGGACAAATGTGCGTGCAGCGATGAATGCCCGGGTAACCTGAGCCTTGAGCTTCCTGGGCACGTCTCCAAAGGGCTTGAGCTGGTCGGTGTACTTACTGATACACTCCAGATAGTCCTCAGTGATGACGTACTGGGAGTTGAGCAGCGTGAACATACGCTCCAGCAGCCGCGACCAAAAGTCATTAAGCATTTCCTCCAGGTTAACATTTCCTCCTGTGTAATATCGCTTCAGCTCTGCAAACAGGTTCTCAAAGACCTCAGAGTTCTGCATGTAAGGCTTGCCGTAAGTCCTCACGAACATCTCATTCAGGGACCTCTCCGTGTTCTCCAGTAGCTCCAGGAAGAATTCTGGGAGAAGAAGAAAATAAAAAAGTGTTACTTGTGACTGTGTTGGTGTAGAGATTATACTGGACATGGCATACATAGATATGGCTTGATAAGATGAAGGGGGAACCTTCCCTTAATTGGTGATTAAAATACAAATGCAACCAAAACAACATTAACTACGTCTGATTACAAGAGAGAATGCCTGCTTGATTGCAATGCCAACACTAAAAATAGCAAATCAATTTGGGCTTCTGTTGATTTCATTTTGAAGAGTCTTCCCAGCTTGGTTGATTTTTATCTCTAGGAAACTCTCCTTTTGATATTGCAATGTGAGCCTTCTTCATATATATTTCTGTAAAGCAATAAGTTATGTATTTGCATTTCATGAGGTCTGTATTGTATTGTCCATAGATCAATATACTAAAATACATTCCTGCACCAATATGAATTGCTGAATGATTTCCTATACACAGATTTGCACTGGAGCATTGCTCTATATGCTGGAAGCAAAAGGTTGTCAGATGAAGTGCAATAAATGATCCTTCAATAAGATTCCACTATACAGTTTGTCTGTAAGGTTTGCTGCCGTTGTGCATCCTAGTTTTTAGGCACCACTTGCTGTTTGCCTCATGACCTCTATAACTCACCACAAATTGAGAAGGGATGATAATATTTCTGACCATCTGCTCTCCATAATGATAGTCCTGGCGTTCAAGGACCAAGATTAAAATTTAAATAGGCTTCTGCACATTTAACTGCAAAGAAAAAAAAATAGTAGGCTAGGCAGAGGAGACTCATGGTGGTGGAGGTTACGGAAGGTATTTTATATTCCTCAGTTATTGTCTTTTATAGAGCAATACGTTTCATCAAAGTTTTGAAGCAGAATACATTTTTTGGGTCACTTGGCAATAGCAGGAAAGCTGTAAATACAATATTGACATATGATCACCTCATAAAGTTGATATGCCGAACATCGCCTTTTTACACATTTTAGAAGACATTAGCATTTCTTTTGAGCCGCCTTTCTGGACACAATTTAAGTCCAATATTCACTCTCCTTTTAGTTCTGTTGTGGTCCCAACTACTGACGGGAACAAGGTGCTATATTCTATGTTGCCCAGCCAGCCACTATTCTGCCTGCTGTTTGGTGCTGGACGGGTAGCGCACACTGCGTTTATCAAAGATGTGTCACTGAAAACAACTACCTGCTCTGGATCTGGAACAGTGTTGATGAGAGCAGAGAGACTGAAAGTTGCTGGCCGCAAAACCAAAACATTGAGCTGAAAGACTCTAAAAGACTTTGGAGAGTTGAGGCGATAATCCTCTTTGGGTTGATCACTCAAACAGCAACTTTCACTTTACACAAAGTCTTTTGATCCATAGTCAATACAAAAAGGTCTCTAATTCCACTGCGGTACGGGCTAGTGGAAAGAGTAGTGGCGGTGTGAACAAAGCCGGCAGTAAGAACAATAAATAAGTGGGGATACTTAAAAACATGCATTAATACTAGTGATTTTTCTCTGGATTTTAAAGTAACTGCCACCATTGTACATCTCACATTCTTCACATGATGCAATTCATGGCAGCTAGGTCACATGACTACATAATCACTAGATCCCTAATGCCCTCTGAGCAATTCACATAGCAATCACTTATCAGAATGGCTCTGACAAAACTGTAATGGATTTGAAGTGGTCATTAGTGCTCAGCAATGATGGTAAAAAATAAAAAATGACAGCAGCAGAGAAATGATACCACATCAAATCACATCTGGTTAGCTGTATCAATAAGTGTCCATGTTGCAACCCAACAGAAAGTAAAATATGCCTCACCTGCTAGGTACACGGGATCATTAGCACGTTTTATAAATGGTACCAGTTAGTGTTAACTGTAAGACGTCCTCTGGGGATCTGATTAAATTAGCATTACTCTTACACCTTTTTTTTCTGCTATCTTAAGAGGATGTCTTTTTCTTTCAGTAGCACATACTGTATGCGGGACTTGTGATGTTGGTCAAAGTAATACTTGAGACTATATGAAAGACTACAGTGAAAAGTTCTTTAAATAAATAAAAAAACAAAGCTCCAAGCATGATTTGTGTTTCAGAGGGTCGTTGTTGGTAATGAAAATAGTCAGTGGTGCTGAGCGATATGCACACTGATTGATGACAGCTTCAAAACTATTTTCATCTAAGACGAAAATGTGCATTTTAGAAAAAAAAAAGATCTTAATGCAGTCCGTTTCTTTGCCTAGTTTACAGAAATATTAATTGAATACAACCCATGTAATTAAGGTAGAATGTATTGTTAATGTGGAAAGTACATTTGAAAATAATTCTAAGCTCTGTTTTGAAATGATTATGATGAATAATTACATTATGGATGAACTCATTATAATTCAGTGACTAATATATTTAGTTAAAACAGACAACTTAATCTAATTAGGGAGATTCATGTGAGGGATCATATTTTACAATAACAAATTAAGTGAAACGTCAGAGACTAAAAATATCAGGAAAGCTTACATAAATCCTTAACACATCTTAGTAATTAAGAGGTCTGTCCAAATGAATGGTGACAGAGCTGCAAAGAGAGGATAATGATGCTGAAATGCTGGACAGCGCTGATTCTAATACTCTCAACTTGCAGAGAGTTCATTACATTTCGCAGTTTGGCTCCAATTCTTCACTTGTGTGCACAGAGTGTGCAGAGGTTACACAGAGCCCTTCTCTCTGCGATAAAGAGAGAGCCTGCGTTTCCGTGCTTCCACAGCTGCTTGCTCTCACAGAGACCTACTGACGGATGCTCTCCTAGATGTCAGAGATGTCAGCAGCAGTCTCAATTTCAGCAAACTTGAAACAGAGCACTCCTATTTTGCAAAATTATAGAAAAAAGGCAAGTTGCATGCTTTTCATTTATAAGCAGACCACCGTTTCTGGAGAAATTATAACGCATGTAACTAATGGAAGAAGGTGTGGATGGGATGACATCTACTGTGAGGAGCCTTGTGGGAAGTGGCCAGCAGAATTAATTACTGCAAAGTCTCCTGAACTGTGACCAGCCATAACTCGGGAGGATATAAGTGCCTTGGTTTTCCACCACAATTCCCTTTTCTTCAGTTAGTAATTACAATCAATGATAAAAAAAAAACAAAAAAAACACACAGTGTGGTGGGGAAACCGTGGCATGGCTTCCTGGACCACATTCTCACTGGACCACATTCGACATCTGTGCAAGCAGATAACCGTATATGCATATTTGTATACAAACAAAGTAATCAAAAGTCTATAACAGGCTGCAATCAACAGCTAGAATGGGTATCCATATCATAGTCTGTGGGTTAATAGTCGATGTTTAAAAGTTCAGGAAATGTTCATATAGCAGCACAGTTAAAGTTCAGTGTTACATCTTGAGCAATTCATTATAATAGGCAAGATGCTTTTTGAGATGGATGTGGGATGGATAGCTCAGAATGTGTGTGTGTGAATCTGTCTCAGGCAAAATCCATACAGTATTTGGAAACAAGTAGTAAGTTCAAACAGGGACTCAGAGTGGAGTGCAATTTAAGAATGAATATAATGAGGCTGCATAATTACTGCAAAATCTCAGGAACAAGCAGATCAATTGTTCACTTTCATTCATCAAAGGTCCCAATGGAGATTGTTTTGATCATTTCAGGCAGAAATTAATACAGTTATTAAATTCAAAGTACTTTTTATTCATCTTTAAAAACAATGAGAAGAACTCCCGTACATTGTCTCGCTTACTACTGAAATATTTATTAAATTACAACTTTTCAGTCTGTCCGACCTTCATCTGGGAGATGTGCAGAATCACAAGACTTCCACATGCACATACAAGCTGCCTCAATCATCCAATGTATCCAAAACAGCACTGATGATCACGCTTGATCTCACTCAAAGCATATGCGTCACCAGTAAGGAAAAAGCATTATAAAATACTAGAAAGATACAAAAGGACTCAATATAACGATTATCAAAAGGTCAAAAACCAATAAAAAGAATAAGTGAATTTAAGAACAAACATACTGATGTATTATGAATCTTTCAGTGTTATCAAACTAAATACATTCATTCTAGAAACAAGTCCAAAAGGGAAGGAAAATAGGGACAAAGCTCTCAATTTGTCAAAAGGCATTGTTTATGTAATTATACACGAAACATATCTATCTCCAATTAGCATTAAATAGTCACAGGTCAAGGATGCACAACCACACAAACAAATAGCATAATATCCCATTCATTAGCAGGAGGTTCATTTATACAGTAACCTCCATGTTTGACCCGGGCTTGTAAAATTGGTTCTGAATTTGATTATTCTTTATGCATTTTTAAGCATTCTTCCAATTCGAAGACATTTTTGGCAGAAATATTATGCAACTGCTCAAAAATGCAAGAAACTTGTTGAATTTGCATATTTCTTGTGAATATAAAATCAGAAATTCCTTTAGGGACTGACCAATACTAAAAATGATGCATATAAATAAAATGCTCTACTGTTTTTGGTAGCTCCTGTGCAATGACATGTATGATTGGTGATAATTTTACAATGTATTATTTTGAGTGCAGCCTGTTTTCTATTTTTCAGATCATTTGTTCGATGTCGTCTATGTAAGCAACACATTGTCAAAACTATCTGATATTTATCAGTGAAGCTACGCTGAGTAAACTGCATACGTTGCAATGAGTAGAATAAATACCCAGTTATCTCCAGCAGATCCACACAGTGTCTTCTACAGACAATCACAGAGGGAGCCCATTTCTCACCGTGTGATCATTGAAACTGCATTACGTAACACACACATGGCTTGGTTTGCAACCTACTGAAGCTCTTACGCCTGGACATGAAACTAGCACTTTTGCTGCCAAAAGGAGCATTTCCTCATGTCAATCAGAAGAGGATCACCGATTGGCTTGACAGGAGGCACCGGTCTACAGAGCGCTGCCCTGAGTGCTATGCTAGTGTACAGAACATGACAGGCTGACCTTTTCTGTCTATACTTTCAAGTGTTAATTCTTGTAACCTGCCCATTGTGAGTCACAGTTGGAGAGGCATTCAATTTAAAAATCAGCTGGTGAATAAAGACATAACAGGTCTTACCATCCAACTCTTTAACATGAGTAAGAAAACTGGAACACGTTTGATAGAATGCTGTTCACAGCTGGGATTTAGCATACTGTCCTAAAATTAAAGTGAAATTCTCTGAATTTCCAGAGAAGGATTAGACCTCTCTGGGAACCATCACCTTATCGTGGTGGAGAATGTGAGCGCTGTGTTGTCTGGAGCCTAGTGCTCCTGGTAGGGTCTCCCAAGTTACTCACAAGTCCCCAGCTGAGCGCCGCTACGTTGGCGTTCACCCCGGTGGACGAGAGGGTCGCCTCCCTACACTTTCGGGTTATGGGGGGGGAAACTCTGACTGTTGTTTGTGCCTATGCCCAAAACCGCAGTTTGGAGTTTTTGGCCTTCTTGGAGACCCTGAATGGAACCTGAGAGGGCGATGTTCAAAACCTCTATTGCTGAAGTTGCGGTGATGAGCTGTGGTCTCAAGGTCTTAGGTGCCTCAAGGGGCGGTAACCCTCGAACACCGTGGTGGACCCCGGTGGTCAGGGATGCCGTCCGACTGAAGAAAGAGTCCTTCCGGGTTATGTTATCCGGGAGGACTCCGGAAACAGTTGCAGGGTACCGAAGGACTAGAAGGGCGGCAGCCTATGCCATGGCAGAGGCAAAGCAGCAGGTGTGGGAGAGGTTCGGTCGGCACCAAGGTGCTTCTGGAAAACCATCCGGCACCTCACGAGGGGGAAGCGGGGAACCATCCAAGAGTCCGAGAAGGTTATCGGGTGGTGGAAGGAGCACTTTGAGGAACTCCTGAATCAGACTAACACGCCCTCTATGGTAGAGGCAGAGCTGGAAGCTGATGGGGGATCATCATCAATTTCCCTGGAAGTCACTGAGGTAGTCAAACAACTCCACAGTGGCAAAGCCGCAGGGGTTGATGAGATCCGTCCAGAAATGCTGAAGGCTTTGGGTGTTGAGGGGCTGTCTTGGTTGACACGCCTCGTCAACATTGCGTGGAAGTCTGGGACAGTGTCTAGGGCAGGAGTGGGGAACCTCCGGCCTCCAGGCCGTATACGGCCCGCGAGACCATTTGACCATTTGATCCGGCCCTCGAGGTAATTCATAAAACGCACGCAAAAAAAATCCACTAGCAAAAACAACAACAACAACGGGCGACTGACTGTTTTTCCTGGCCAAGGTCAGGGTCCTTGAACACAACACAAGTGTGTCATCACGTGGTCACGTCATGTCAAAAAACTTCAATTTTAAACGAGACTGTCGTTGACATCAGTGAACGCAGTGTGGCGAGTGTAAAACAAAGAAAGGTGGATGCAGAATGTCGCACTTTCCAGGAGAAATTGGACGAATGATGATTTCTTTGTGGAAGTAAAAGGCCAGTGTGTCTCGTTTGTGTGGACGTGCTTGTGGAAATGAAAAATAATCTTGAGGGTCATTACTGCACGAGACATGCCGAACTGCACGAGCTGAAAGGACGAGTGCGTTTGGATAAAGTTAACGCTCTTCGGCGGAGTTTGGCCCAACAAGCAGCTCTCTCCAGAGCGTAACATGAAAACATGGAAAGATAGACAGGTAGACCACCACACCAACAACAGACTATTATACCACTGCTGTGCAATTATTACTGCCATTTACAATACTCACTTTTTATAATTTGTGCAATTATCACTGCCATGTGCAATATTCACTTTATTTTTTATCAACCACTTGGTACTTATATTATTTTTTATTCTATTTAATTATTATGTACTGCCTTTTTACTTCATATGTTATTTTGCTGTGACCAGATACATTTCCCTGTTGTGGGACTAATAAAGTATTGCTGATTTCTGATAAAACAAAAAGATACATGGATAAAAAAGTAGCTTTTTTGCACAGCATAAAAAAAAGTGAAATGAATGGGCTGTGTTTTCATTTTTTTTGCAGAGGTTATGAGTTCAATAATTACTATGGCCCTCGAAGGATGTTGTAAAAAAAAAAAATGGCCCTTCATAGGAGAACGGTTCCCCACCCCTGGTCTAGGGGGTGGCAGACCGGGGTGGTGGTTCCCCCAGAGAGTGTGTGCCATCTACAGGGGTATCAGACTTGTCAGCCTCCCTGGTAAAGTCTACTCCAAGGTACTGGAAAGGAGGGTTCGGCCGATAGTCGAACCTCTGATTGAAGAGGAACAATGTGGATTCCGTCCTGGTCGTGGAACAACGGACCAACTCTTCACTCTCGCAGGGATCCTGGAGGGGGCCTGGGAGTACGCCCATCCGGTTTACATGTGTTTTGTGGATCTGGAGAAGGCGTATGACCGGCTCCCCTAGGAAATACTGTGGGAGGTGCTGCGGGAGTATGGGGTGAGGGGGTCACTCCCGAGGGCCATCCAATCCCTGTACGCCCAAAGCGAGAGTTGTGTCCAGATACTCGGCAGTAAGTCGGACTAGAATGTTGACCTCCGCCAGGGCTGCGCTTTGTCACCGATCCTCATTTTCATGGACAGGATATCGAGGCGTAGTCGTGGAGGAGAGGGGTTGCAGTTCGGTGGCCTGAGGATCTCATCGCTGCTCTTTGCAGATGATGTGGTCCTTATGGCATCATCGGTCTGTGACCTTCAACAGTCACTGGATCGGTTCGCAACCGAGTGTGAAGCGGTTGGGATGAGGATCAGCACCTCAAAATCTGAGGCCATGGCTCTCAGCAGGAAACCGGTGGATTGCCTACTCCGGGTAGGGAATGAGCCCTTACCCCAAGTGAAGGGGTTCAAGTACCTCAGGGTCTTGTTTGCGAGTGAGGTGACGATGGAGCGAGAAATTGGCCGGAGAATCGGAGCAGCGAGGGCGGTACTGCAGTCGCTTCACTGTTGTGACGAAAAGAGAGCTGAGCCAGAAGCCAAAGCTCTCAATCTACCGGTCGATCTTTGTTCCTACCCTCACCTATGGTCATGAAGGCTGGGTCATGACCAAAAGAATGAGATCACAGGTACAAGTGGCCGAAATGGGTTTTCTCAGACGGGTGGCTGGCGTCTCCCTTAGAGCTAGGGTGAGAAGCTCAGCTATCCATGAGAGACTCGGAGTAGAGCCACTGCTCCTTTACGTTGAAAGGAGGCAGTTGAGGTGGTTCGGGCATCTAGTAAGGATGCCACCTGGGCGCCTCCCTAGGAAGGTGTTCCAGGCACGTCCAGCTGGGAGGAGACCCCGGGGAAGACCCAGGACTTGGTGGAGAGATTATATCTCCTCACTGGCCTGGGAACGTTGGGGTTCCTTACTGGAGCTGCTGCCCCCGCGACCCGACCCTGGATAAGCGGTAGACGATGGATGGATGGATGGATTAGAGTCCAAGCACTTCCACATAAAATCCTGTAGTGTACAGAGATACTGTGGCAGTTCTACTTGAATCCTACCTACTCTACCATTCTCCAACTGGATAGTCCAATATGACTTTTGCTGAGCAAGCATGCTCTTTTCAGCACTGATTAGCTCCACATTCATCTAGTCAAACACATCCACACCTGGTAGCTGGCCAGCACAGTGCGGCCTTGAACGGTTGGAAGCTTTTGAGGAGTAATTTCAGGTTAAGTGATTTGCTCAAGGGCACATCGACAATGGCTACTGAGGGAGGAGAGAAAGGATACAAATATTTGCCACCTTCATACACTAAAAACTGACTTAGTTTCAGTCAACATAGCACCAACGTAATACTGGGTTAACTTTACTAAGTACCATTATTTCGACCCAGTGTTGGCATTATTGTTTTAAGTTTTACCTTAAAATTGTTACAAATCTATCATCAATTGTACAAAACAATATGCCATTCAAAATTACAAAACACACACATATTATTAACAATCAGCAACAAATAGTGACATGTGACTTTAAACAGAGTTATAGTAGAAGTTCACAACCATACCATATTTGTTTGAGTAAATAACCAAACACAAAACCCCAAAAACAATTACACACAAGGTCAAAACAAGCCATTGTCTTCTGATGTTCTTCCATGTATTAGTAAGTACGTATTGTTTTGCTGTCAATTTTGTTGGCATGATATTTTTAGTGTGCAACGATACAACTGATGCCATTGTGTGCCAGTTGCGAAATACTGTCTTATTAAACTGCCAGGAATATTTTGACGAGCAATAACAGCATGAGTCAGTAACTCCAAAGAAGATCAATTGTGGAGGGTGGAGCACATTAATATTCTGCTTGGCTACCCAGCTCCACAGTGTTCGTGTTCAAACAATTGATTAGCAATTAAGAACCCTGACTTAGTGTTTAATGCGCAAGTGGAAAAGAAATGCTCTGTGCCAGCCATTTATCTAATTTCTCTTAACAGTTGTTTCCTGGGGTCCTAGGAATAGGACCAGGATCTCCATTATGGTGAAAGCAATGAGAATATTCAGACATGATTTGTGATGCATTAATAAGCAAACGGGTGAAACGTATTAATTGATGCTGCATGTTTTGTACCGATTGTTCAGAGCATGCCATTTCTCTCTTAGATTCACACAGCTGTGCAGTGCAACCTGGGTTGTTGTGGATATTTCTGTATTTGTGCATAGTCGAGACTGTGCCCTCTCACTGCGACACGTAGGCTGTGGTGTCAGGTATGTGTGGGCTGGCCAACTACTGTCAGCTACAGTAACACTCATCACAAACTCTGCATAAAGAGAAGAGAATATACACATACATTGATTCTGCGTAGATGGGACTCCAGAGCCAGATGTTAAATAGATGGTAAAGAGCATCTAAATGAACAGCTTTGTATTATTTGTTTATTTAACTGTGTGTTCACACTCCGTATCAAGGCCAACACAATTATTTGTGGTAACACTATTTTAGTAGGAGGAAATACTGTTTAAGGAACATGGAGTCAGATAAGTTCAGAATCTAATAAAAGACACAAATTGTGCTTGAAATGCTTGAAAATGTTTTCTAATATCTATTGGCTGGTATAATCTCAGCTAATAACTCCTGCTCAAAATCTTTCCACATGTATATTAAATTAATGACGCTTAAAGATAAGGGTGGAATTCAATGCCCAGCAATCAATATTTAAAATTTCTAGTGTGGCTGGTCAGTGGAGACCCTCAGCAGACACAAAGTCTCCAGACAGCAGAGGGCTACGGAGCTGAAACCTACATATGGCATCTGCTTTGACACTGATGAAATTATGGAGAATGGCAGCAAACCCCGAGAGGAACAGGGGTGCCTGGAGTCATGCATCTAAGTGCTGCTGGAAAAACCCCATTTCCTCCCTCACTGGAGCCCTCTTTATGACATCCACTAACCTGACAACGACTGATCAAAATAACACTTATTTATTTATGCACGCTTCCAGGAATCATGTGTGAACTAAATAAGAGTATATTCCTGGAAGAAAAAAAAAAGCAGACAGACATCACCCAGGTATTGTGACATTGAGTTTCTGGGCAATGTGTAATCATCTGAGAGTTGCAGGCTGTAACTGAATAGTAGGCTATTTGTTTCATGTAATACGTTGGACAGTTTGAAAAGTACGAGCATAGAAAGGCAAGATATTGACTGGTAAGTATTAAATTGCACTACTTATCACTCAAACATATGAAATGTTATGCTTCAACCTCAGACCTTTGGACATATATTAGAATTCCTCTGGATTGACTGAATATTTGGGAGTGTATCTGTTCAAGCCTGAGCTCTAAGAAGAGATTCATGTTCACGTAATGTAACTTATGCAATTTATGTATGTCAACAGTATGTTAACAGATCATCCAGCAGTCTTCTCCGTTTTCACAGAGAGCTTGCCGTTTTGCAATTTAAATTCCACAGATGTCAAGCAAGCAAATAGATTTAAAATACAGAGTAGAAAAATGAGAGCAGAAGTACAGTTATAAGATGCCTGATATGCTAATAACACTCAAACTTTGATTTATGTTCTTTATGTGCATGTGCAGGAGGCTTGTTTTTTACACTACAGTATATACAAACCATGTCACGGGAGTAATACAATAAATAAATAGAATAAATAAGCTTGATTTTATTATCAAATGCAAATGTCTATCAATATCAACATGTTGTGCATAAAAGATCCTTTTTATTTGATGATTCTGCTTTTTCTGCTGGTGCTTCTTGACTGAAGACCCGCTGAAGTCTCAGCACAAACCAAAATAATCTTTTTTTTCATTGGCTTTTCTAGATTTTGCATTTGTGGTTTCTACATTTCTCTTTTCTTTCTCCTGCTACTTTGTTTCCACTACTTTGGAGAGTGCAATAATAGATAAAGTGTGCTTACATTGGCATGAATCACCAATCATTTCAGTCAAGGTTGCCAAAGTTGGATGGTTACATGGTTGCAGCTTTGCTATTTCTTCATGATTACAACTGGAAATGTAACTAAACATGTATCAACGACAGGAAGCAAAATCTGATGTGGGGTTTTAAATATAGGGTCTTGATACATATGCAGTATATAATAATAATAATAATAATAATAATAATAATAATAATAATAATAATAATAATAATAATAATAATAATAATAATAATAATAATACTTTGAATTTATATAGCGCTTTTCTAGATACACAAAGACACTTATGCTAAGGTTTAAGTACCAATAATAATATTAAATAGCTTCTTATGTCAGCACTCTTAATGTACCACAATTCCTTGGTTTAAAAAATTTATAAAAAAGGAAGGATTAGGGAATTTTCCTTAAGAAGAGTTTTGTCCTGCCATTCACTTGGAGAGAAAAAGAGTTATCAACAGGGAGAGGTAGAGTGAGTCTTGGTTCAGTAATGAATAGGCAGCATCCCCTCCCACAGCAGAAGCTCGGTGGATGTGTGGTGGTCAAGACAGTCACCATGGGGCTACGACAAGATCACACAGAGCAGAGGACCACCAAGCAGCCTTAATAATGCAAAGTTAGGCTCTGTGCTGCTGTTCAAGCTGTCAATCTGCAGTGCAAGAAGCCATGTTTGTCTAATCCAACAAGAGGGTTCTCCACTCCAAGGCATATTAATGAGATTTTCACATCTCGTCTCCTCTTGAGGGAGGACAGCTACAGAACTACAAACAGTGAACCTTTTCAAATTAACACAAAATTGGTCAAAATCCTTTCATTTTACTTTTAGCAGCATTTTGTTCTTTGGTGACTGACCATTAAAACTGTTAAAAAAGAGACACAATTAAATCAGCATAAAATAAAATAGACTTACCGTCAAATCTTTTATGTCTGGAAACAAAGGTGCTTCTCAATTCATGACTAATTTCATCAACAAGATTCTCAAAGTCCAGTTTGCTCTGCTGGCCAAATTTGTCCTCCATTTCCTGGGTGCAACATGTGTTTCCCTGAGGACATACACGAAGATGTTCCCCTGCAAAATCGACAGAAAAAACAGTGTTTTTGTATCCATACTAAAAGTCACACTGACTGCAGTCTTAATAAATGTTTCATGACTGGAGTATAAAACATTTTAACATTCAAATCCTTTCTTTCCCACCACAGTCTAAATTTGCATTTTGGCATCAATATAAAATTTGTGATTTCTATCAATTCAATTACACTTAAATCCTGAGTTTCAGCAAGTTGGGTGTTTAAAATGGCTCAATGACTCAATGAAACTTTTACAGCACAGGTCTCATTTTGGACACATAATCATTTGAGCTGATAACAGTATTTAACTTTTATGGTCTTCCATACAGCCTTCTGTGTTACGGGAAAAGTGTGCAGGATTGTGGTTTCCAAAATCCACCATCAGGTCTTAATTAGCAGCAGTGCATTCAAACTGACGGTTTACTAAGCAACGCTTTGCAAGCAGAAGCAAACATTCACACCTCTGCTCGTGTAGAGTGGAAGTGAACAGAAGGCGGATGTTAATTTAGAGGTAGATTTAGATGCATATTGATGAGATGATAGCAACTTTTAAAATTATTATATTTAATAATAAAGCTATAGTTAGAGTAAGTTTAACATATTGACATATTTGTTATTAGGCTATTTGTACAATGACGTCACAAACAGCGTGTGACTCCAATCTAGTGACTTTTTTCGCTGACTTTAGATACTTTGCATGGATAAGAGTTGGCAACACTGGTTTAAACCATTCACACTTCTGCTGTTGTGCTTTGCTATTGGTTTTGTTACCGTAGACATATTCAGACCTGCAAAATCACATGGTGTGAGCAAAATTGTGTGAGGTCAAAGGTTATTGTGTAGATGTTTTGGAACTTCAATTTGTTAGATTCCCCTTTTAACATTTGAACACATTTAAACATAAAACTTTACAAATGAGTGGGGAAGAGCAGATTTCAATAAACCTCATGCCAGTGAATTACAGTTTCTCCTGTTTCCACATAACCATTATTCCTCAGAACTCTCACAGACTGACATTTAAAGTTCCACCAACACGAGACGCTTGTCAGGGACCATTTACTTCCACATGAAGATGTGATATGCATTCATTCATCACTGTAATTTTCTCTGTACAGAAAATTAGTTGCTAATTTCAGAATTGGACATAATGAATAAAATGGCTTTTGCTTTGTAGTGTTGTCAAAAATATATATTTTTCAATGCATAGATTCAGAATTTTTTTTAAACGGTTTCAATACTCCGCATTATCGCATTATCGATACACTGGTACCATCTGTGTTTTCTCATTCTCTCCAACAGCCAGATGACACACGCACCGCTGCAATACCACATAGTGACGCCTCCTCAAACTCCCTCACACACAGTGCCGTCTTCTCGTCCCTCTTCTCATTCGCTCCAGTTGAATATAATATTTTGTGAGGCGTCGTTGTCATGTTATAGCCTCCAGATTGATGCATTTAATTTTAAAATGTACAAGATTGTAGCATCCACCCACTACAGTCCCACAATATTATGTGGGAAATACTGGACTTGTTATATTTATCTTTATATTTAAATTAGAAAAAATGTAGGACCTCAATGTTGTGTCAAGTTTTTTCCCGTGCTTCCGAAAATGGTATCGAATATCAATATTTTTTCAAGGTATTGTGTCGAAGTTAGAAATTCCAGTATCGTGACAAAACTAGAGCCTTGCAGGATCTTTAACATGATTCTGTGTAGAAGAGGAACAATGGTAGTGTTTCTCATTTGGTCTGACAATAAGAGGGATTATTAGTCAGGACTTAAATCAGTGGGGAGAACAGATAATACATTCCTTTAAAATATTCTCTCGCATTACATAATTGATAACATTGGGAAAATACTGAAGTGAATCAAAAGTTAATGATCTACAGCATTTAATTTTCCCAAGCAGCCATTTTAAAAGAGCCACAGATGAAGCAGACTCCATCTGTAACAGCATGTATTTCTCTATTTCACAGTCTAAAACTGTATATTGAGGACAAAAGATTTGAGGGAGCAAATAACTAATTTAAGCGCTAATTAATCTTTGGGAATTGTGTAACCACATTGGACTTCATTTGAACTGGAAGTGAAAGCTCATCCTGTTCCTTCTACTTTCAAAATAAAAGCTGGGATGTTGGACTTCTTTAACCACCAGGTGAAAACAAAGAGCGGTATTTGGTGTCTGTCTCATCTTAAAAATCTAAATGCGTTAACACTAAATGACTAAAATCCCATCACCACACATTTATGAATGATTCTGATTGTCATTTCTGAGCAGAATGCTGCCCTCAGATATCTAAAGAGCCCAATATGAGGTGGTTGGGTTTACTGTGATCTGATCCCACTCCACATGGGATTCAAAAAACTAATGGGTTTCGATTTTCAGAATAGGCGTAAATCAGAAATATGAATAAATTATCAGTTAGATTGTCAGAATTGGGCAACAGGGCAGATCCACACGCCCACAATAATTGAAATTGTGTGCGAAAATTAATGTATATAGGCATAAAATATGCTCATCACGTCCCAAATTATCATTTGACTTATATGGATGATATTTCACACACATTATAGCCTAATAATATTTCTCTTCCCCACACAAAGCAGAATGAAATTAGATTTCCTCTAATACAAAATGCAGATCTAATGTACACCGTCTCCGATCAGCATGAGCTTCCAATCAGGCAAGCAGCTGTGAAATTCTCCCTGCATGCAGCAACAGGATGGAAAACAAATGGATTTCACTTAGTGAGCGCCACACTGAGTGAGCAACAATATGATATGAGCACAACATGGGTTTGCACATAGGCATCTACAAATGGCAAAATGAGTCTTAAAGATTTAGACTGCAGCACCCAGAATTGATGCAATATCTCATAACTGCACCCAGAATTGTAATGTTTTTATCAACCTTTCTATCAAAAAATACTAAGACATGAGCTTTTTGTGGACCAAGCATGTCAGAAAATTATTTTTATGTAATTCCTATAGTAACACATATATATATACATATACATATATATATATATATATATACACATATGTATATATATATATATATATATATATGTGTGTATATATATATATATATATATATATACATACACATATATATATATATAGATATATATATATATATATATACACACACACATATATATATATATATATATACCAATATTGACGAAACTAATCAGTTACTTATGGTCATAAAAACCTGGATGACCTGCACATGACACATTATCCTAAGATAAAGTTACTTTAGATGGCATTGCCCCGGGCTCCAGCATCACCATTAGGAACCTCAGAGAAAATTACTTTTGAACTTTTAAAAATATTTGAGATGGTTATACAACAATGTCCTTGTTAAACATTGACACAAAGTAGTTTTGATAAATAGCACAATATGTTTCATTTAAGTATTTGTTAGAGTCAAAATAATCCTTGAATTTTTTATTTTTTATTTATATACATCCTCTCAAAACGATGCTAAACAAATGTCCATGTATTTGTTACTTCTTATTATCAGGCTGCCCAATAAGTCCCATAAGACTCTCCAGTTGATCCAGAATGCTGCGTGTACTGACAGGAACTAGGAACATATTTCTCCCATTATTGAGCTCCTCTACACTTGGCTCCCTGTAAAATCCAGAGTACAATTTTAAATCCTTCTCCTCAACTTCAAAGCCCTTAATGTTCAGGCACCATCATATCTTAAAGAGCTCATTGTGCGCTCCTAGAATGCAGGGTTTACTTGTGATCCCGAAAGTCTCCAGAAGTAGAATGGGAGCCAGATCCTTTAGCTAAAAAGCTCCTCTCCTGTCCACATTTAAGAGTGAGCTTCAGACTTTCCTCTTTGATAAAGCTTATAGTTAGATGTCCCATAGACGCATGTTAATAACTTGACACACGGGACTTACTAGGCTATACGAGGTAGGATATGAAAAAGTCATAACATACATCTTTTAACTTTTTGTTTAACAGGACATTCTCTCAATATTAGAACAGGAAAACATGAGTTATGTTTGTCCTTTGTTACAGGCCTTCGGAGCAATGGCAGTTTGTTTTCGGGGTAACAGGCTGTCAGACAAATGGGCTTTTGGTCCAATGGAACATTTTGTTGTTTCAGAATAATAAGCCATCGGAAAAATGAGCAGTCCCCTCTCTCTCAATACACGACACAGTGTGTACATAACGCACCACTAATAAATAATAAAGAGCTCACACTTAACACTGCACTACCTTGGGTCCTCAGCAGTACACCCGGCAAGTGTGAAGTCGACTGGATGAACGGTTGTCGAGAGAATCGACAGACAGACAGACAGACAGAGAGACAGACAGACAGACAGACAGACAGACAGACAGACAGACAGACAGACTCCTTCTACTTAAGTTAGATATATCTATTGACAAAACATGATAGAAAAACAGTGTTCAGTGTTGATAATTTAATTTAAATGATGTTCAGTAACTACAGCAATGTAGATTAACAGTAAAATAAATATTATATAGCGAGGGAACATCTTTGTGTGTTTTGGTCCACAGGCGAAGAAATAAGCAGAGGGTGGTCGTCGTATATAGGCTACTATATATACGATATGAAAATTGACTTTACATTTTTAATCATTTTCACCATTGGGTGTTTGTTCTCCATAATAAAATAACTTTAATATGTATGTAATTCAAATGAGGCATTAAACGTATTATCATTTTCATAATGGGAGTTTGTTTATAAAAATGTGCCATTAATGTTTTATTTGTTTTCACAATAGGCAGTGGGTGTAGTCAAACATGTGAACAGGGAATGTTACATATTTAATTTCCCCAGAAAAGTACATTTTTATGGTTCTGATAAACAAGAACATGGTGACCACATGCTGTCACACACTCACACTGTCGTGGATGGTGACCACATGCTGTCACACACTCACACTGTCGTGGATGGTGACCACAGGCTGTCACACACTCACACTGTCGTGGATGGTGACCACAGGCTGTCACACACTCACACTGTCGTGGATGGTGACCACATGCTGTCACACACTCACACTGTCGTGGATGGTGACCACAGGCTGTCACACACTCACACTGTCGTGGATGGTGACCACATGCTGTCACACACTCAGTGGATGGTGACCACATGCTGTCACACACTCACACTGGCGTGGATGGTGACCACAGGCTGTCACACACTCACACTGGCGTGGATGGCGTGGATAGTGACCACAGGCTGTCACACACTCACACTGGCGTGGATGGTGACCACAGGCTGTCACACACTCACACTGGCATGGATGGTGACCACATGCTGTCACACACTCAGTGGATGGTGACCACAGACTGTCACACACTCACACTGTCGTGGATGGTGACCACAGGCTGTCACACACTCACACTGGCGTGGATGGTGACCACATGCTGTCACACACTCACACTGTCGTGGATGGTGACCACATGCTGTCACACACTCAGTGGATGGTGACCACATGCTGTCACACACTCACACTGTCGTGGATGGTGACCACAGGCTGTCACACACTCACACTGGCGTGGATGGTGACCACATGCTGTCACACACTCAGTGGATGGTGACCACAGGCTGTCACACACTCACACTGTCGTGGATGGTGACCACAGGCTGTCACACACTCACACTGTCGCGGATGGTAATGATCAGACATTTATACACAGTGTCCGGGTATCCACAAAAAGGCTTTGATCTTAGAGGAAAGGGACTCTAGTACAAATATGTCACCAGAGCATTCAGGTGGACCTCCCTTTGGAAATGTTTAGCCCTCCATCAAGCACAATGTGTGCATCAAAGACCAGCTCTCTCCTCCACTGATCAGGCCTGCACTTAAATTTGTATTTCATATCACCACTTACCACAAATAAAGTTATGGATGGATTTAGAAACTTCATTAATATCACACACAGTGTACTAGCAAGTCCCTCTGGCTACACATTTTGAGTGCGACCTTTTCATCAGATATGTCAAGAGCAAGAAAGAAAATCCATCTTGACACAACAAACCTACTGTGTACTCCAGCAGTCTCAACAGAGCAGAAACATCACTTAAAATAAGACTGTTGTACGTCAACACATGGGAAGGAGCTTTCAAGGGACTTCTCCACTCAGCAAAGTGCCACAACCTTCCTTGCCAAGGTTAAAACAGCAATGTGGCTTCACAGATAATCTATCTAGCAGTGCACTGAACACACATAAGCAACAGACAGGATGAAGTTTGTGCCAGACAGATTTTTACTGCAAAGGAAAAACTGCTGCATATTTTAAAGTTTGTTGTAGTGTCATACAAATATTTTATGACAAATCATTTGCTTATTTTATTATTTTCTTAACATGAAAAGACTGAAACCAGCAATTAATTGTCACTACTAACAAGTAGGCCTATGTCCTGCAGCATAAGAATGATGTAGTATATTCTTTTTTGCCATAGACTTCCATTGTGCTGCGTTTTTGTTACAACTGGTGACTGTAAATTTGGATTGTATGGACCCAGTGGATGAGGTGAAATGCTGCCCCCTAATTCTTTAAAGCATGTGGCTAGGCATTACACATTGCGACTTTATAACTCCTTTAAGAGTCCAACTTAAATTAATTTACCCTTATTTTTTCATTAAGTAGTTCTCCCTTTACGTAGTTAGACAACTTCCATACAGCAAATCAAATACTTGCATTAATAACATTAGTAATGTCATAGACGGTTACTCTGCTTCAGTAGAAAGCATCCTGATACACAACAGAGCCACTGCCACAAGCCATATTATCTTTCGTAAAGTCCAATTTACGAACATGACACACGTTTTGTCCTGCACCTGAGCTTATTGAACGAGCACCAAACAACAAAGGTCACTGCAACGTCATTTAGACTATACGTTAGCCTTGGTTAGCTGCAACACATTTAACAGCAACGTAGTTACCTGCAAATGTCACTTGGGTCCAAATGCTGGCGAGGTCAGTTGCCACAGCAAACAACACACTGTATGTCCATGACTTGAAAGATAAACTACAGCGCGAGTTTGTTCACTTTGTTCGGACCGGAGGTAAAGCTTCTGTCAATCAAACATGGACACCGACATGCCCCTCCTGTGCGACCATCCCAGGGCCTGCGCTTACATGGGCCCATAAGGTCACACCCTACCTTCCTGTCTTTTATTATAAAGGACATTTTACTGTTTTTTATTCATTTAAAACACTCAATACTGTATTCTGAAAGGCAATATTTAATTGCACTTTTTTTACCCCTCTATGCTGGAGGCATTGAGGTGTTCCTACAGTGTTGTCTTTTTTTGTAAATATTGTTTGTGTGTTCTATTTTTTTCAGAGTCATACGGTTTGCCAGAATGAAACCGAGATTGGTGGCCATATACATTTTTTGATTAACTTGTATTTAGTTTATTATTTGGAGTTGACTAAATAATTAATTACCTTGGAGTTGGACATCTGCTAATCTTAGCGTACAGGGACGCTGATGTTATTCATACTGTTGTCAAATTGTTGACAGTGAGGATGATACTTTTTGCTTGCACATTTTCATTTTGTACTTATTTCTTTAATCTTTCAGTCCTTTTCTTCATCTCAAAATACACATGAAACTCCTGTTCGTCCTACAGTAAATACTGTGACTGCTTCTTCTCTCACAGCTTCTCCAGCAGATGATCTCCCATCGATCACACTGCATTTGCTTCAGAAAAGGCACTTTCTAGTCTGGAGCATTGTTTTGGTGCAACATTTCAGTAGTAACTGAATTAAGAATATACTTTGCTTCTCACCACATTAATATAAGTATCACCACCATAGAATCAAAGTGTAAAATGGAACAGAAAACAATCTCTGTCATTGATTCGTATGCCCAGTATGTCTCAGTAAAAAGTTAAAGTCGCAATTGTGACCAGCTCTGGTCTGCTTTATTGGACACAATGTAAACACATATATTGCTGGCTCATGTCTTTGGGAAAAGGGATAAATAAAAATTGTGCTGTGCCGTGAGTTGCCGATGCCCTCAAGTCCGGCACCACACATTATTGGCTGAATGCACTTTCATTGTTAGCATTTCTATGGAAGTCAGCAAGTTTCTCCAAATAAACTGTAAATTGGCACTGATACAGTTCTGTATTTTCTACCATTTAGGTATTATGTCAAACTAAAACACATGAACACATAATCTAGTGTTAGAGCATAGCTTTAGGCACAGGTGAAAGCTTGTTGGCATTGCGATGTTGTCAAAGTAATGCTTCTCTCTCCTGTCTTTCATTCACACAGACATGCAGAAACACATCATGACAAATAAACTTTTCCTTACCGTTTTACAAATGTTTACACCTCATATATATATATATATATATATATATATATATATATATATATATATATATATATATACAGTATATATATATATACAGTATATATATATATATATATATATATATATATATATTTATACATATACAGTATAAATATATACATATACAGTATATATATATACATATACAGTATATATATATGTACACACACTTATATATATCTAATTTATATTACTTTATTTTATATTTATGTTATATTTTACCCCCTACGTTAACTTGCACTATTGCTTTTGTATTGTATTGTATTGTTTAAAGTCTTATTTTGTTTGCTGTAAGATTTTATCAGCTTTTCTATTACCCCAGGTCCTATCTTTCAAACTGAAAAATGTGAACGATGTGAGGGTGACCCATGAGAGTTGCAAAGGGTTTGTGAAAACTGTTATGAAAACAAAAGTGTTTTTCAAGTAAATGTCTTAGCACAGCTTTGGGATAGCTCGTTTCTTTATTGGATCTGCACCGAGCTAAGTCTTATGCAGATGAGGTTTTGTGTCTGTTTTTCTTTTAGCTGGTATGGTATCAAGTCTGATTTCTACCTGAAGCTGTCTGTGATCCTGAGCAAGTCATACTTTAGTAGCTGAGTCGGGATTATTTCCCACTAATAGCCTTGTATCAAAGCTGGCCTTTGGCAAGTCATTCAGAATGAAGAGGGCTGTGAGGTTGAAACAAAGAAACTTGTCCCAGCATAACCTCACTGTACTAACCCGTTCCCTGTCCTTTATTTGTCCGGAGCCAACAGAAGGATGCATAACTTTACTTTGCATTGAGCCATGGCACCAGATGTTTAACATGCATACAGAGCAGCGGATCCTGCTCACATTAACATATTAATAACAAAACAAGAAGCAGATTCAATACATAGTAATGCTATAAAAAAAATGTAAAGCTGAGTTTTAATCAGAGAGGTTTACAGTGATACTCAGTGATTTATTAACACCTATACTAGCTGTCATTATAAATCGCAATCACTTCATGTCACTCCCATGTCTGCAATCAAATGGAATCAACTATCTTATTATCACTCATGATGACAACATATTTAAATTGTACCTTCTTCCAGCTGAGATCTGCTCACATGTTCATGCATATCTGCCATTAAATAGGAGGAATAACTGATGTATGTATGGACTGCAAATACAAATAGCATTGGTAACCTTTTCCACATCCTTCACCAGGGTTAAGTAGTTGTCCTTTGTTGTGTAATAATTATGTTTCTGTTCAAGTCCCTGTATGGATGTTTATATTCATTTTCTTATTTAGGAGCCAGTCTTTCATGCATCTGTTTCAATTGTTACCTGTTCATAAAATGTGATGAACACCTCCATGTGTGCCTATCAAAACCCTTCAATTTCTCTAATGGCTCCACATCCATATAAGTTCTTTGTCACTGAGAAATAGCTCTCTGATTCGGTGTTTATACCTAAACTTCACAATTGTGCATGTTCCCCCAACCCAACAGTCAGTTCTAAAGTTCTAGTTTTTTTTGACACACTTATGATTGTTCTTGCAGAAGCACACATTTAGGAAGGAGGACTATTATAGGGAGGATGCAATCAACAAAAATAACACTTGTGTTCCCCTTTAAGCAAAATTATAACATGACTTTAGAAATACCCGCAATAGTTATTTTTTTGGTCTATATGAAAACATGAGGATATATTTTAAAAACTTATGAGTCAGCCTGGAGAATTCAGTGTCCAAGTTCCAGCGCATACCAGCAAAGGTAGGCCAACTCTCAGAAGTATCTATCAGTGTACCTGGCCAAAGAGACTCACAGCATATGTGCTCTGCCATCTGCTGTGTCCCATGGTTCCCCCCGACAAACTTTTTATGGGTTCACACACACTTGAAGCCAGACTCAAACCTAATGAGACTAGCGTTCCTAGTGTGAGTGCAGTTTCTTATCCTTGTAAAGTCACTTCATCACCTAAAAGATAACTATAAGGGCATCCGAATTCTGGCATATATTTTAAAAGGTATAGTCCAACACTTGCTAATATCTTTTAGTTGGGGGTTTGTCACAGCTCTTTACACAACAAAGCATCCCCTCTCTCTTTCCAGAATTATATTTCAAGTTTCTGACCAATGAATTACGCTCACTTAGGCATGTCATTTATATAACCAAATGCATTTTTGCTTGGTCATAAATCATCTTAGTTCTTTAGGATTTATCCACCTTATTTCAGCAAAGACAGTCACTTGTTTGAGGAAAAACAGGTAAACCTACATGAGAGCAAGTGGAATAAAGTCATTTTATTACAATCTTTCAATTTTGCTTTGCTCCTTGTGGTCAGGTGATGTTTGCTTTGGTAAGTCTAACCAAGAAAAAAGCTTTCCAAGTCTAATCTTATGCCAGATGGGCAACAGAATCGACCTTCCACCACTCGTTTCAACTCCAAAAATACGGTGCTGCTCATTTCTGTTATTATATAGACAGCTTCTACACAACTTCTTTAGAGCTTCTAGCTGATGGGCTAGAGCGATTCTCAGAGGACGGTTTTCCTGCTAAATATCATGTTGCAAAATCTGAGCTAAAGTGATTTAGACTGGCCTCTGTGAGACTACAGCTATTTTAGTCACATGATTGACTCCTTAGCACGGACACAAACATAAAGCAGCATGAACTTTTAAAAGCTTGCCGAGAGGAAGCGAAATTAAGGACGCTGTCTAACGGTGATGTCTCAAGACGTACACATTTCCAGGCCAACTATAAGTGAATGAACAAATGCATGACAAATGAATGAATTACTTTGTCTAACTGCAAGGAAGTAAGTGGGTGGATATATCCGTATGAATAAATTAACATGCAAATTATTGTCTGGCTTCATGCACATCACATCTAGAAATGATACCCTGTAAGGATCTCATTCGATCTGATATTTAAACTGAAAACAGGCTAAGATTGCTCAGTCATTTCACCTTGTTAAAAATAAATCAAGAGGTCATCTAGAGGTTGCTTTAAATCACTCATCACTCAGCCTATTCACTCAATGTTGTGTGCTTTTAGACATCCAAGGCAGTTAATGTACAAGGTTTCCGTTTCACCCCTCTATAGCTGAAACATGTCCTCTAACTAAAGGATAACCAGACATTTGGCAAAAAGTACCATGCTCATATCCTCAGGAACTACAGCACGGGGATGGAATTCAACGCATATGAAAATCAGCATGGACATATACATGTGTGTATTCCACAGTCTTTCTTTTACACTTTTAATAATGTCTCCTGAGGGTTTTGTGTACAGAATAGCCAAGTTTCTCGCTCAAGTTAGAACTTGCATCAATCAAAATTGAATGACATTATTCCTATCACATTTTGGGTCATGTCAGAAGTCATAATGAAAGGCATGCTCGTGTTTTAAATAACTAGGGGATGCTGATACAGAGGAGTATGTCCTTGGGTGAATGAGGACAGGTTCAAGAGGAAATGAATTCTCACTGACATAAAACAGTCTACAATAAAAGCAGCACAGTACAATGGTATGATGGCATTCTTCATCCTCAGGAGAGTCAGCGTGAAGGGAGAAAGGACAGGAATAAAGATGTTGGAACAGTTTCATGCTCCTAGCAAATGTGACAATATTTTCTTTTTTTTGAATATGTCAAGATATTCCACTGCAACATGCCATGTGCAATGCTGTGTATATGATAAAACAGCCTGAGTGTTGACTCAACGGTCCGCTGCTTCATATTGAAATATTTTTAAATTTACGATAAAGAAATCTCTTTGAGGAGAGGAAATATAAAACGCACAACTCGCCTCTTTCACTGCAGAAGAAACATTTTAAGAGGCTTTGAAAAAGTTGTTGCGGAGAAATAGGTTTTCTAGACAATATATTTATACATGCAAGTTAATCGTTCCCGGGAACTGAAGCTGCATTTACTACTTTGGGTTCAAAGATGAAAAGTACAGAGGAGATGACCAGACAAGTTAAAGGGGACTCCGTGAACACATTCCAAGACGAATCCTTTACTCAATTAATAGGAAACTATTTTGTATAATTGACTAATTGTCATTTTCAGTCAAAACGATTTTCTTTGTCATATGATAGTAAACTTTTAGTTTTGGACTGTTGGTCAAATGTTACCTTGGGCTCTGGGAAAATTGTGATGATCTTCTGACATGTTACAGACCAAAACAAATAATTGAGAAAGCAATCAGCAGAACAATTATTAATAAATATGTTTAACTTTCAGCCCTGCATCACATTGTACAGTGAAGCAATTCCCTTCATGTAAAACAACACACAAAGACTAGATTTCTCCTCGTATAAATCTTTGCCAAGAAGATAAATATACAACAAAAAAGTACAATATGTTTAACCCCGAAGGTTATAGCTATGGAATATTCATGTGACCCTATACCCTTCTGCAAGGTGCACCAATATCATTACAGCTAAGATTAATGCATGGATTTCCCTAACACCATGTGCAGCACATTTAGGAATGACAAGCACTGCCTATGCAGCATATGTAGCACTATGTATGTCTGTGATATTTATTGAGGAGTGTGTAATAAAAAGCCAAGTGGAGGCATGACAAGGCTGTTGCGGATATTCGATCCACATGGGCAGCACGCCTAGAAGCCCCTGAGAATAAGACGTGAGCAGGCAAGCCACTCTCTTCTGCGTCAAACTGCTAAGTGGAGCATGGCAGAGGACTGCACTACAGGCAGCAGCTGGTGGCTGTTTGGAGACCTCGAGGGCCTTGAGACCTGCACTGATCATTACCTTTCACTCAGCATTTACAGCTTAGTTTACAGACTCCGGCCTATATTAGCCCTGCTACCTTGTTACAGTGCAAGTGTCCTATAGTGAGCAGGCTGCTTAAGTGAGAGGGAGAGGACACAACACACAGCTCCCCACGGCGACTCGCTGAAACACACCACACCGAAGCGTCCTCAGGAGCAGTGTAAAGGCAGGAATCATATCCAGTTGCACATCGTGTCTAGTCAGACATTGTCAACAAGACAGGAGTGGCAGACGTGTGGCTAAAGATAGATCCAACAACAGCGATGAGGCATTCGAGGGGGCTTTGTTTCATGATGGCTAGATTTTGACAGGCAGATGAGGAGTCGGAGAAAGTTACCAGCTATACGTCACAGTCAAAAGTCTAAATTTGATCCTCGTGTCAATGAAAAGACGCACATTGATCCTGAGGATTGTTTTCTGAAAAGTCAGAGATGGCTTGAAAAAGAGACACTGACATTTTGTGAACTACTGGAAAATGTGTGTAGACAATTCTAAAAATAAATAAATAAACAGAATCAGAAAGGTAGTCATGGATATCAGATATCAGGTAAGGGATTTGTGCCAAATATGTCTAAATAATAAAGGCAGTCATCTGATAATCTGACGCATACAGAACAAGAGAACTCTGGTGGCATTTTATGAGTTGCCGGTGAGAAGAAATAGGAGGGTCAATCTCACAATGTATCCAAGGTTCAATGTTCATTTAAAGCTTGGGAGTATGTGAACAGAATGATGTCCCGTACTTCAATGGAATTTGGTTGAAAGATATTATAATAAGATGTAAAACAGAACACACCACAAGGAGGATAATGCTTCTGTTTCTGTAACAAATCAGGCACGTAGTGTGCAGTATGTCTCGTCTATACTGGTCAAAAGTTTTAAAAAAGAGTTTAAAAGAAAATAGGATCAGTGACTAGAGGAAATGTGTTTATGCCAGCTTGTTAAATGAGGAATGAAAAAGCTCTTTCTCAGTGGCTCCAGGTTAGAATTTAATTGGACAGTTGTTGACAGGAACAAATACATCAAAATAACATCTATTCAATCTCTTGTTGACAACAGGAGCACTCATTCTTTCACATTTTAAATGATTCTTAAGCCATGAAATACCAATTGCCATGCTGTCCCAGGAGAATCACTTTAATCCATTTTCCTTGTTTTTCAAAGTAGATTTATCTCAAATGAGTTTGACAAACATTATTTCTTTATGGCTGCATTCACAACATAATTCCTTCAGTAACCTATATGATAACAGCTGTTTGTTAACGGTATAAACAAGGCACGTGAGGCTTACAATATTTGGTCAAGCTTCAATAACCCAGTATCTCTTTCATGTTCTTTTGTTTCCATCCTTAATGTATTCAGAAAAAGCAAGCTTTGTTGCTATATTGAAACAAATGAAAGTCAACGTAAAACATCTGAATAATGATTTCCTTATGCACTGTAAATTAGGAAAACAAACAGCAGTTAATAACTGCCTGCTAAAATCCCATTTGGTTTTAAAATGTGTAGTTTCAGCAACACAAGTTGGACATAAACCCTGCTAAAGGCCACAAACAGAATAAACAGAAAGCTCGGGTCACAGACAGGATTAAGGTTTAGAAATATTATTCAGAAACTACTTTTAGGGTTTTAAAGAAAATTCATGAGTTGCCCTCCTATTCTAATGAAACCCAGATACATCAACATTCACAGCATCTTCCTTTTGGGAGCTGGAACAGAGCATCGGTGCATAGTCTGCAGGTTCCAGACTGACAGACAGAATGAAATCATTTGGGTTTTGCACTGTTGGTCAGACAAAATAAGCTAATTGCAATGAAAGCGATCATGCAAGAGGTCAGCTTCTATATTGCATTTGAAGAAAGCAAATGGACCGTAGAAAATATACCAGTAACAGACATGTGAATATCTGCTGATGATGAATTGAAGCCAACATGTAATAAAAGGAACTGATACTGCACTACAAACATGGAAAAGACATGCATTACCAACCGTATAAATACACCTGTTCCCATCATGTATGTAAAGAAATATAATGAAGTCCAGTCCAGATAAGGTCAACTGCACATTACCTTTACAATGATTTGCTTTAAAGTCCATGAAAACGTTCACATTTCTCAATAACATTATATTCATACGCAACAATAAAGTTAAAGTTAGGGGAAACAACATTCTTATTAATTATTTAGACTTTTCAACACTCAAAAACTGTGTAGGTGGATCAGATTTGATTTCACAGCGCTGGCAACATATGCAAACAATAAGAATAGTAAGGGCAAAACCACAAATACAGAAAAAGATGTAGTAAAATGTGAAGTAAAGATAGCAAGAAATGACTGAGAAAATATATTTTACAGGGTCTTTAATGCAGAACTATTCAATTGGATAGCATTAAATCATACAGGTGTACCTAATGCACCTCTGCACAAAACATTATTTAATGGTAAAGCTAAATTGTATTTCATGAATTTAAACCCCACAGGTACAAAATTATCTATGCTTTAATACGCTTTAAGTGTTGAGTGTTGCTCTGCCTTCAATGCTGCATCCCTAAAACACTTGTGGGACACAATGTTTCCTACAGCTCTTAGAGGGAACACCTACAGAGATAACCCATCATGAGGCCATTCTGGCATTCATGAGTATGATTGATGACACTGAGATGGAGGCAGCGTTTGAGAAATCCCCTCTACCGCGGGAAAAATGATGATTGTTTGGATTCTTCCTCTCTGATAGTGCCCCCCTCTGCTTCTCAGTAGGACACATCCATATTACATTATATAGCAGAATGCAGCCTCAAATACCGGTGCTACCATATAGGCTACAAACTCAAACGATAAACCCAATCCCAAAAGACAAATCATCTGCACTTTTATCACAAATATTTAAATGTTTGCAAACGTGTAAACACACCCCAAAGCCCTCACACGCTGCGATCCCTCTAAGGGCCTCACTCCCGGGTTTATCTCCACACGTGTGAGTGGCAGTAAGGTCACAATAATCTGACGATACATCACATCAACAGTGGTGTATGCTGCGAGGGCTAACAAAGTCACCTGGCCATTCCCTCTGCAGGCACTCCCATTTAGCTCTTATTAATCCTCTCCATCCCATTACATGACAGGAGAGAACCTGTGCACATTACACGCTTCAACAAAGCTCATTTGCCACGTTGTGCAGGCAGCCATGGATCACATAAAATATCTGCACCGTTATTTCTGTCCCATCTCAATCTCCTGGCTGGGAGTAAACAGAGCTGGCCATCAATAGACTGAGAAGTTCAATTGAATCCAGCAGTCTGCAGTGTGACTCACTTTCCATATCTTGCCATCTTGTCTCAGACGTTGGGTGACAGCTGGGGCAAGACTGCAGAGTGAAGGTCTGATTTTTTAACCAGAGCAAAGAAGTGGATTTAAAAAGGCTGAAATGTAGAATTAAACAGATGCGTCTGCAGTGGAGAGGGAGATGCTCAGGGCAGTTTTAGATATGCAAACACATGACTTTTAGAGCAATCCACAAGTTCATGCTCTCGTGGTTTAAAATGCCAGCACCATGTAGCTATTGACAGCTTTCAGCCGGGCCTGGTCTGCAGGCAGAAGCATTGCCTAAGTCTTGTGGAATTACTGTACCAACTGAGCCTTTGGGCTTTGGATCATAAAAACATTTCTGTCAATAATACTGACCACTGCTGTCATTCCACCTGACCTGCTCCTTCTGTTTGACCAAACACAACAGCAAAAATGTGGCATTGTAAGCTTTTCATTTTGAGCTTCATGAAAAACGCAGTGATGCAATGGTTGAGCAGTGCAAAGGTGCTGAGCACTATATCCCTGAAATAATACTGTTATTTTGCCATTATGTTACGGTTGTAATGAGTGCTTCATACAAGGCCAAACACATACAGTATGATCATAATGTGAAAGGCAACAACAATGAATAAAAAAAGGCAAAAAGCTCAACACAAATAGCAGACATTAACATAAATGTGATTCAGAATTTAACAGTAGTGTAATGGGATTAACTTCAATTCAAACAGATAATGCAAGTCAAACAATGTGGGATTTACTGTATGTTACATTGTAAGAGAAAGATAGTGGTTTCTATCTAATATAATGTCTAATATGGTCTCTAGTGTAATGACATCTTATCAAAAGCAGCAGGAGCACACAGACACATCCCTCTGTCAATACAATTTGATATTGGCGTCTCAGATAACCAAAGAGATTTCACGAAATCAAACAACAAAGAGAAGCCATTTAACATGAAGGATGTGGAAGCTGGGAAAGCATCATTTGCAGAGGTGGACCAGTAACATGAAGGTTGACGTTTCTGCCAAATCATCAGTGAGTTAATAGAGTGTGATGGCAGCTGTAAGGCTGACAGAAACAATAAGCTATAAGGGAAGCTTTAAGAGCCGTTCTACATCGAGTCCCACAAGGACCAACTAATCTACAAGTAGCCTGCTGGAATACTAACTCACGAGTAAGGTCGTCACTGAAGAAGCTCCCGGTCTGCCACATGGTCACCCTCAGTGCCACCTCCTAAACAGCTAATATTACAAACCTTGCTACTAATTTGTGTCTTCAGAGTTTATGTTGTAATCCTAACAATATAGCACAATGAAGTGTACTCCTTTTGTCCTACATGCACTTTTTAACTATACAGTAACTTTGACTATGTACTTAAGTGTGCTTAAAGTACTGAGTGCACTCTAATTTGAGAAAGTACACACTTAAATGATCATTCAAAGCAAGACGTGCTTGATTTATCCAACAATTAAACTACTAAACATGAGCAACTACTCTATTCTTAATGGATACCATTGGAAACAGTACAGAAAGATAAAGTACCATCCATGATAATACACCAGCTCAACATTATATTAATCTCCAGAGTTTGAACAGTGAAGATTTATTTCTGCTTCTGCTACTTTTTGATCTGAGAGTGTTATGCCTTTAAATTAACTTTGAATTACAGATATTTCCACCTTTACTTTAGTCAAGATTTGGCTCAGCTCGATTATTGTTTGCATGAGTGAGAGGCAATAAGTCGCAAGCCTGAAGGGCATGCCCATCACTGTGTGAATTTGCTGAGGTGTTGGTAATGCGTTGTCTCTCCGGCAGACACGTAAGGTTATGACTCATTCAAAGACCACATCAAAAGACGTTTATTCAGGGTGACAACGTTCGGAGATGAGAGAGATTGAATTTTTCACTCATTTGGGAGATTAGTTGTGATGTCAGAGACATGGATCCAAAGGATTTAATCAGTTAGTTATTCAACTCATCTCTGAACAGGTGTGCATGTTATCAAATATGCAGCCTTTTTACGTGTGCCAGATTTCCTGCTTTATAGAGAGAATGATTGGCCCTGAAGCACAACAATGATGACCTGGAGAGACAACTCAGCTGGGGTAATTACTTTTCTACAGCCGCAGACATATTAACATGATAACAAGAATATGACTTTTCCTGATCAAGTGAAATCACAGAATACTATTCAGGAATTGATTTACTGATGTATAAAATATTAGTGCAGTAAAACATTGTTTTTGACTTTACATGCGCCATTTCATTAAAAAATCATCTGAATTCCTAAAACAGAATGTATTTATACCCACTTACAGCAACATCATGTGTTTAGATTTTATTTTATTTAATGTTTTTTTCATTTCCAAGCCAGTACATTACATTACATCTGTGTCGTTTGCATGTATTATCTCTGTCCATGTCTCACGCTAAATGTGACATTCAATAACTGCTCCAAAGAGTAGTGGCTGAAATGATGTAGTTGACTCATGATTAAGGACTGCTACTGAAGCACTGCAAGAGCCAGCAGTTCCACTTCACCTTATCACTTAATTTTCGCAGGACAGGAGTTAATCTGCACAGTTGATCATTCATTATCTCTGCTTGGTTAGCACAGTCGCAGACCTCTACTGGACACATATATTACCCACAGCTGCCTGGGGGACTCACTCTTTACATATTCAGTATTGATGCGGATGATAGGGTATTGTTATCGCAGCATGAATATATAATTAGTAAACCAGCTCTTAACTGAGTTCAGGCTTTTTAGATGAGGAGTTTTCATGATTACAGCAGGCCCGTCACCTCACTGATGCAGGCTGCAGGAGGCTGCGCCCGCTGTTGGTGTCCAGCCAGTCAGGTCAATTAGGACTATTTTGGTAAATATGGTGAGTGTATCCCCTGAGTGCGGTTTAAAACTTTGGTCACTTTGACTCCCAGCAACTTAGTGAGTGACAGGTGGTTGAGGTGCTGTTTAAAAGATTCGTCTAATGCAGCCACAGGCTCCCCCTGCAGCATTCTACCAAAGACCCACAGTAATACTGTCGGAAAATACTTTGCATCATAAAAGTTGCAGTGGGATATTCGGGGATTTTTTTTAACTTTTCCATCTAGAGCTTAACATTAAATACAAAAGGGTTTATTACACGAAAGCCTGTGTTTACTCCCGAGGGTATTTGTAATGCTCTGTTTGGCAGGTCATGAGTCTAAATTCGTGAGACGGTTGGCACTTACCTGGGATCTCCTGAAGAGGAACATGTGCGAAGCTGAAGCCTTTCCCGATACAAGCCTCCCTAACCTCGCTGCAGTTCCGTGCCTTAAAATCTGCTCTTGCTGCAATAGACAGCACAGAAAAAGTGCAAATGATGGTTCCTAGTCTCAGCATTGTTCACTTCTGTGGAGATCCTTATTGTTAAAGGTTCTCTGCAGTATCCTTGCTGGTAAAAACTCCCCTGCAGTAGATCCGCAGGTACTTAATGACTGGTCGTTTAATGGTTACAAATCAACTATTAGTGTCTACCAACACATTTCCCAAAGCAAAACGGGTTTATATCGTAACCAAGAATGCTAATAGTTTTTTTTTTGTTCTTCTTTTAAGTCCCCCGGTGCTGCAGAAAAAGAAGACTCCGAGCGTCACATGAATCCATGCAGTGCGTTTCCCGGTGTGTTGACTCAACTTCGCTGAGCAGACGAAGCCCCCGATTGCTGTGTTGAAGTGGAAATGCTGTGTGGAGGGGAGCGCTCTGTGTTCACATCAGATGCACTGGCGAGGCAAAGAGGGACACAAAATATGGAGTGGAGTCCAGACTCATCCATTTTAGTGGGGGCGGCAGGTCGGCACCTATAACAGGAATGTAGTGGAAATAAATAAATAAATAAGAAGAGATACATACAGTAGGTAGGAATGTGATAGGTGTATGTGTTGTGGAATGTAATAAAAAAGCAGTCATTTTTTTGAAGTGTTATCAGCTACGGTATACACAACATATGTCTACAGCGTTAAATGAGATTAATCCCTGTGGGAATATTTGAGGATATTATGCAATAAAGTACTTGACACTTGTAAATCCTTATTGCTATGTTTCAGTTGTTTTTATTGTAATATATGAGCGTGTTTTAACAATATATTTGAATATTTGTGAAATGTAAAATGTGATGTATTTGCCTTCTAAATATGATTTGAAACACCTAACCATCCTTTATTTGGCCGATTGTTATGTTCCAGGGATAGGGATTTCTCCTGAGTTCAGAAAATGTGTACACTGACAGTTTTTTTTTTTTCACATTCATCTGACATCAAAGACCAAACACCAGTTGCATGGCATCACACTGTATTAACTAGAGGATGTAAATTATGTGTGGAAGACCAGAAGGCAAAGCTTTCATGGCTTTATTGATTTTGGAACAGCTTGATACAAGAGTAGATCATCAGGATTAACATAGCTGCCATCATGTGATAGATTATTGATGGACTAGTATAGAATAGGGGCAGGACTAGATAAGCATGCTGCTTCCAACTTTATTTAGGATATGAAATGTTCATTTATGTTGCTTGTAGAAAGTATGTAGTTGTATACGTTCACCATTATTGATGTTTGTTTATATATATATATATATATATATATATATATATATTATTTTATTGTTCGTAATAAATATATTCAATTCACAAACTGTTCCTATTGTTATGGGCATATCAGATTTTGTATGTAGCTTTAAAGGGACTTGCCATTGCTTTTCGGTCATTATTTTATATAATATATATTTTTGAAATACTTAATGTGTGTCCATGTTGCACGGTGCAATATATCTGTTTTATATCACTGCAGAAGTTTTGCATCTTCTCCTGAGCCAAAAACAACATCAGAATCAGAATCAGAATCAGAATTTTGTTTATTGACAAGCAGGTTTTCACATACAAGGAATTTGCTTTGGTGTGTAATGGTGCAAACATAAACACAGTAGGAGAAATTTAAAATTTAAAATAAGAGCAAATAAAGAACATTGTTGACATTGTAAATTTCAGTATAGGATCAAATTCAGAAACCTTGTTGAACTTTCACACAGACAACCAGAGTTTGAATCAGAAAACACAAAATACTTAAACCACATGTTCACTCCCATGTGCCTCTATCTCAGATGATTTGAGTGTGTGTGTGTTCATGTGCATGGTTTTATTGCAAATAGTTGAATACTATTGTTCATTTAATCTAAGGTCCAAATGTAGTTTTATATGCTGACAGTGGTTCGTCTACTCAAAGCCATCCTACAGCTCTCCAAGAATTCTGCGCTCTATGTTTGAAACTTTTTGACCTGGACATGTCACAGTTAATTAACGTATCCAACTCGAAGGACGTTTCATCCAAATGAAATTTGTTCATACAATGAAAAAATAATTTAATGAGAAATTCTCAGGTAAGATAGCTGTCAAGTTGCCTAACTAGACTTTAAAGTGCTGCATGAAGGGTTTCTGTATGTGTGTGTGCGTGCATATGGGCTGCCTTCAGTGATGCCTGTGCACACCATTTGAAATTCAATTATAAATTTATATATTCAATATTTTCATATACATTGCATTGCCAAAAACATTTTTACTCAAGCTGTTTTGGGATTCCCACACAGAAAGATGTAGTCCCTCCTTTGTGTTCTGAGTTTATCTTTGGGTCTCCTTCCAGCTGGTCATACCCAGCACTCCTCCTCAGGAAGGTGTAAAAAAAGTTACAGTCACAAACTCAAGTGTAGTTAAAAAGGCAGCAGACAGATGTTGCACTAAAATAAACACTGAGATTTATTATCTTGGCAAAACCACACACAGTTATTTGCAAAACAGTTAACACTTGAGCTATTGCAATAACTGAACTATAACTTTGGCAATCGCTTCACAGTGTGGGAAGCTTCCAACAGGATAGAATTATACTCCAAACTGTCACACCTTATCAGTAGCCATGAAGAACACATTAACAGGCAAATGCACACTGAAGACTTGGCAACCAAGAGAAAAAACTTATATGATCCAATAGTTAAACGGGTCAGTTAACTGACAGCTGCTTCATCAGCACCTTGGAGAGCGCCACAACTGAAACATCTCATCTCAGCTACGACCAATATGAAAAGGCAATTGTGCAGCTTTGAGATATCTGAAACTTTTCACCATATCTCAGAGTGAGACCAACCATCTTTAGATAGTTCTTGTTTGGCTGTTTGTATTTGCATTCTTACACTTTTGGTCATCAGCTAAAGGCTATGGGGGGCATAACATCTCCACATGATCCAGCATGCATCACTGCAGTTGAGACTCCTAACTATTAAATGCTCAGGATGCTCAGCTGATGATCAGTCTTCCATATAATATAGGAGGGTAATGATGGTGTTTTAACCACTGATGACTGGGTGTGATGATGATGATGGCCGGATGTACACCAGGTTACATGTTTTGCTGACATACACTGTTTAATATGAGCTTCTTTAAGGGTTTTTAGGACGTATCTTTGAGATTATATTTAACTGTGTTTTATATTCAAGTCTAGAGTTTAATCTAGCGGAAGGACTAATGTTGAAATGGTCCTTTTCTAAGTATTGCATAGGTCTGTTTATTACATTATTATGGTGCTTCTGTTAATTATTGTGTTTTATTAGATGTCCAGGTTCAAGTGCGTGTTGGGTTACGAGTGGAACAAGTTTTGACTGAATCGTAAGAGCGGAGGAATAGTGTTAAAGCTCGGGGGATTTATGTTTTTAGATGGAGTTTGAAAATGTATATGGAGAATGTAGATAAACTGTCAAACCCAGATGACCTGATTTATGGCTCTCCGTGTAGCCATGACAGCAGATCAGAAAATGAAAGATTACTGAATATTTCAATATGAGTCAAAGTATTCTACCTGACTGAAAGTGGTCTGATGTCCAACATGATCAAACAAAACCCACATACTCAATTATTTACCTCAAGGGCCAGTGGTCTTCTTTGCATGCTGTTATAACACAATTATGAACCGTAATGAGAGCAAAAGCATCTTGATTTCAATTAAGATGTTTGCATAGGTTACTTATAGGACTGTTTCATTCGTAATCCTGGATTCTGATTAATGGCTCCTCCACAAAAATAGTTCAAAGTCATAGTTTCCCCTCAGTGTTCAATTGCATGTAATCTTCACGTCATGGATCTACCATAGCAGGCTACAATATTGTGGCCATGTTTTTTCAAATATTCAGAAAGCCTAAATCTGTGTTATCAGCTATTCATCACACAGAAGCATTGGGATAGAGCATGTGCAGGGATGTTTTCCCAGAGAAAGACACACCACTTTGTAGTGTAGCTGAAAGAACATGAAGTCGGCTCGTAGCCTGGAGGGTTGGCATGGACATGGTTTGCTGCTAAATGTTTCTAATGTGCAGACACCATTATTGCAATAGCGTATGTTCTGTTGTGATACTAAAGCAGAGGTTTTCCTTTCTTCCCTGCGACGTTAAAGACGTTAAACCATTGGTCAGTTTATCACTGTATCACAATGCCATTTAAATAAACAAATGTCTCTTCCTTTAAAAGTTTGTTTTAGATGTGACCGGTACTCTGTATATGCATATGTGTGCATGGACTATTGTCATTCGTCCATTTCGCTGTAATTCAAACTGGATTGACTGCATTGGAAATACTGTAAAGAGGATTGTTCATACCTTTAAAGTCGATCTTGGACCTCTGTAAAATGCTTTCTTCTTTTTCTACCAGTTATCATGCCAGATCATCTCGATGGATAAACATCAGAGCACCTACAGTCTATCCTAAACTCAGCAAAAGTGTCTTTTCATAAAATACATCCTGGCCGTGGAATAATCTCAAGATCAAATTCTTCACCACCGCTTTCAAAAACGTTTCATAAAGAATGTCACGATCTATAGGCAAATAGTTTCCTGTAAAACTTTTCTTTCAAACAAACGATCCATCTTAAGAAAAAAACCTGGTTAATTACAGAATTAAACAATTACATTTATATTAGAAAGCTTGGACCATCATAATGTCCCACTAAGGCAGCGGTTCCTGTCATTGCTTGCCATTTCAGGGGTGTATACACAAATGTCATGCATTGCAGATGACTCTCTTGCAGTATATCACATATCATAGAGTTCCCTTTGGGATGATGTGCTAAAATTCAACAAAATATTGTTGACTTATTGTAATGTTGATGAATTTAAGATTCCCAGTCCTGCTAGACAGGATTGAAATGATAAAAAAAGACACCGATATAAGATCGAGCAAAGCAATGAAGAACTGTAGTCACAAACAATTATGTACATTGATTATCTCCAAGCTAAACTTTTGTATATTGCTACGAACAATACATAGTTCATTTTTAACAAACTTTTGTTCGTGCCCTGAAGCACTTCACCACAAACCGTCTCATTTCAAACTGAGAGCTTTCGAGCAGTCGGTAATAAATCATCTACTTTCAAAAATGTTATGCGAACTTCTCAACCTGCCAAACCAACTCTCCCCTCACTTGGGGGACTCTGAACATTTATAAACTGGGAAATAAGTGCATATGAAAGTTTTAGTGTTTTTTTTTTCTCTATCAGCCGCTTAAAAATTCTTATTTGATGTCCCTTTTTGTTGTTGTATTTTCTAGCATTGGAAAATGTAAATGCTTCCTGGGATAAATAGCCTGTATCAGGCTATACTTTCAGTAACTGAGTCCCCATTCGAATATCACTGAGACGTGAAAACAGGCTTTTGCATAAGTAGTTTGGAGCTGTGGGGAAAATATCCTGCTGCACTGGACAGATGCTCAGATGACAGGGATTCCTTATCCACTCCCACTGATACGAGATGCTGTGTTTCACCAGAGGATGACCCACTGTGAGAGGAAGGAACAAAACAGTGGCTTCACCAATGCTGAATTAGTAATGAACGTAATTAGACTGTTTGTTAGCCATCAAACCCTTCCGTGTGTGTACCAACCTGCCAGGAGTGGGCTCCTGTGTTTTTACTCCCGGTGAGGATTTGATCAAATCGCTTGTAAAGCTCCTTTTGAATTGCTATTGCCTGGACCTCCACCCGAGACCACTTCACACACTGGGTGTCCTCACAAGAAGCACGAGGCCCAAAACAACGTTTTGGCTACCAAGGTGGAAAATGGCACACAAATAAAATCTGTTTCAACCCACACATTTATTCTTATTTCAACCTATTAATGAGTCTAAAGTGCAAAACAAATGAAACATGTCATCAATGAAATATTTAACAATGTGCGGTTAAAAGGGATGTGCTGAAAGAAGTTTCGGTTTCAGTGAAACGTCAGTTTGAAGTGTAAAAGATGAAATATGTTCAAGTGGCATTTGGCAAGTGGGAAAAGTATTTGAAGGGTCAGAGAAAGTTTAAGTGACGAGAGTATAAGTATAAGTTAAGTAATGAGACAGTTCAATCTCCTGCAAGTAAGGAGATTCATGTTGATAGTGTAAAATATATCATTATGGTAATATCATTTAAACAGTATTCCTGTAGGGATGGCATGATTCATTAAACACTGAAAAATAAAGCAACTCACTTGTACACACTTCTTAAAAAGAACTAATCCCGTTCAACAACAGACGCAAAGCTCATTTCCATCACCTAAAATCAAGTGAAATGATTCTAATTAAATCAGTTTAACATTTTCCCCCGATGGTTTCCTTATTGCATATTTTACTGTGCAGACTCAATCGAGAGTAATAATCTGATATCCTCATGCATATTTAAATGCAGTTTAGAAAGAATGTTTTCATTTTAAAAAAAAGTCCAGATTAGTACAAAGAAATTACTCTGGATAGAAATGAAAACTTTAATTAATCGCGTGAAATCTGAAGTCACAAGACCCAGGATCATTTCAGATTGTTCCTTCCATGACGGATAACTGTACAAGGATGAAACTGTACCAGGAACCCCCAAAACAACTGATCTGGGGAGAGTCGAGCCAGTTCACGTATATTCTCCACATTGTTGGGCTTTGTGTGAAACTTTAATCGTTTCATAATTATTTAAGAAGATGGTCTCATCATGTATCTTAGAAAAAGACAAACAAACAGAAGAGCCCAGCACATAAAGGGCACAGTCAGTACTGTGAAGCATGATGATATTTGTATTGTGCAGCTTTTTCTCCCCACTGCTGGGATGAAACTGCTGTAGAAGGAGTTGTTCTTGTTCCTCTACAGTACCATCGTGCAATACACATAATGCTTCTTGAGTACATATACAAGTCATACACAAATGGATGTGATACGGGATACTTGTTCACTTTAAGATCATTTTTTTCCCATGGAGTCAATTAATCTGACTTCTCATGACACGTCACATTTGAACTGACATCTTAAAGGTACAAACAAGTTAAATTGAAGGCAAGTGTGATACAAATTGTGTGTCTCTTCATCTCCTTTCCATCTTCTGTAAAGTATGGCCAGAGAGGTCCCACATATTCTCTACAAGCCTGAGGCAAGGGAAGACTTTGCATATGTTTTTGTTACTCATCCTTCATCACTTCAGCGATTGTTCATTGCAATAGAAACAAACATGTCTTTGGGGCATGTCTTGGGCCGAGTATGAGAAATGAGTCCATTATATAATGAAGAACGATCAACAGTTACAGTATGCAAATACAGCAAACAACAAAACACATTTCCTCCATGATAAATCCTCCGTGTCTGCTACAATCGACTGTAGCATAACACTGTTCAGGTAATACCATCCAAACCCAAAACGTACTGTTGTTTGTAAACCTCAAAAGCAAAAATGTATTTAACACACCTTCAAAAATTCACAGATTTAAATCATTATCCTTTCCAATCTTGTGCAAAATAAAGCACAAAACTCTTCCCCCTAACCCGCTGAATTGATTTGCATTCTCCTAACATTGGATTGCAGTCTAATCTGAATGTGAGGAGAGGAATTCCACCTGACAGAACCTGCACACACTAGCAAACAGCCCGGGTAAAACAATGACGCTGAGTAGATTAGCACATAAAGATAAGTGTGCTGTCATTAGACCTGACCATTTCAATGATTTATCTTTAGTGTGATGGCTGCTCCGGTCTAGTCTGGGCTCTTTTGTGCTAGTGCTGTTTTAAAGACTGTGGTTTGTTTCAAGTACTTAGCTTGCCATAATTAAGAACTTTTCATTATGTTGCTGAAGACTTTGCAAATATCTGAAGATTGATTACTCAAACATGTGTTCATGATTGCAATTAATGAAGAGTACATAAGTTTATTCTCTGTAATTACTCTGTAATTAGTTTCACTTGCAAGACTCTGAGTGCAGAAGGACATTTTTAAACCATTGCAGTCAACAAAGCAACACAAATCCATCGATTAAATCACCTATTTATAGGAAGTGACATTACATTTACATGCTTTACAAAAATGTAATTTTATCTTATCGCTGCTGTTTCCCGGGATTGCATGCAGGTTAAAAGTAATTTGTTTTCTACCAGCGACTTGTTATTTTAAATCTGCATTTGGATCTTCATGGGATTTCTTCATTCTACTGATGTTCAGCAAGACAGATTTAATATGCTATGCAATCCTTCAAGCTTTCCCCCTTCCCTCCTTCCAGGGCATCTAACGCAGCATAATGAATCAGTGGCAGATACTCTCAGATGAAGCCTGTGTCAACGTCAATGCTATGGACCATTTCAGAAATGATCCAAAACATGTCATGCATTTGTATACTACTATAGTGCTTATAATAAATGTCAGAAGAATTTTCAAAGCAATGCACTGAGCTGACTAATTACTTAAAGTCAATTGCTCAGAGCAACTAAAATAAATGCCAGACAACATGTCTAGAAATGACGGTTGTGTAAATCTATAGTTATACACAAATGTCAGAATAATAAACCCAACATCAAATCAATAGGCTTCAGGGCGAGATTAGGTTTATCCTTTTTTCTCCATTCACACTTATTTATATCCTCACAATTGCTTTATTGTTACTATAAGTGTCTGTTAAATGGAAAATTACACTCAAACTACACCTAAAAGTTTTAGCTATAGCTGTGCCATTGTTTACTCAGAACTTTATTTTGTTTAAATATACCTGACATTATTACAACATATTGAAAAAAAATAAAATAAAAAATTCAGTCACTTAGTGCTACAATGGGAAGTAAAGGGAATGACTCATTGCAAGGATTTGTTTTTCATAGGTAATAGGGTAATAGCAAACTGATACTGGACCCTAAACTGGTTTAACATCTTCTAACATTGGTCTAAAACTTCAAAGCAGACTGGTAATGATGTCTTTTCTGCCACTTAAGTTTCATTATTTTCTAAATGTCTAAAACCTGGCAACACACATCACTCAGACAACCCAGGTGAACTCGAGGCAACGTTTGGCTGGTTACTTAGTTTTCCATTCAGCACAGCAGTCTGACATTCATCCTGACTGTGCCGTCACAAGAGCAGGATGGATCAATACAAGCCAATTAGAAACACAGTATCTCTCGGATCAAAGGCCTTCTCCGATCTTAGGAATCTGGCTACTAGACAATACGTTAATATAGAACCCAGTTGTTCTTGTGACAGCGGCATCCCATCCTTTGACACTCCTCCACTGCCACTGCCAGAATACCAACAGTCTTTCATTGTTATAGCCCTTTTGCAATCAATTTCAATCTAAGGCTAGTGGTCAATCACTCTCTAACGGTGGACACACAGAGCCTGCAAATAAGAGTGCGGGGAGATAGGCTAGACAAAACTCCTGGAGTCCGACGCCTCTTTGCTGTCTGAGGTCTGTTGTGCTGGGCTGAGCAGACTATAGCACAGGGGGTTGTAAACAACACAGCTGGGACAAACAAACCACATCCTGACACTCCTTGGCTCCTCTCTGGTTTAATCCTTCGCTAGCTCTGTATCTGCCAGAAACCATAATGATTTGGACTATTCTGGGCGCCTGGAAGATGTTCTGAAAATATATTGCTAGTCAAATTACCTGTGGGAATCGGTAAGACACAATACACCTGATGGCTTATAAGCACCGATAAGACAAGATGGATGGGAACAGAGGAGGTGCATCGAGATCCAAACTGGAGCTGTTACTAAAATGTCCAAGTAAGCGCACTGATAGCAAGCATTTCATTTGCACAGGCATGTTTATAAAAAAGCAAAGGCAGGAAAAAGTGGATAACAGTATGCATGTTAATGAGTATGTGTTTAGATATATAGTAGATAATTATAAAACAAAAATTACTTAAGATTGATGCATTTCACACAAAATCAGCCCAACAATCCTGGTATAACTTCTGTTATCAACCCTTTGACACACAAGCTATTCAAACCCCTTCTAATGCGCAACATGTGTCCAAACGGACCCGTATTCGTTTCCTATGTTATCTCATGCATGGCTGAGTGTTTCTTTGCTATATTTTTGGAAATCTAGTTATTTAATCATTTAATATTCCAAGTATTCATTAAATATCTTGTTTTTGATTACCACAAATTATTATTGTCATTCTCCCTTTCTCAATACAGTTACACTGACAGTTCAATACAGTTACACTAACAGTTCAGTACAGTTACACTGACATGTCTTTTTTTTCATTGTTATCACACACTTGTTACACACACGGGTCATTTTAGACCCATGTGTTTTCCAAAAATATAGCAAAGAAACACTCATGAAATCACATAGGAAACAAATACATGTCCGTTTGGACCCATGTTGTGCATTAAAAGGGTAGTGATACAAAAATTATTTTTATTCAAAAAGTAAGAAAGTAAAAAAGTTAATTGAGGAATTCCTGGAATTCTGTAAGATTGAAGTAATTTATTGCAAAGATATTTACAATTAAAACTCACTCGGATCTATTTGGACCCATGTTGTGCATCAAAGGGTTAACATTGGTTACCTCTGAACTAGCTGGGCACTTGAATCTGTTGCTTCTTTCTGTGCAAATCAATCAAAAAGACTCGTAGAATTGCACCAAACACCTTCCACCGCTCCTTCTATTAACAAAATTACAGCATGCGCTTCAGTATTGAAATTCGGTTCCCAAGCTATTTACGTTTTCAAAGCTCTTTCCCCAAGGGATATACTCTGTGTATTGTCTCAGACGATAGCATCTCCCGCTCCTTTGCAAGAAACGTCAGAAGAAAAAAAATATCATTGTCTGCCTTTCTGTGCCTCAAAAAAGGCCTCCACAGAAAAGTTGATTGTGCATTTCACAGATGCATCTGCAAGATAATTTTGTATATGTTGCTCTACCCCAGGCACTGCACCAAACTGTTATGGCATACCTCTCAAGATAAAGTAAACACAAAACAAGTCAGAGTCAATGCCCAGTGTGCAGCCATTTCGGATATAATTAACTGTGCTTAGTGTTTCCAAATGATGTACCAAGAAAGGTTTGCTGTATGTATTGCAGCCGTCCGGTACATATCCATTAACCTATACTTTAGTTTCACTTTTCTGTCGTAATCTTGGTACATGTTATGTGTTGAGGTTACATGTGTGATAGTTATATAATAAGCAGTTGTCTTGTGCACCTGCGCCCGACTAATACCTGTTCAAAAATACCATATGGCATTTAATTGATACACAGTATGTCTTAGTTTCAGGTGAAAATGTTCTGTCTGACACACCCTAAAAACAAATAAAAAAAGCTGTGAACAAGTCCAGCGGGGGATGTGAATCTTCTTCTGATTAAAATGAATTTCCATCAAGGAAGTGAAACGCTCCGAGAATTCAACACTGCCAGAATGCAAAGGGTCCAGGCACCGTGGGGACCCCAAGTCTAATTTGCTTCAAACCTAAAAGGCAGATAATAATGCTGATCTGACAGCCGGCCAATTCCCAGCTTCCCTCATCAAGAATACATTCAATTTCAAACATCAAACTGCTTGCAACAAAAATGAAAAACCCTTTGAATGAGAGTGGGATGTGATGGGGGGGAAACCTTAAGGAATCCTTGATTTACTTAGACAAGTTTGAAACACTGTTAGCCTCTGTGCTTATGTATGGTCCGAAATGTTTAATTAGATGACGTTTTATTTGAAAGATACAAACTTATTCAAGCTTTGTAGAAAAAGCAAAAGGTTAATAACCAGATTTCTTCATTTAAGTATTCAACTAAAAGGTGATGATTGAGATAAAAAGGTTTTACTACCATCTTGTGCTGTGCTAATTTTTCAACTGACATATGATCCTTTGGCTGAAACCTGCACATCTACAGTAAGTGCAACTTTCAGTATAGTTAATATATTCAAGGAGAACATATTATAGAGCCAATATCACTGGAACCTTTCATTCTTTCTACTTGCATTCATTGAGATAATAATAATAATAATAATAATAATAATAATAATAATAATAATAATAATAATAATAATAATAATAATAATAATAATAATAATAATACACACAAACAAACGCATGTGTTTGCTATCACATAAAGCTATTTTGCACTACATAAATATAGTTTGGCACTTGTCATGTTTGTTTCCCCTGTTATAGCTAGCTTTGGCGCTGTGTTACGTTCGGATAACTTCGCCACTTGGCTGAGGTATTGTGGGCTTAAAAATAATCCATATATCTATATTTATCTGACATTCATGTGAAACTATGCAACACTCTGCTTTTTGCAAATGAGTTGTAAATGAACATAACTGGCAGGAGAAAGGGTTTGGATTATTCCATCATGTGGGTGAAATCAATGCCGGTGCTGTCAAAGACAAAGAAAATATGTAATTCAAGGGCGAGAAGATAATGGAGTTAAAAAATAAATGGTACATTAATCAACTCCTATCTGTAGCCAAGAAATTGTGTCAGCAATCGGCAGATTTCTGGCAGTTTAGAGTGGGCTGTAATAGAAAGAAATAAGCCAGCCAGTAAACCAGCTAATTATAGGAAATAATCAATGGGTCTGAGCAGAAATCTAATGAGGAAGCCACGTACATCTCAATGGAAATTTCTAACAATATCATATTTTGCTATTTTTTAAAGTGAGGTTTGAAGCCATCGGTACCTATTAAGGTCATTTTGTGCCGTGAGACAGGAATAACCTTAGCTATCACATCCTTAACCTGCGGCTGGGGATGGAAGTTTGGTCGGGTGATTGGTATAAAATATAGTCATCTCTAAATTATGACATGGAGATGAGGATATGTGCCATTTCGCAGCATAAAACCTGCTTCTGTGATAGTCCTGAAAGCTCTTGCGCTTAGCCCCGCCTCCGCCTTTCTCCCTGTGGCCTTGGTACCTCACCTACAAACACTATCATATTAAAGTATAATAGTCAGAGCAGAGAGCCACATTCTCAGGTAGTTGTTGGTGTTTGCGAGGCAGACATTGACCACTGAGAGTTTATTTTAAGTCTTGTAAATTACTTTTTCCTAATATTTCTGATCTATTTTAAGGTGAGAAGCAGTTTGAAATGACACACAGCTTTTTTTTCGGCTTTTAAAATTGTGATATCTTTTGCATTTTATGTTTTTTTTAAGTTGCCTTTTGTAAGTCTTTATGTGAGCCTCCCATGGAGTGTGTTAGACCTCAAGTTAACATGACCACTGTTCTTATTAAAGTACTTCTCCACTGCAACTTTGCCTGAAGCCTTTCCTGCCTGAGATAATGTTATACTTGGATATTGATCTCTATTTTAATTTGTTTTTCTTTTGGTTTTATTCCCCCTTGTTGTATTATTTTATTGTATTCAATAATAGAGTATTGTGAAATGAATGCTATCTTTGTTTTTGTTCTCACACTGTTTGCTATTGTTGTTGTTATATTGAATTTTTGTGAATTTTTTTATAGAACATTTTATTACAGGATGTTTTTAGCAGTCAGATGTCACAGGGTGTTCCTGTGAAATGAGTTTGTCAATCCTCCTCCCTGCACTTGATGGTTATTGAGCTGCTTCTCATTTGTTTGCTCTGCGTGTGTGTGTGTGTGTGTGTGTGTGTGTGTGTGTGTGTGTGTGTGTGTGTGTGTGTGTGTGTGTGTTATTCAGGTGCACTATTATTACTAATATTACCATTTTCATATCATTCTCATTATTATCATATGTACAGCTTATTTTTGCATTTACATTTATCCCTGCATTTTAACATATTTAATTTAGGCATAATTTAATTTAATTTAATCAATACTATACTTCTCTATACATGCTCTAAAATAAAACAGCACGCTGTTCAACCCTTTTTTAGCCTACCTAGAATTTAATCATTATAATTAAGGGTTCTGTAGCCTATTATTGCAATACATTTACACATCCTAAACTAAAATCCACATCAGTCTTCATTTACAAACTTACACGGTTTCTCTTGACTCTTTTGCTCAGCTACAGTGAGATGATGTGAACTTGCTCAGTTCACGCTCCATTACCAAGATGGCGCTGCCACAAAGGTTACAGCTCATTAATTCAAAGCCTGTATGACTTGTACCGGGATGATGGAGGTTAAGACAGAGGCTCTTCATTTGCGGAAAGATAGATAGACCTCATAACTATGTGTTTATGATAGATTCCATTCTCATCTATTCTTATAGGTGAATGTAAATGAAAATGATGCTCACCTGTTTGATGAGCAGCTATTGCCACGTGGTGAAAATCTCCTTTATTGTAATAATTTGGTTTGTAAAGAAAACACAGTCACTCTGAAACAAAACATTACAGATGCACTTTTGCAGCTTTAGATATGCCTGGAATACAATCCACCCACTAATTCATCAATAAGCTTCTCAAGACTGTTTTTATGTAATCCCACGCATTTCTATAGTTGGAGTTCTTCTTTGATTCTCTCTGTTCTTTCACAGTGACATACCGCTCTATAGGTGGAGTCCACTATGTAAAGATTGCAGTATAATTTCTGGTAAGTTACTAAAAGAGTACAGGACGCAAGCGAGGCAGGCCATGATGAACTTTACTGTAGTCTTTGCGATGTTTCACCCAATGCACTGTGATTGGTGTCTCTCTGGTGGGTAAATCCCTTAAGTCCTTACAGAATGTAGTCTGGCAGCATTGCCATGTTTCTTGTCAAAACCGTCAACAAACAGTATATCTCAACCAGATTCTACGAACTCTTTGGATCACATTAGCAGAAAGACTGATTCTTCCATTTAGGACAAAGGGCATGCCAGTAGTTGTTTGTACCACAGAATATCTTTCCAATCCACATTCAGAACTGCCTTCCAGCAATTATGAAATGTAGTGGAACAGAGAGCTGTTGCTGAAAGGACATTTTTTGTTCAAATGGCACATCTTTAGCAGCAGTCAGTGATGTGTGCCATCCAGAGTTGGCCCCAGCTGTCTCATTTGACATTGCCTGCAGGAGTACAAGTGTCAAGTGTGATGTTCAGACAAGTGGGGTCAAACCATCAATTCTCTGGACCCTGGATGGTGACAGAGAATTGCTCGCAGCTTTACATTGTAAACTTTCAGAGGATGGAGCTGAAATATTAATTTAGACGGAGTAATTAGGAGACATAGTTATCTAATAGCTCAGGGGGAATCACTCAATGAAGAAAAATGATACGAGTCATTGGCCACAGTGGAACTGTAAACGTATCGTTTCACTGTGAGGGAGGTAGGACGAGCATTGCAAATGTTTATACTTGTCTTTAGCATTATGCATTTACATGCAGCATTAAATCAGGGATTTTTGGCTTTTATAAGAGGTTAAATACAAGGAAACATTGACTCTTACTATACTTTTATAACATGGGATGAACTGGTTTACACTTAGAAGCAGACCATACTATGCATCATGCTGAGATATATCATTCTGAGCACAACATTGAAGACTAAAAATTGCATGAGAAATGTCCCATTATGGAAACGTTGCTTAATTATAGCTGAGAAATGCAGAGGGTTTTATGAATCAATGAGGTCTTCAGCTTCTCACACACAGTGCCCGCAACAGTACATAAGATACAGTGTTACAAAACCACTTCTTTGCCCATTGAGATGATTTATTAATTAACACTGCTAAGAGGCTTGTGTCTTTTTCCTCTCAGTTAGTTTCGTTAAAGGAAAATCAATGTGTCATTTGAGCTATCAGTAAATCTCTCCTGTCACAAGGTTTTATTTCTCAGAGACTTCGGTATCAAACATTTATATTGTGCACAAAGACAAAGGGAAAACGTCTGACTGAGACTCAATGACATTACATTCCTGTACACAGGTGTTCCAAGATCCTGGCCATGTGTCAAAGAACTTTAAACCACGTCTTATGCTGCTTATTAAGGGAATAATACACTGTTTTCAACCTTATCCCTTAATGGTACAAGCAACAATAATGGTGCAAGGTATAAAAACTGTCAACGAGAAACCCAGATTGACAATGCAATGACAAAACTCACAGTCAGACCAATACAGTCATGTGGGTCAGGACGGGGGAGGCTTGAATGGATCATGTTGTCTCAGGTGACCTGACTTCCCAACTCTCCCCCAAACCCTCAGCATTGGTGAGCAAGAGAGTTATAGAGGGAGACTAAAATAAATCAGCTATAACCACTAAATGTTTCCTAATCTGTTTATCACTGCGGCCTACGATAAAATCAGTGGAGTATTCCTTGAGTTGATCTCTGTGTCACTGTGACAGTTTATCATCCATAGATTATCCAAGATTTACTACCCAAAAGGATTTTTTCATCATCGAGAACAGTTTCAAAATGAGTATATGTTCTTTGAGGGCAAATTAGCTATGCTCAGAACTCAAATGAAAATGTTGCCTCTCTTCGATTGAAGTAGTGAAATGAGATAAATCTAAGCCAATGTTTCATAATGCCATTATAAAACATAATAATGGGCTGAAAAGACTCAGCTGCTATTCTTTCTCTTCTTTGTCTGTAGACAAATCCATACAATTTTCTCTAAACATATTCAGTCATTTATCTAATATTTCTGTGTTGTTGTTGTTGTTGTTGTTGTTGTTGTTGTTGTTGTTGCAATTACTAATCAAACAGTAAGGTGTGGACGGGTGATGTTGAAGGATGCAGCAGCCTATGTGCTATTCTAGTAAAAAGTGTGAATATGATTTCAGCTAACTCGGTACACAGAAAACGGAACAGAAATGTGATATATTGTGGAATGGATTAATAAAGATGATGTTTCAACAGTAAATACAAATGAAACAGTAGTTGAGGGAGATGGTAGCCTACCATCTCATCATAGCAATAGCCCCTTCAACCACCATCTGCCATCCAGAAACCCTCTGAAAACATTTGCTGTATTTGTTCTGTAAACAGTCTGCTTCCTGTTTTGTGTTACACAGTAATCCACCAGATTTCCACTACAAAACCCAGTCTGCTGGCAAAATGTTGCTGTGGGCGGAGGACATTTTCTTGTGGTCGCAATGCTGTGCAGTACAAGTTGACCATTTCTAAAGAGCTATTTTACTGTGTAGTGAGGTGTAGCTGAATTTCACAGTAATGGCTGTGATCTGTGACTGTTGAACCAACAGCTGTGCTGCCCTTTGTTGCTGAGTGAAAAAATGAATTTACAGGACTACTTACATTCACTGTTTCTGTAACTTCTACCAACACAATGGAGATAATTGTCTGCTCTACCACCATAGTAAAGGTTCGGCTTAGGTTAGTCACAAGATACTTGTTTAAAGTTTGGGAAGTATCATGCTTTGGGTTTAAAAAACTTGGTTTTGTGCACATATATTTAATCCCTTCACTCTGCCATCAGCTCTACATGGAGCACTTTTAGATCTTTCAGCTCTCTGCTGTTTTAGTTTTCTGGCCTACAACTTTACTCTCTTAGTTCGGTCTCACTGTTATCATCAACCTGTTTTCAGCAGCAGCAGCAGGCAGTTGTTTTTCACTGAAAAAGTTGTAATAAACCCATTGTACTTCAGAGTACGCTACACATGCGTCTATAATTTACATTACAGACAACAGCAAGAATCTTGTAAGTACAATAGCTTCAAATAGGAACAATCGTTTAAGTGAACACTGTCTTCAAATAAGCCAGTTTGAAGTGCGACATACAGAAACAATAGAATACAAATTCAACTATTAGCTATAAATAAGCCAAACATGGCTAACATGTAACAATAAATGAGCTAACATCTGATTAAGTTGGTTAGTTCTGGTAGGATAACACACATGAAATGACATATTTGACTGACAAAGATCATTGCACACCAGAAAAATACAAACATGGTGAATAGCAGATAGTGCTGTAGTGCTAGTGTTCATGAATGGAACTAAAAGCCCAGATGGTACATTTTGGATAGTTCAAACCATATAAAACTGATGGAGGACACACAGATGTTTCACCACCATTTGCCTTGTGTGGCCTTTCGACAACCCAAACCCAAGAGACAGTAGCCAATTTCATAGTCATGCAGCTTCTCTAAATCTATAAAGAGACATTATGTTCCTCCATAATAGGTCAGAAAAGACTAAGAACTGCTACACTACAGGTATGTCCTGAACAGTATCATTTGATGTGGTTGACAAAACTGCTTAGGAAGTATAGAATCACATAAATCGTAAAAAACACTGTCGCTGTTGCTGTCCCACCAGTAATAACCCTGAAATTGTGTCCCAGACCGCAGGGCCAGGAAAACGGCAGAACAGTTGATGCTTCAACATCTGCAGTGCTGAAATCTCTGCCAGTATATCTTATTGCCTGGTGTACTGGAAATTAGTTGAGCAGATGAAAAAAGATTGGAGAGGTTTTCAAGCCAAAGGGAACTTCGACTCCCCAAGGACAGGAAATGAGAGACAGGTGACAGTTGGGGTGAGTGAAAAATAGGACACAGATTGGTAGCTGTGAAATAGTGTGGTTAAAGACCTTTCATGTGAGTTAGCAGCCCAGTATATTCTATAACCACAGCAGTGCTCTTTCTTCCACATGATGCATTTCGGGTCCTACTTGAGACTGCAGCTTTTTACAACCATATCCAAACTGCCCTTTAGTTTACAAGGACGTTTTCCATGATCCACTTATAACTTGCAACCATCGTCCATTGTCCAAATCATACATTTATGGTCTATTATAGGAGCAATTACATTGTAATAGTATTACTTGTGAAAAGATTATATAGTTAAAACATCTTTAATTATAAGCACAGCGCAACAGCATTACACAATAGTGTGTGTGTGGAATCATGTGACAACATATGTCTAGTTTTGAAGTTTTACTCAAATATAATACCATTAATATTTCATAAACTCATTCAAGGTCTAAAAGCAGTGTAATGTTAGACAGCGCTGTTAAATGTTTTCAAACTTTATTTTCCTTTATTGTGGAAGATGTATCAGTCTGTATTAGTAGCACGCATTAATCTAAGAATGATAAAGTTATTACCAACTCAAATAAATCACCAGGGTACATCACAACAGATCAGGTGTGTGTACAGTATATTAAGCAGGCAAGAGATTGTTTCCTAATCTCGAATGGACATTCTTTGAATTCTGTCCGTGTCTCGCTTCACAAGCCACATAGTCAGCAACTGTTCTGGCACAAAAAGATTGTGATTAAGCTCCTTGTGAAAACTCCTCATCAACCTGCTCAGAAAATTAATTGTTTTTCATAGCTAATTCAAAAGTACATTAGCATACATTGACAGCTGCGGTGTGCCATATGCATACGTAAAATTGTAGTTCATTCTCCGGTCGAGCACGATCCTGGAGATAGAGCCACGGTAAACTCACAGAGGTCAGCTGAAGGAGCAGACCCCCGTCAGAGTGAATGCCAGCAGTGGATTGCAGCCTCAGCAGCATGGCTGACACAGGCTTTTTTGTGTCTGTTGGCAGAATTAAACAATCCCCTGAGACATAACATCAACACACACAAGGTCCCTTCTGAATATTCAATTGGCCCTACAAGTATTAAGAGGAGCTAACCAGGTTTCTGCAAAATTAGTCATATCCTGATAACCATGAAAGTACTTGTATGGAGCTCTCCAGGTTAAAGACTCTTCAAGCAAAAAAATCTAATTGATAGCAATTGAATTATTAGACAAGAGTCTATGTTCAGGACTTACGTTTATTAAGTGTTTGAGGCAATCTGCAGAGAATTGGGGGGCTATTAAATTTCAATGAAACCAACGACAGCCTAACCTTCATGAAGCCCGAGTCACAGTCACACTCATACGTCCTCTTTCTGTAAAATCCTTGACAAACTCTCAACAATAATTGCACCAGGAAACCCAACAAATTCAAACATGCACAAACAGACTCCCATTAGTCCAATCCTCGAGGAATCACGGCTTATTGATTTTGTGTTGGACTTCAGTTGCTACCCAGAGGAAAAGAAAGCACATCGCATCCAGAAAATGAATGAACATTCTTGTTAATTCAGCCATTGTGTCCAATATCATCTCCTCTAATCCAGGGAGTGTGAGGGCAATAACTCGTCACAATAAAAGGTCAGTTTTGCTTATCCAGAGCTGAAAAATACCAGCCATGGGTTAAAGGGGCTAGTAAAATGTCTATCATTTCTAGCAATGGATGAAAAGAGAGAGCGGTACAGAGAGAGAGGGAGAGGCTGAACTCTGAATACAGATTAGGGAGGAATGGGTCCATGAGAACAACACAATCAAGCAGAAAGGCAGAATGCCCAACGCTTCTAGCAAAGACTACCTTTGTGCTGAGAGGATTGTATCTTAATTAGGGTCAGCTTTTGAATGACTTGAGACAACTGGCATCTGCAAAGAGACAGGGGTTCATTTCCCATGGGTACAACTAATAGTTTATGAACTAATATTCTCTTATCACCTCCTCATAGCAAATGTAATATGATAACATGTCCCAAACAACATACTGAGATATTTAATAACCTGAACATGAACATCAAGTTGTTATTATGATGATAATTTGTCATATGGCTGACAAAGGCAATCAAGGGAGACTATTTATGGTTTACTGTATATTTATTTAAATGAATGAAGTGACTTTTCGCTTCCTTTGGGTGAAAAAGAACACAGTGGCATCTTCTTATTCAATTTCACTCAACCGGAAACCTCTGGAGCTGGAAAATGAAGACAACACATAAGTGCCTCGAATTGCCACTCTAGGTGGAATTAATTTGTATATAGCTCCCCTGTTTAAATTACATTAAGACTTAAAGTTATACATAATTAGGGGCATGGCCGCTTTGAATGACAGCTGGGTGCCATCACAGGTCGCTCGCAGCTAGTTCTCTGCTCTGCTGCGTCACCAGGGCCCGCCTCAACTCCACCGACAATCCACCTCCTTGTTTATTTTAGGATAAATCAGGAATTAGGCGGAGCCACCACTTTGAGTTTCACAATGGCTCTTCAGAAATCTATGACTGAGATTACTTTAATATTTGATAATCTATGGTTTCACTTATGGTAAGAGGAGGACTAGCTGACCTCCCAGCCCTAAAATAGGCCTCTTACACTGTGTCCCTACCCACGTGCACACTCCTATGGAGGGTCCACCAAATCAAGTGCCATCCCAAACTAATTAGCGGCAAGCGTTGTGTGTTCATCGTGGAAGACGCACCGTAAATTCCCTGTGACTAACAGTACAAAGTGTTGTATATTTACAGGGACTGCTGCAAAAAACAAGCAGCTCATAAAGATTAGAGTTAAACACGATAAGATCCAAAGAAGCTTTGGAGTTTTATTTGTATCCATAGGCTTTGGTTGCCGCTTCAAAAAAGATGCTGATACGAAAACATGGTTATGAAAAGTTATGACCGTTCCTGCTTCCACCAGAAAGAGGGAAGTTTGTTTCGAAGCTGGTCGCTGTATTTATACCCTACACCTTAAAGAAGGGCGCTTCATTCAGCTGAGAGTGTGACTAGTTCACTCTCTCACAGGGTGGGAAGGTGGACGGATTGGAATCAAGCCACTGTTGACACAAAAAGGTGCGTCCTGCATGTCTATTGTAATAATACATTCAATTAAAAATCATGAATTTTCAATACAAATAGTCATTGAAAATAGAAAAAGCACTAAAATTCAATATGAAGAGGTCCGTTCTGTGTATATTTTCATATTGAATTTGAGTTGCTGGGTCAAATTGAATTGTATTGTCATTATTTCTATTCAAATGTGTATGTACAATACATTAATCACACATCACACTATTATTGAAAATAAGTGTGCTACATGAGACCAAATAAGTATAGTTTTGAACATATTGAACATTCACAGCATCAGAAACATTGGTTTTGTGTTATTAGGTTTGTCTACGCTGAGCTTTCCTTCAAGTGGTTTATTTAAATATTCTGTTTGAAAGATGGAAGAATCTCATATCAGTTGATCTCTGACACAGTTTGGCCACATTAGAAGAAGTTGAATACACCAGGGGCCATCTACCTGACATCCCACAATCATGCAGCAATCCATGTCTAATAAAAGGATACGATTTTTCTAGACATCAAAGTAAATAGAGGTTGCCAGAGCAATCAGCATGGGCTGACAAGCAGGAATGCATCTTTTGAGTTCATGTCCTTTCTGGATGCTTCCCATTTATCTCAACTGTCAAGAAAAGAGGACATGATAATGAAAGGTGAACACTCCAGTGAATGGCTCTCTCTGCCAGCCTACCATGCAATGCAGAATAATGAAAACTCTGCTCATTGGCCTGAGGTTGGCTGGATGTGTGTGTGTGTGTGTGAAGGATAAGTGTAGCGTTCATCTTTTTAAAATCTGTAACACATACCTTCTTGTGACATTGAAATTTAGGGTAACGAAATGAAAAAGGCAAAGATCCTCCCAGTTCAATATATATATATAATATATATACATTTTCATACTCTTTATTCAGTTTGTACAATCATTTCATTCACCATACAGTTCATTGGCTACTTACCCCAAGATAAGCACTTTAAGTATACAGATACCTCCCTCTGCTGGACAAAAGGGTAACTGCACATTCATTTTAAAAGGAATGGAAATGATCAAATATCCCTTTAGTAACTAAATTCAAAATAATTTGTTTTGATATATTGTAGTAATCAATTTTAGCAGTCAATGTTTTACAGCAGATAACATTACACATAAGAGTTTAGGACGATGTTAGTTATGACATGAATAACAATGTATTATACACTGGGCATGTATCTTAACTTGATTCCAAAAAGGTTCCTTTTAAAGAAATTGTAATCATGCAACAATGTAAACATGACAAATGTAGATCAGAGATGTTTCCAAAGCTTTTTTATGTGCATTATTTCAAAGCCTCATGCATCAAGCTTACAAGTCATTTAAACACAGTTGAAACATTTAACAAAATTATAAGCTAATGTAAAAAGGTACAGTGAAGAACATGACAATATTGCATTCAATAGAGCCATTTTTAAAAGCTAGGACAATAAAATAATTGGGTAGTTTGATACTTGAGGATTATAAATGAGGAAAATTAACAAACAGGTAAACATTTAGAAAAGGAGATCTGATTTTACATTGACCTTCATGAAAACATCTGCAGAGGCATTCAACCAGGTTTTTTTATTTATTTTATATATATATATATATATATATATATATATATATATATATATATATATATATATATATATATATATATATATATATATATATAGTAAACCAAAATGCAACTAATACTTCGGAAAGATTTTATTTTCAAAATAAAAGCACATGAGACAAGATGGAGATGGTTATTCAAAAGTGCAATACAAATGTTTCCTAAAATGAATGTGGGCCATTTCACAGGAGAACTTAGTGCAGAACAATTCCCCATGTCCTCAACAGGCCGGGACAAGTGCAATACCGCACAAGTACAGAGCATTGCTTCCTCTCCCAACCTGCACAGAAAGGGATCATTTCTGGTGGATTCATTTCAGTTCTATGATCAGTTTTGCATGGATTTGCACAGCAGTACAGTGAAAAGCTGAAAGCAAACCAGCAAAACTAACCAGAGACCCATGCGTATAAGCTACCTCTCCAGTTTTCCAAGAAGAACTGTGCATTTAGAAGTACTTTAAGTGTTCACACTGCAGTAGAATTTCATAACACTACCTGCACTATAAGCACTTTAATACCACTGAAACATGTCTTTACCCGATTCACAAAGCTGTAGTGGAAACCCGATTGACCTCCATGGAAGAAAAAAAACAAACGTGAATTCAGATGGAAATACAGGCCACCATCAGTTTTGCATAGATTTGCACAACTACATTCTTCTTGCAGTGCAACTACGCAAAACTAACAGAGAACTGCCACAGTTAAAAGGTGCGTGTATATACATACACACAAACATCGATCGAGAGCAGATGAGTCCCGGCATCTTATGCCAGAAGGAGCACTTAGGGCAGTAGGTGCTAGTCTACTTCACTATCTGCACTAGATGCACCTTAGCATAAGGACTGGTGAAAGGCACGCAAGTGTAACTTCAGTTATGCAAAACAGTCATTTAACAATGATTTGTCTTAATAGTACATTCTCACGAAATCTAAATAAAGTTAATAATTCAATTATATCTGTATTTCACGAAAATTACAAAAAATAAATAATATAAAAATTAGATCGAACTCAGCATCACTCAGTAGCAGAACAGTTTTCATGCAATGCTGAACGCTGAAATGTCATTAACAGCGACGCGTTTGATAAGTTGGGCCTCGCTTCAGACAGTTTCCTCACTCTGGAACAGCGGGGGAAACATCACAGCAGGATGGTGACGAGGTCCTGCCAGATGTGTATTTATGTACAATTTGGATTCAGTCTATCTTGTACAAGCATAAACCAGTTGCATCTGTAAAAAAAAAGAAAAAGAAAAGAAAGAAGCCTGCTCCTTTAATTACCATTATCAGAATAGTGCTGAAAGTGCCTTCACTGCAGTAGATTTTATAAAACTACCTGCACTGTAAGCACTTTGACACTACAGTGACCGTTCATAGGGAGTTTTCAATCACAGAGTGGGAGTAGGATGCCTTTAAATCCACAACGAGAGGCTTTGCAGAGGAGATACAGATGTGCACAGGGGTCTGCAAGCATAAAGGAGACAGCATCAAGAGTGTATTAGCAACTTCAATTAAGGGTTCAAATCCATCATTTCATTATCACTTAAAGTTCATTGTTTGATACCAATGTACCGAGTAGTTTAGTAAAAGTTTGCAATAGCCAGGTGATGCCTTGGAAATGTTTGATTTCTTGGAATCTATTTACAACTATATAAAAAACAGGCAGCATATGATCACATTTGAAATGTGGAACTAAAGAATGTCAGGCATTTTACTGATATTTCTTTTTAAATAAATATTGTAGATAAATTACCTGATACTTAAACTGATCTTCCTTTAACTTGGTAATGGGGGCATTGTATAACTTCAAATAAGACTTCTCAAACTATAACGACCCTTGTTGTGTTTTGATGTAATTTATATGTAGCCCATAAGAAAACTAGTCCGTTTTGGTGCAGATCGTGCCAATGGTAACGAGACTAAGTCATTTAAAATATTGCACATACATCCTTGCGCAAGGCCCTAATATCCCGAGGATGGCGGTGTCCTCCAACCCGCCTAATTGCTTATTATTGTGTATTTTGATGCAGGCATCGGTCACAAAACAAGCAGGAAACTTTGTGATGTCAAACAAAAGGCGCAGCCATGAATATCACACGACAACCAGCCACATGGCGAAATGTCTTCAATAACAAAGTTCAATGGGGAAACCAGAGTGTGATCCAGGGCTGCCAGAAGACAGCAACACTTGCGCTCCAGTCACATTGCTGTGCCCCTCCCCCACGCGCTAACATGGCGCCCAGGAGTCCGCATTTTATAAGCCTACTTCCACCGTCTGGATAACACAACACAAGTATAACTAAATAGGTGACGTTAAAAGACCTGTGCATTTAAGAAATAAGGTGCATGTGAAATGTGGTTCATTATGAGTGGGCGCACCATGCGTAGGATACGAGCTACAGCAAACTTGAGCCAGAATCCAGCACACAACAAGCTAGTAGTACCCGAGGGCTCCATCAAAACAGATCAACGCAAGCATGTGTTAGCCAAACATGCTAGCGCGTGTAACCTGTGAGCACGGTTGGCTTTCAGAAAGATTGTTATCCGCTTCATATGTAAATTGCTACCGGTCAGTTCACTTTACTTAACATTGCATTTGGGCTTAAAAGACTCACTAAGTTAACAGCCTGTGTTTAGCGAACACCACCTACCCACTTCACATAATTACATTCTTTTATTTTAGCTAACTTAGCTGGTTTAGTATAGCTTACCCATGCAGGCTAACAAATTAATATCAGTGCATGTTCGCGTGTGCTTTTAGACACTGGTAGTTCCACTTGAGCACATGTGGTTAATAAAGCCAATATAAATAATGCAACTTAACGATAGCTTCTTGTTCGTATGTTAGCGTAAGCGGATAGCTAACTCCGCAGCTCGCGGGATAGCAAAGGCGCGCGGCCTGCTGCAACCCCATGTGCTGCTGCTGCTTTGTTCTGGAGGCACTTTTAAGTGTACACCACAGCGCACAAATATACAGAAAACTTAATATTCTATCAACATGTGGCCGACAACCGGAGTACACGAGTCTATAACTTGCAGCGACAACCAAAGTGTGTAACGCATAATTTTCACGAGTGAGTATCACTTCCCCGAGCTACAGACTTGAGGTGCAGCAGCAGCAACACATGCTTTTCAAATCTCCCTCATTCTCCAACCATGGAGGAGAGGTTGCCATGCAATGCGCCCCTTACAACATTGTTTTCAAACGCGGAAACTGAGAATAAAACGTTTTTACCTTATGTCAACGTGAAAGTGTGCCTCCGGTGTCGCAAACAGCGCCAACATTTCACTTTCCTGACATTAACCGCTTCTACCGAAAAGGCTAACAACAGGTTTCTTGCCAATAACACACAGTACATACAGTAGCTTCTATATAGAAGCCACTAAAATGCACTAAACTATGCCTAGTCTGCCGGAAAAAGAAGAAGAAAATCCACCATCTTCACTCACTTGTACAGACTTACCGTTTACTCACACTGTTTCAGAGGTCTCTGCAAAACTGAGTAAAAGAAAAATTACTTCGCAAATTGAGTAACAGCTAGAACGAATAACCCAAAAAGCAAAACCATGTGCTACTATTATGATTTGCTAAGAGTTTGTGAATCGTAGTAAGATTGCGAAAGTGGCGCGAGTAGAGTCTAGGTTTAACCATGTGGTGAATGAAGGGCGGCTCCCAGCCAGAGTAGCTAAACCCCAACTCCTTCATTAGCATAAATCAACTACTTCCTCTCCAAGTGCCACTCTCAAGTTTCACCACTTGATATACATTGTTGATCAACATGTATCGAAATACATACACTACGAATTTATTCCTCATTAGCAACACAAAAACAAAAAACATAAACAAGGAGGTTACTAATACAGTCAACATCAAATCAAGAGTAGTTTGTAGACGCTTAAAACATTTTATAACCTGATTTTGTGGATGTTTTCCTGCTTAATATTAAGACAGAAATGTATTTTGAAAACTAATAAATACTAGAAATAAATGTACCCTTTCGTTCAAACGAAAAAAGCAGTTACTGAAATCAATAAAATGATGGCACACATTTAACCACATCAAACTCTTTTCAATAGGATTACAGAACTACAATTTGTACCGAACATGTTTCGGATGCAGGCTACCAGCTGCTCAATATTTTAGTTTTTTTTTGTATTGTAGTCCTAATAGTAAACGAAATTGAATCATTTAATTAATTATCAAGACTTGCATAATTTTTACAAAGTGAAAGTTGAACAGATGCATCACAAATAGAGTGTAAAATGATTATTATTATTATTACAGGTCATTTATGATTAACAGGTGATTAACTGCAGTATAGTCAAAGCATATTAAGGAAACCTAAAAATAGAAAAATAACTTGATGTCTTGGTGTATCATTTGATCATACAACCTGTTGTTGATACGTTTTACCCCCACATTTGATATGGTCGATAGTATTAGGTTACTACTAATATAACACAAACATGACTATAGTCAGAATGTTAACAAACGAAGAACAAATAAAGAAGTTACTTTACTTGAATTAATTTGTCTTTAAATGTATTTTCCTCAAAAATAAACAAAATGTAAGTATTTTTTGGCAAATTAGTCAATTTTAGGCTATAGTAATGTGAGGTATGCTAGGAATATATTTCAATACAAAGTAATATGATTACTGAATACTTACTATAAATGTAAATCTTTCTGTACAGCATATATGAATACAATGTCTAACATAAGCCTATTTGTATAAAACGTTAACTATTAGTACAGACTCAAACAATTAGCTACATCTTCTTTAAATACATATATTTATTCATTATAATAACATACTGTGATTTTGGATCATTACCATTGTCATTTCTATGAACATTTCACAACAAAATAAAATTACAAAGAAAGTGCAGATTAAGTGTGGCCTGTGTTTTTGTTACACTGAAACCACACATTACTCTCAAACTCAAGGCCACATATGTTGTAATCTGGCCTCTTTTGTTTATACAATATGCAGACGTGTTAGCATCAGTTTGAAACTTAATTTCAGTCAAAGCTTCATGCACATGTTAGGAATACTCACTGATGTCAGCAAAGACTTTAATTAAAAGAAACTGCCACCAACATGGTTCAAGTTTCTGGTGCCAAAGCCCTTCCTTCTGAAAGGTCATGAGGAGTGTTCCTCCTCAAAGCTGAAATGCAGGAGTTTGTCTTTCTTATGACCATGATTCAGTTCATCTTTCACCTCTAGGTTCAGTCATGTCTGAAGTCACAAAGGAGGCACAGCCGGATTTAGTGTTTTGTTTAAATATGACACTATGAAGTGACTGCAAAATTAAAAGAAACAGTGAATAAATATGGATGTATAATTAAACAGGCTCTTCCAAGAAGGTGAAATTCTTAACTGACTTTAGTTTATTTCTTTGTCATACAGTTACACTTTATTCCACTTCAGTTTGAGGAGGAAGACATGTTAAACAGTGAAATAGGACGAGGCGAGGATGAGATTAATGTTTTCTGATGCTGTTAAAGGTTTGTTTTCCTCTGCATTTTTCAAGTAGCCTACAGCAGTTAAAAGGCATATTGTAAATCAGACTCAATATTGTTTATCTGTATTTTAAACGAATCAATTATATGAAGAGTATATCTAAATCTTAAATGGTCACATATAACTAGAGGGATGGAAATTGAAATTGAAAGATATAGCCTAAAATGAAATGCAATATAAAGTATATCAGATTTAATATTATGAATGCAAAGACAATTGTTTGACAAGATGTATGTTACCATCCTCATTTTAAAACAAGACAAGCCATAGCTCAACATTTTCTCAGTGATTCAGACCAAAATAATTAAAACAGATGCAGACATAGTTCAAAACATGGAAGGGCCCCTCAGCTGGTCCTTTTCATTTGCAGTTTGTTTTGGAGAGGATAACAACATTTATGTGCTCATTAATGTCATAAGTTATTAGCTGAAGTGCAACAAACACACATCTATTAGTGCTGAGTGAACAACAAAGATACAGCAGTTACTATTGTTGTGTCAGGTTTATCTAGAGTTTATTAATCTACACTATTTTTGTATTTGGTATGATTAGAGGTTATAACACCGTTTCTGATACATCTGTTTGCTAGGCTCAAAATGAATTCACGAGTAACCAACTATTAATGGCCTGCATAGATCCTGACATATATTCAGCATACAGAACATATTTAAATAAATGCTTTGCTCTTGGCAGAAATACCTGGTATAGAAAGATTAAAACAATTGAACAAAAATCTTAAATCTTAGCTGAAAATTAATAATTCAATTGTAAGTTTTACAATCAATAGATGAGCTAAGGTAATTCAAAAAGGCGTAACAGCTGGGTGAACTGAAAGGGGTTTCTTAAAATGAAATGTTCCAATGTTATTTTTTAATAGGCTATTATTCAGCTCAGAAAATACATAAGGAACCAAGAACAATCAGGAAATAATAAAATAACAACAACTAAGTAATAACTGGAATTTATATTGACAAAAGTCCTTAGTTACAGAATTATTGCGTATTACAATTATTCTTAAATTATGCTAGTTATTAAGCAGTGTCTTATACCTGTTGGTATAACTATTGTTTATTGTAACTGTTGGCTATGCTGATTTATGTTTTATGTACCGTTTTTTCTTCAAATCCTGTCGTGCTGACGTTTGAACCTTCACGGCTGCCGTAGGTCACGATGCTGTCATGCCTGCTCTCCACGGAAGCCACATCATCCTACCACAATAATATAACCCCACAAGTCCGACAATAAACTTTACAGTCATTTATTTTATAACCTAATGGTGACACTGAATATTCCCATTAATTATTACAAATTGTAGATCTTCAGGATATCTTAACTGGTTTTCAGCCCATCGATGGTTACATCGTCATGATCGTCTAGCTCACAATGTCTAGGATGTTTTATTTTGAAGGTTGAAGTACTTGATTTCCGGTGTAATCAAAGCATGACTCTTGCCATGGTCTTTTTACTTTCCTACCGTAACTTCATGAGACTTTTACATTTTTGGACTGTTAATAACAGCCCTGTGTTGATTCTGTCCTGAGTTTATTGTCCCGGAATACCTAGTAGCAATTTAAGCCTAAATTAACTTTACCTGCGGTCTGACACCACATTCCTATTCTGCACTGTGTCTCTTCCCCTAATATAATAACATGCATGCTAGAGCACAACTCTGCAGTATACAACATAAGGTATCTTGTAGGTTAAAAGATGAAGTGGCAGTCTCCTGCTACCGTGAGTATGGTCATCATGGTTTATATTATTATTATATATATTGAAGACGCAAACCAACAGTTAAAGGTGAGATGTTTTTACTGTAGACTCTATGGTCCTTACCTGTTTGACCGTGATGGTTGTATTTAAAACATTTTGTGAGTGCGCGTGTGTTCCCTCAAACGACAGGGATTCTGGCTTTCAATGCAGGAAATATTGTATAATACAACAAACAGTTGTTTATACGCGATGTTGTACATATAAATGTTTATATACAGTAAGTAGCACTGAATGTTTAGTGTCTTTTAATAATGGTTTTCATCAAGGGAAATTCACTATCCACTTAGTTTATACTGTGTGCTTGACAAGATATTTAGTTTGCCCTCAATAAGAGTTCAAGGATTTGCAAGAGAAACTAAGAATAGATATAATCCCTGCCAAAAATACAATATATAGCCATTTTGCAGTAAATTACTGCCAGGCATAGTAGGAATTAGTTTGGTCGCCTCAGCACTTTTATTTTAGCGTCTGCCAGCTGTCTTTTATAATCATGCCTTTGTCTTTTTAGTCTAGTTGATTGATGGCTGCCTGTGTGCTGTCTTGACGGGTGCCCAGGCTACGATACCTCCAAGGCTTAAGAAAGGACTTGACCCAGGCTCAGCATGTGTCTGTCAAACAAGAGGATGAGACTGATGATCATGAGAAGAAGAAAGGAGTATTACAACACCAGGATGCCTCTCAAGAAAGATACAGGCTGTATTACAACACTTCCTCATATCATCACTCTGTGTGGACCTCTGGAACCTCCCGGAGCCAAAGAGATTATGATGAGGATGAACAGTGTCTCTCCACTCTCGCACCTTCCTTCTGGCAACAGAGCAATCGCTACAGTGTGAGTTGCTTGCGGCACCTCTCCAGCTCAAAAAACCCACTTCTTGACTTAGCCTTCAACAAAGGCCCTGACCCTGAGATGCCATCAGTTTCACCTTACCACATAAAACCCACACCGCCAGATGTTAAAGTAAATACACGTGGCTTCCTCAAATGTCAGCCCGGGTATGCCTCCATGACCGTTGACCTCACCCAATTGCCTTGCCCAATAAAATGGGATGAGGCCTTGCGGCAGGTCCTCCAGTTCTTACAGCAACTCTATGATTCAGTCTGTCTGCATCGGCAACAGATGGGGGTCCCTGAACTGGTGCATCTGTTGTATATAATGGGAGAGAGTAGGAATTGCCCAAAAGACTTGATCCATCCTCTAGAGCAGCTTCTCATTTACAACAACTGCTCCCTGAAGAGGTTGGTACTGTATGCTTGGGGCTCTTTAAATCCCAGTCT